>NC_045773.1:52648502-53018502 GCF_008692025.1 Phocoena sinus | reverse complement strand
AATCTTCCTTGGCCACCACTTCTGTTCTTTTCCCATATTGTTACCGACCTGGGTTCTTCAATCAGTAGAAATTGATACGAGGCCTCTTTAATCAGTAGATATGGGTTCAAGGCCAGACCCAGATGAGGAATTCAGGCAAGACTTTACTGGGACTTGTGCTGCAGCAGGAGGGAGCAAAAATAAGTAACGGGATCCCTTGCTTGCTCCCTGAGCGGGAGCTTGCTCGTCCTTGCTCCCCGAGCTGGTCCCTTAGGGGTGACGGTAGGGTTGATTGGGGTCGGGCCAGAGGGGTGGCTTAGGGGGTCTTCCTACCCCCTTGGTGATGCTGTGTGCAGGGATTATTCGCAGTACCTGATTTTGGTCCTGGCACCTCAGAAAGGGCAGCTGGGTTTTGGCTGTTTTGTATCATGTTGTTCATAATTGGCCCCAACTGAGTATGCACACGTTATTTTTAGTCCTTTACAGTTTCTTTGTATTCTGTTGCTCCAGGAGATGTTTGTCCAGGTGCAAGCACTGCAGTAAAGGGTCCCAGCCTGTCTCAATATCTTTATTGATTTAGTAGTTGTCTTAGTCTTCAGGAAGAATAGGAGAGGTGTGATAGTAGTAGGATCCTTTCAGAAACTGTCTTGAGGGGATAAAAAGTTGTATTCAAAGAATGGTAAAAGGTCATTGATCTTTAGGTAGGAACTTAGAATCTATTAGGATATGAGAATTCGTCATTATATATTAGCACGTGATTTAAAGATACTATTGGAAACGTGATTCCAGCTTATGAGCTTTTAATTAGAAAGCAGTTCTTAAGTGAAATAAACATGAATGCTTCTAATGCATTTCTATCTATTAGTCAGAATGATTTTGATCAAATTGGTTGGTGTTTTTCTGCTGTGCATTACTATGGAACCCATGCTACTTGAATGGATAACCGTTGATTTCGTTTGTGAACAAATAAAAGACTGTATGGTTGGTTCATTATTAGTTGAAGAAGAATTTAAATCTAGGACTGTCTTTCTTCAAACTTCCAATGTAGTCCATCAATATTTCTAAAGAATTCAAACTTAAAATTTAAATCAAGTATCATAAGGAAGATATACTTATTACCCTTTCTCCCCCAAATCCACATGCCAGAGAGAAACTTTGAATTAGGCTCTGTTTGGATAATGGTCCAACTTAATGATTTAAGCTATTTTAACACACCTAGTATTACTCTTGTGTGACTTCTTCAGGGAAGTAGGGATATTTTTCTGAAATGTATTAACTATTAGGAAACATGCCCAGCATATTTCTTTCAGAAATAACAATCCAGTATAGCTTATCTGCTTTACGTGAGGTATAGGTACAAGTTTTATTAATCCCAGTATAAAGTAGACTTACTTCAGTTAAATTTTATGACTGTTCATTTAACTAAATAGGCCAGAGCCATTTTGAAGAAGATTCTAACACGTGTAAGGTAAAAACACTCAAGGAGACTAAGTTATTATTTGTTCTTTGCCTAAATTGGCGTTCTTTGCCTAAATTGGCAAGATACTGTTGTGGTGATATGGTGCTCATTTCCCCCTCTAATGAAAAATAATAACAACAGTTTATTGTTACTGTTACTATAGAAAGACAAACGGAAGATCCTCAAGAAAATTTTCTTCCCAGAATAACTACATTATATTGGGAACTTAGTGAGTGTTCAATTTATATTAACATGGATCCTTTATCCTTAATGATAACCACATTTTATGTTTTGGTGATGATAGTAATAGTACAGGAAGTGCTTATTGTGTAATACCTTGATAAACCTTGGACTTGACTGTGCTGTTGGGAAAATCATATGTGTAGTTGGGATGTTGTGATTTTTAATAGGAAGTACATATTTGGTCTAAATCCCCCTTGGAGTTTCCTAAATGTTGAGAGCTTTAAATGTGTCTTTTGTTATGTTAATGAGTGACTTTTGGAAAGCCCCTGGGTCACCTAAGGATGGGAGATGGTTGCCAGTGGAGCCAACCCCAGTTATTAGAGGGTTGGAGATTTCAGTCCCACCCCCTGACCTCTGGGGAGGGGAGAGGAGCTGGAGGTGATTTAATCACTGGAATCACCAGTGGCTAATAATTTAATCAATCATGACTATGTAATGGAGTCTCCATAAAAACCAAAAGGATCAGAGTTTGGAGAGCTTCTAGGTTGGTGAACATGTGGAGATTGAGAGAGAGTGGTGGGTTCGGAGAGGGCATGGAAGCTCCGCACCCCTTCCCACATACCATGTCTTCCATCTGGCTGTTCCTGATACCCTTTTATAATAAAACGGTGATCTACTTAACAAAATATTTCTTTGAATTTTGTGAGCTAGTATATTAATCCAACCCAAGGGGTTCTTGGACCTCCCATCTGTAGCCAGTTGGTTAGAAGCACAGGTGACAACGTGGACTTCTGATTGGCATCTGAAGTTGATGGGGTGCACAGTCTTGCAGGACTGAGCCCTTAACCTGTGGGATCTGATGCTCTCTCCAGGTAGATAGTGTCAGTTGAATTGTAGAACATGCAGATGGTGTCAGAGAATTGCTTGGTGGTGTTGAAAAACACCACCCACCCCCAGCCCCTACACACACACTAGAATTGCTATGGTGAACCTCTTATAGTGAACATCAAAATCTTGCTCTCAATAAAAGTGTCATTTTAATCTTAAGAAGGAAAGAGTTGAAGAAAGGAGGTGATAATGCTTATAGAAGTAGTTTATGTGAGCATCAGTGATTGCCATCGGCAATTGAGAGATTGTTAGTTGGATAGATGGATACCTTAGGAAGAACTTTAAGGGAGGGAGATTTTAGTTACAGAAGTATTTCTTCCAGATACAAACAACTCTTGAGTAAAAGCTCTGTCACAAGTTTTAACTCACTAGTTAAGGAACATTGAATAAGAAAAGACAGACAAGTTAATATCCAATAACCATATGAATGGTAAAAGTTCCAGTGTTGTTAACTTTTGAGATGATAAAAGGAAAAATATATCAGCAACCGAAGTAAAATTCACAAGCTGGCGTTTTGTTTGAACATGAGAAATAATATCTTGATGTGGAAGAATAGAAATGATCATTGTATACACAGGCACTAGTTAGAATATACTAAATCATACAAATGATGAGTTTGGGTGGGATTAGATGAATGATCCATTTAGTTTCTTGGCTCTTAACTTTATGATAATAGGTAATTTATATGGAAATTAAGCAACATTTTAGGAAGCCATCCCAGCTCTGATCTCATTTAAACTTTACCATAAGAGGTTAAAGGATACTAAATAAAAATACTCACTAGGGATGAAATAAGTTGCTTGTCTCCATTAAAGTGTCTGCAGTGGAAATAGTTTTGTCTATGTCTAGTCATTGGGAGGATCATTGAATATTGTAGATCTTAAGAGTTAAGTAAACCAAGATATATATTTATCTTCTTTTACTATGGATTGAGCTCTAACAAAATGACTAATCAGCTCTTTAATTATACTATTATTCCATGTAATAATAGCAGCATTCCTGTGAGTCCTAAACCTGATGTGCTGTAATGATCTCACAAGATGTTTTTGCTTAAAAATGTTTTTTTTAGCCTTCATCCATTAGTGTGCCTTTAAAAAAAATCTGTTATAGTGAGTAGGGTTTGTTGAATAAATTGACAATTAAACTATTGAATATGTTAAATTTAAAAATTTAATAAACTTGCTTCATGGAAGTTTAATTTCAATCTTAATATTTTTATTCTAGTTAGCTAAAGAAGACTTTTGTTTTAATATGCTAAGCAGCTTTCTGACACTTGAAAGAACAGGATAATGAAACAATGAACAGCAGATGAACTGTAATCTTAAAACTGTAAAAGGACTTCCCTGGTGGCACAGTGGTTAAGAATCTGCCTGCCAGTGCAGGGGACACAGGTTCGATCCCTGGTCCGGGAAGATCCCATGTGCTGTGGAGCAACTAAGCCCATGTGCCACAACTACTGAGCCCACGCACCACAACTAGTGAAGCCTGTGTGCCTAGAGGCCATGCTCTGCTACAAGAGAAGCCACTTCAATGAGAAGCCTGTGATCCACAACGAAGAGCTGCCCCCACTCACAGCAACTAGAGAAAGCCCGCGCTCAGCAACAAAGACCCAATGCAGCCAAAAATTAATTAATTTAAAAAAAAAAACTGTGTAAAGCCCAGTCATTTGTTCAAAGTAGAAAAATGACTTGAGGCGCAACTAAAATCTTTTTTTTTTTTTTTTTTTGCGGTATGCAGGCCTCTCACTGTCGTGGCCTCTCCCGTTGCGGAGCACAGGCTCCGGATGCGCAGGCTCAGCGGCCATGGCTCACGGGCCCAGCCGCTCCACAGCATGTGGGATCCTCCCAGACCGGGGCACAAACCCGTGTCCCCTGCATCGGCAGGCGGACTCTCAACCACTGCGCCACCAGGGAAGCCCTAAAATCTTTTTAAATATAAGGATATTTTATGAAGGTTGTTAAAAATGAGTCAGTCACTTCATTAGAAAGGGAGATCTTTTCTCCCAAGATACTTTATTTTGGTTGTTAAAATAATTTACTGCATTTAAATGAAGTATGATATAAACAATTTAAAACAACAACAAAAAAAGATTTTCCTTCTGAAATAATCATTTACACTTTTAAAAAGTGTGTAATAAGTTTTGGATGTCATAATTGTGCGATATGAATTGGCCACAATATTATAAATAAAATTTTTGTAAATCAAACTATATTGAGAATGCAACTTGCATATAAAAGAATGTATCAATATATACCCATATATGTAATTATGAACATAATGATAAACACCTGTGAAACCCTTACCCAACTATAGAAATAAAACATTATCAATTTCACATCTATTCATGTTGCTTCTCTAGCCCATCCTCCTGGTTTTCCTCTTAGCACTAGGAAACAATCATCCTGAGTTCTATTTAACATTTCCTTTGGGGAAAAGAAAAACAGTTCATGTATGTATTTCTAGACAGTATATTCCTAAGTTTTGCTTTGTTTGGAGCTTTAAAAAATAGTATCCTACATATAAGCTTCTCTGACTTGCATTTTTACATTTTCTAGTTGATTAACATTTGGGTTTCCTGTTTTTTGCTTTTATGAATAAATAATGCTACTGTGAGCATTAAAAACTATATATTCTGATGCATATGTGTACATGTTTGCTAGGGTATATACCTGGGGTGGGGGGGCTGCTAGGACTGCCTCACAGCGTGGTGGCTGGGTTCAAAGAAAGAGTGGCCCGAGAGAGGAAGTTGCCAGGCCAATCTCTGAGTCAAGGGAGAAGATGCATATACCAGTAGGGACAATTGTTTTGGGCCATCTTAGGACACTGGCTACCACAGTGTATTTATCATTTTTATCTCCTCTTCTGTAAAATATCTGTTATGTCTTTGGTCAGTTTTTTTACTGGGTTGTTTTGTATTTTGGTGTGTGAGGGGGAGGTGATACTAAGTCTAGGTTAAAATTGTTGCAAATCTTTTTGCATTTTGTGGCTTATTGGTCCTTAAGCAGTCCTGTGAGATAGATATTTTATTACCCCCATTTTACAGATGAGAAGAGTCAGTACTGCTTAGTATGTTAAGAAAGTAGGCCTTTAAGTCAGCCAGACTCAGGGGATATTTTTGGTATAAAGAATAGCATATGCGGGCTTCCCTGGTGGTGCAGTGGTTGAGGGTCCGCCTGCCGATGCAGGGGACACGAGTTCGTGCCCCGGTCCGGGAAGATCCCACATGCCGCGGAGCGGCTGGGCCCGTGAGCCATGGCCGCTGAGCCTGCGCATCCGGAGCCTGTGCTCTGTAACGGGAGAGGCCACAACAGTGAGAGGCCCGCATACAGCAAAAAAAAAAAAAAAGAAAAGAATAGCATATGCAAACATGTACAATTATGAAATGGCATGATGAAATGACATCAATCTGCTTGTTACACCTCACCCCCCCCCAAAAAAAAAGATTGACGCTTGGAAAAATTTACAGGTTTTAAAAATTCATTTGTGGTCAATTATAATGTTTTAGATAAAGTTTGGCTTTTGTTAGGAAACAGGCCTGGTGATGCCAGAGTGACGGAGCTGGAACCAGTACATTCAGGTCCAAGTTCTCTAGTCTTGCTGCCTTCCCCAGTCCTCACTTTTCTTCCTCTAAATTATTCAGTTGGATCATTCATTCACGATCTGCCAGTACATTTCAAACACTTGTGTTGATAGCCAAACTAGTTCTGCACTCAGTCTCTCACTTTAAGGGTTTGCTGGAGTTCTCAGAACACAGTGGAAAGGAATTGGCTGATATTGGAGATTTCCTTGACTAACCCTACTTAAAAAGTTTATCATGAAAATTAAGATTCATAAGTGTTGTGGTAAGAATGTTTAATAATAATTCTAATAAAGCTATTCACAATATTCAAATATTTGCCATATGTACTTTAAAAAGAACGCTGTAGGCACGCATCAAGCGCAGCTGAGTTGCTTTAAAACTGAAAATGCCACAGAGCAATTCTGAATTCTACAATGTAAGACTTTGAATAAAATGAGGCAAGTTTCTCTCATGCCTGAGCAAATGCACAGTATACAGAAATAAACTTGTAGACACTTCTTCCCAACCCTCAAATTTAGGGAAATTGTTCTTTGTACAAGTCCAGTTTCTGATCATTACAGTTCTATATGTTGAAGACAGACACCTCAGTACAGCTCTCCAGTGTAAAAGCAATGCTTCAGGCAGCATGACTTACTTTCATGTCACTTCAGGTTTCTTGGGTCCAAGATTCAAAGGCGGAAATGAAAGTGATAATAGTAGTTGTACGTAACTGGAGGGATTTTTGACATATAGTGGAATTCAGAGCATCTTTGGACTTTGAGGCAAAAGTGTTTTTTTCCACCAGTGATACCAGCATCACAAGGCTGAGCCTCTCATTCATTTTTATTTTTCCCAGCCCCATATTCTTCCAATTCCAGTGTCCTGCATGAGAATTAGTTACCCTTCCTCAAGAAGTAAACTGACATATAACATTTGCTATAATGTTCCCATGATAAAGTGTAGGTGTCAGGTAATTTGGCAAAAAGTGTAAAGCTAGATTCCACCAGGTTGAGTATAGTACAACACCATTTGTAGAAAAGAGGGAAAAAATTAAGTTCATTTAAAATTCAATAAGTGCATTTGTAACATTTGTAATTCTCAGAATAAACACATTTTAAAAAATAAGAGTATACCAAAAACATTCTGTTCTCTGAGGAGTTCAATACATGTTATTAGTTTATAGAAATTAATAAAATTACCTTTGATATGTGAAGGATACTAAAACTTACTTATAGTCCACTATTTCCTAGCACCTCTTCCTCAAGCCTGAAATGTGGGTCAAAAGGGAGGAGAAAATTGAATCACTCTCCTTTTATTCTTTCATAACTGCTTGAGTATGTTTGCTGACACTTTGTTTGAAAATGGGGTGACTAAAACTAGGTAAACTAGATCACTTTTTCCCCCCTCTGGAATGTAGAATGAACTTCATACCTAGAAGAGAACACAGAAATTGGTAGAGTACTTACCCAAAGTGTATTCTGCAGAACACATGTCCCAGGAATTGTAGTTCAAAACAAAATAACCTATGATAATTTAAATTTGGAAAAAACTGAATACCCCATACACTTATTTAACAATGCATGTTAAAATCTGAGAAGTCTTGAACACAGTATTGGTTTTATTTAATACAGTGTTTACATGTTTAATTTAGGAATCACTGTAGCTTTTTAATTAGTGTTCAGTGCAATGCAGTTTGGGAAAGACTGATCTAGTTGCTTTATTTGATAGATGAGGAACCTGAGGCCTAATGATACTAAGTGACTTTCTCAAAGTCACAGAGCTACAACTAGGACTGACAGGCTTGCAGGTTTGAAAGAATTACTGTATTGTGAACATCGAGTATATCCACATTATAATGGGAGCGTATATATTTTTTCATAAGTAAACAAGTATCTGCTCATTTATACCATCACCCCGATTTGTCTTGGTGACTAAGTTGAGTATTTTGACACCCAGCTCTTCAGTACTTGGAAATTTGTCAGATTTTAACATTGCAATATAGCTTATGAATACGCCTTCCCTTAGGTCTTAAAAATTAAGATGTCCAGAGAAGGCCTGTATACATTGCTTATTTTGAGTGGCCGTTTTATTTTAGTTTATCTCTTGGTATTGTTTTCTCCCTGAATGTTTGCTTAGCTTTTGAATTTATTAGTTGACCAAAACCACTTTGGTTCTTTAATCACAGCAAATTGTGGGTCATGGGATATTACTACTATAGATAGTGCTTGTTAGTTGGAAATCTTATTTCTATAGTATATGAATATGTGTCTTGACTTAAATATATGTATTATAATACATATTTATATATCAAATGCTTATTAGCTGGAAATCTTATTTATATAGTATATTACATAATGATTATATAATGGCAATGTTAGATAATATCTAATAACAATAAATAAATGTAAATCAACATGTTTATGTATATAACATTTGTTGGAGATCTTGTTGCAATTATATATGAATGTGTGCCTGACTAAAATGTGTATTACACATACACGTAGGGAGAAAGAATACATGAAGGCGTGTGCATCTGCCTTTCGTGTAGGTTTTTTAGATTTCAGTCTGTATTGCATTTAACTGAGCAAAAGGTATCATTGGATAATTTTAATTTATCAAATACACTCTCTTATATGTGATCCTAGAAATTTTTTTTAGATTTTTTAAACGGCATTAAGATACTTATTTTGATATAATTTTTTGGTGCCAGCTTCTCATCATTGTTTCCTTTTTTTCGGTTTATTAAGTGTCCTTTATAAAGCACAACATACTCCTGTTTCACATGGATACTTAAGAAAACTGATAGCTCTCATTGCCAGTTAAGGCAGAAGTTGAGAGAGAACTAAAATATGAATATATGTTTGAAAGTAGTTTTGCTCTGTGTGTTCTTGTGAGAGCTGATATCTTTTTCATTTGTAATGCATTTCACCTTAAGTGGGATGGTACAGAGAAGTTCTGCAGGACATTTCCAGCTTTTGAACAACCCTTGTTTTTTTTCCATGTGTTGCTCAGGAGTAGAGAAACAGGTAGTTTGTCCATCTGATACATACAGCATGCTCTCTGCTTATGGAAGACCTCGAGTCAAAATGACCCACCCATCAGCTGTAAGAGCCAGGGAGGTTAGTGAGAGTTCTCTTATGACCCAGTAGCAACTGCTTTTACATAAATGAGTCATGATTTGATGGTGTGGTAGTGGTCAGTCTGCATTTGTGGGTCTTTTCAAACTTCAGAATTGACCTAGTAATAATAAAATAGTAAAAAATGACTTCTTTGGGGCTTCCCTGGTGGCGCAGTGGTTGAGAGTCCGCCTGCCGATACAGGGGACACGGGTTCGTGCCCCGGTCCGGGAAGATACCACATGCCACGGAGCGGCTGGGCCCATGAGCCATGGCCGCTGAGCCTGCGCATCCGGAGCCTGTGCTCCACAACGGGAGAGGCCACAACAGTGAGAGGCCCACGTACTGCAAAAAAAAAACAAAAACAAAAAAACAATGACTTTTTAATTCTATATCATTAGTAATCCTTTGAAATTTTATTGTTTTGCTGTTGTTACTTAAATATTGGTATGAACCTCTATAATCGTATTAGGCTTGAATATATCCTCACATATGAGTTTCCATAGTTATAAAATTGGCTGTGTGTTTAATATGATTATATAAACAGTGTTTATATGTATCACATGGTAGGATTGGATTTAGATTGTTCATTTTAATAGTGTTAGTAAATTGGGGTTTTTTCCCTCTCATGTACTTATTTATTAGCATGTCATTGTGGCATGCTTTTGTTTTTGATCCTGCCACTAGATGGCAGGAATAATAAAAGGTAGATTGAAATGCCAGCTTGAGCTGATGCTTTGTATTCTTCCCTTGCCTTGGTTGTTTTCTATTCCCTTAAGTGTGAGTTTTGGGTATATATGTAGTCTCCTAACTAGTGGGATTTATGTAGATCTGGTACCTTGTGTAGCCTGAAAGTTCTTAGACAAGGTAAAGAGAAGGAACAGAAAACCTTTAATCCTGGATGTAATCATTGGTGTTCTAACACTTTGGTTTTCACTTTTATTATCTCTGTGAAATTCTGTTCCTTTCCTTTATTTCTCGATTCTCTTATGCTTACAGTTGGCATCCATAATTGATCATTTCTGTTGGTGGCACTGGTTGCCTTCTCATTTACGAGGTGAATACGTGTTAACCCAGCCAATTTTGTAAAATCTTATGCTACACTTTGCAAAAAAAACCTCTTAGAATTATAATTGACTGTGAATCTTTTCACAGAATGACTTATTTTTGAAAGAGCTTATCTATTGATAGTCTTTGAAGAATAGAGTGGTGGACAGAGTTTGGGCAGTTCGGATGTAGCTTCCATGATTATGTTAACGTTATATAAGATTTTTGTCTTACTACTGGACTCACACCAGAGACTCTCCTTGTTGGCATTATGAAGTACTAAGCAGCCATGTTGGAGAAGTCCATGTGGCAAGGAACTGCAGACAGACCCTTATGAGACTCCAGAGAACTGCCAGCAAGAAACCAGGGTCCTCAAGGAAATGAATTCTGCCAGCAATCTAAGTGAGCTTGGAAGTGAATTATTTCCCTAATTGAGTCCAAATGAGAGTCCAACCCTGGTAACCCCTTGATTGCAGCCTTGTGAGACACTAAGCAGGGGATCCAGTTAAGCTGTGCCTGGACTCTTGACCCCTGAAACCATGAGATAATGATATATGTTGTTTTAAGCCATCGAGTTTGTTGTAATTTGTTACACAGCCATAGAAAACGAATACAAATACCCTTAAAAAAACCTTTCCCATCTCTGAATGTTACCTATTTGCCAGGTGCTGTGGATACAATGGTGTGAACCCAGATAGACATGATTCTAGTCTAGTGGGGGAGACAGGTTTGAAACAGTTTAGAATGGCAAATGCTGTGAAGATGCATACCACAAGAGCATCTAACAGACTTAATGAAACACCAAGTATCTCTTTAGGACTTACTCAACTTTTTAAAATATTCTTCCTAGGTTGCTTTTCTCTCTCTCTTTTTAGTATATTCTTGCCATCACAAAATTTGATCTAGCTTTATTTTCTATTAGCATTATGAAAACTATGTTATAGCCTTATTAATTACTGCCTCAAATGGAAACAACCCATATGTTCTTCAATAGGAGAATGAGTTGTAGTATTCATAAAATGGAATACTACTCAGCAAGAAAAAAGGAACAAACTGCTGCTACAAGAATAAATATCAGAAACATTATGTTGAGTGAAAGAAGCCAGACACCTACCTATAGAGAATAAAATATCCATTTATATGAAATCTGAGAACAAGCAAAATTAATCTATGATGAAAGAACTCAGAAAGTGGGAGGGGGAAATGACTTTAAAGGTGATGTGGGAACTTTCTGCAGTGATGGTTTTGGGTGATAGTTATGGTTGATGAGATTATAAAATTGTCAGAACGCATTGAATCAAACATAACATAAGTGTATTTTAATGCATTAAATTATACTTCAGATTCTAAAAATGAAAAAAATGTCAGATGTTCTTTAGTATCCTATGTGTTCTTTTCTCTGATTGTATTTGCTTGTTGACTATCCCTCCTGTAAGATTGTCAAAGATTGTCAGCTTCCTGAGGTCAGGGACCAAGTTTGCCTCTGGTTCTTAGTTAGAATTGTGTACTTGTATGCATAATGCCCAGGCTTATTGGCTCTGGGTGAAAAGTTATTTGTGAACTATAGTTTATTCATACGTTGGTATCCATATTTCATGGTTACATTTTTTCAAGAAAAATATTTGTATTATTTCAAAATCTTGTATTCAGTGTTTTTTCTTTATGTAGCTTCTAGTTTTTTCTTTTCTAGGATGCACAAAAGACATCTGTTTTAAGTGTTGGTAGAGTAATCTCGCTCCAACTACATCTTTGCCAACCACAGTTTGAGATAGCACGGTGCTTTATTTATATACCAAAATTTAAAAATCAGATCTTTTTTGTGAATGTGAAGTTTATTATATTCCTCTTAAATGAAAACTAAATATTCTTTTTTCTCCTCTTTCTGCCACCTCTCTTTAATTTTTTGAGATGGAGCAAAGAATGGAGACACTATTTTACTGTTTTGATACAAAAAGCCCTTAAGCACCACAGTAATTTGAAAAAGAACCAGGTGGTTACATAGCACTTTGCCTAACTGGTGCTATCCCTTGTGGTCATGGTGTTATTTTTTTCCCTGATGAAAATAACAGTAAATTTAAAACGATTTAATGGCTGAGTCAGAAACTTGAAAAATAAGTGTACTCTCGATTTCCCAAAACTGGTAGATCACAGGTGTAGTTTTTCTGAACCCTTGAAGAAGATAACTCAGAGTAGGTTTTTCAGTGCTGGAAAGAAATGACTTTCTATTGTGACTTATATGTTGGGGGTCTTCTAAAAATAAATTCAGAATTCTGCAAAATTTTTATGCACATTCTTCTGGTGAGAGAATCCATATTTTCATCAGATTCTCAGAGGCTCTCATCCAGAAGGATTAAAAACCCTGCCTTTCCCTCCTTTTTTTATGAGGTTTTTTTTCATTGCCAGCTGATGGTTTTGCCAACTTTTCAGAAACATAACCAGCTCTAAGTTGGCAAGAAATTACTCTGTATTGAGTGTTCACCTGTACTGAACACTGTGAAAGTGTAGTATTTTATGTGTCTGGTGGTTCCCTTCATTTCTTCATTGTTTTTACTGTTTTTCTTACCTTTTTGGTTGCACAACTAAATCATAATTACTGGGTTCCACAGACTGTCCTCTTCGCTTCTGCATTCCAAACCATCCCAGATATAGGTGTAAGAATGATGAAAAAGAAATACTTCCATTAGTAAACCTGATTTTTGTTAGGGAATCTCTGGTCAGAAATGCTTGTTCTTAATTATAACAACAGTTTTTTGCGGGAAAATATATACTTCTTGGCAAGATGTTCAGGAATGTCAAAATCTAAATCTGTGGCTACATGCATGTTCTGTCACTTGTTAATTTATTCTGTCCTGACTCTCCTATTTCTAATCTTGTTACTCTTATCCTTGAGGTGGTACCTAGCTATAATAACCTATAATAGCATGATTCTTGCAAAAAATTAATTAGGATAAGTTTCATATTTTAAGAAAATTTCATGTTAGAGTTACTGCATTTTGATATCTGTATTCTATCTTAGTTCAAAAACATTGTCATATTGATATATGTTCGATCAAAATTTAATTTGATTGAGGAAATGACCTTTTTTATCCTTTCTGTTGAGTTATGTTACTCATGCCTCTCCTATTTGGCTTTGACTGCTGGGAAATGAAGTCAGATTTAAAGTTGAACTTGTAGGCCCTTATGACTTACATTTTGGTATGTTTTTAC
Source organism: Phocoena sinus (assembly GCF_008692025.1). Classification (NCBI taxonomy): domain Eukaryota; kingdom Metazoa; phylum Chordata; class Mammalia; order Artiodactyla; family Phocoenidae; genus Phocoena; species Phocoena sinus. The sequence goes on along the minus strand of NC_045773.1, from coordinate 53,005,064 downwards.
CTAGTCTTGAATTTTTTAATCTATATTTCTCATGTCTTTTATCTTTCTATGTTACTTTTAGTTTATTATGTATTTTTGTGGAACAAAAAGGTGATAAGTTAAGGCGTCTTACAGATCTTAGAACTTGAGTTTTCTCCCCCTCCCCCCATAGGCTTTGATTGCATATCTGAATTATAGTAGAGCAAGTGCTTTTAGTACTAAATGGTACCTTCAATGTTCAAATTACCTAACAAATATTTACTGTGTGATAACTATTGAATATGTGCCAGGCACTGTACCACGTGTACAGGGGTCTCTGTTGTAATGGAGCATATTTTCTGGCAAGCAAGATGTAAGCAAATAAAAAGAAAAAATAAAGTAACATGCTAGCTAGTGTCCAGGATGTGGCTGTGGGCCTGCCACTTCAGAGAGGGAAGTGAATGAGGCCCTTTTGAGGTGATATTTGAGCTAAGACCAGGATGACAAGGAGTTAGCTAGCCCTGTGAAGATCTGAATTAAGACCATCTCTCCAAGCAAGAACAAGTTTGGCATGCTGAAGGAAAATAAGGCCCCTATGGCCAGGATATAATGAGAAAGGATATAATGTAGATAGGGATAGGATAAGGCCAGATCAAGTACAGAGATTGGTAATTGTGGGAGTTAAACCCTTATTCAGATGAATTTAAAAAATAAGTGGAGCAGAAGTTAATTTGGCTGTAGCAGATGTTTTTTATTTCTGTATATAATACTGAATGGTTTTGTGGGTGATACAAAGGATGGATGAAAGACTTTAGAGGCCAGAACATGAAGAGGGACCGAAATAGCATTGACTATGGAGTGTTCAGACAATGAAAATTTGATTAACCCAGTTACACTATTTTTATTTCCTTCTACCTGAATGGTATATTTCTATAGAAAGAATAGTTTACCTTGGAGTGGGAGTTAAAACATTTTATACAACTCATAACTTCACACTAGCATTAAATCACCTTAGCCAGGTGACATTCGTGGGAAAATGTTTTAAAATTGGATCATATATAAAATGTTCAGAGGTGTTTTAACATTTATTGAACTTGCTATATGTTGGGTGCTTGGTGGTATGGGTAGGAAGATCTATTCATTCATCTTTGCCTAGAGACCAAATTGTGTGACACCTGGCTTTGCTATTCATTAGTTGAGTGGCTTTGAGCAAAGTTAACCTCTTTGCATTTGATTTCTCGTCTGTAAATTGGGGATGACAATAGTGCCCATCTCAGTAAGTTACCATAAAGATTAAATGAACTAATACAAATAAAAGTACTTAGAACAGTATATAATTCATAATAAGCACTTATTAAATGTTCACTGTTTGTTAATTTTGTTACTATTCACTTACGATGGAGCCTAATAGGTAAATTTATGCTATTTAGTATGTTGGTTGGAGAGAGATAAAATGCAAAGTGCAAGATCCAGTAGAGGCATAACGGAGGGAGTGCCAGCCCTTAGCTGAAAAGGATAGTTAAGGCTTAGGAGGAGGTATCTCTTGAGTTAGGTCCTGAAGGGCAAGTGTTAGAGGATATGGAAGAAGGTTTGCTCTTCAGGAAACAAAAACAGCTTGTGCAAAGGTATAGAAGTATGAAAAAGCATTAATAGTATATATTTAGGGAAAAAAAGTTTGGAATATATGAGGTGAGAAAGAAGTAGGGAGGAGACATTTCAGGGTGGGGATAGGGAAGGGAGTCTCAAAAACATCAGGGCTTTGTCCTATAGATTTTGGGAGACAGTGAAGGATTAGTATGGTTAATAGTTCATTTAAGAGAGAATTGTATGGAGGATGGATTGGGAGGTGGTGAGGAGTCAGTAGAGACAAGTGAAATAGTCTAGGTAGAATATGAAGAGGACTTCTTATTGGGAAATTTTAGGAGCTGGGTTTAGGGAGTGAGTAGTCTAAGATGATTCTCTGTGATAATGGTAAAGTTTTTAACTAAGATAGCAAGCAACTTTACTAGTGGAGAGCAGAGTAAAAATGAGTTCAGTTTTAGGTATGATGTGCCCATGAAGACATCTCAGCAGCTATTCTGATGGGCTGTTCAATGTGAGGATTTAGAATTTAGAAAAAGGAATTGCGTACTTAGGAATAATCCATGGTAGTCAAAGTTCAGGGAATGGATGAGGGAAAGAGGAGAGGTAGCAGTGAAAAGAGTCTGGCATCAGTCAGACTCTTGACATCAATCTTTGGAGCATAGTGACCAAGAAAATCAATGTATATGGTACACAAAAATTTTTTTTCATCTAAGGGACTTAGGGGAATGGGCCCTTGGAAGAGAATAAGTTTTCACGTTCTTAGCTTCTTCATGTACTTTTTCTTACAACTGAGGTCCAGGCATCATACTGATTCACTTTCCCTATCTCTAATTGCACAGTCATGCATCTCCCATTTTACAAAATGAAAGCATACCACTCACCTGTCCCTATATGTTGCCCTGAGGTATAAAAATCTCTAGGTTTCCAAATGAAGGCACAGAACAGTTCACAATGTTCATGTGGAGATACTGACCTTTCTCCCAAAGAGAGCAAATCAGGTATCTGTCATGGAGATGTCACAGAGGAAGCTCCATGATTCTTTCTGAGAATTTGAGTTTTCAGGAATTTATTTGTTGGATCATAATCTAAACAGATAGAATGTAGCAAATTTATCTTGAAAGAACTAATATATATCCTGAGATATTTGTGAGGGTAAGTCTAAAAATTTTTATTAACACCCTCCTACTAATTCTAAAGCATGAAATAGAGCAGAAAAGTCAGTATTAATGAGAAGGGGAAAAAAGTGGACAGAGGTCAGTTTTAGGGACAGAAATTACAGTATAAACCTTGAGATGCTTGCCTTTGGTGAGGGGTGTCTCATTTGGAATTTTGGTGTACAGATGGTCTCCCTTAGGACAGATGAAGCTTCTATATAGCTTAGCATAGATTTTCTTACTCTAATAAAGCTGATGGTGGTTGAGCAGGGTTCTTTAGGAAGCAATGTGGAACTCTGAAATTAGAAAAATAGATCTTTTCCATAAAGCCAATATCTTTTTTAGAAGACAGTGCTTTTTCTTCTTATGTTTTCATATTACAGTTTTTACTACTATATTTGAGGAAACAGGAAAAGTCTTTTTCTCTTATAGAAGACCTAGACTTACGCAAGAGAGAAAGGAGACTAATTGAAGTAAAGTATTAGAAGTATGTAATGGAGAAGGTGAGCTTCCCTTGTTTCATTTAAGGTAGAGACTCTACTTTTCGGTAGTGTAATATATTACTTGAATAATCTAAGAGTTAAAGTCACAAGGAGCTAAAATTACCCACCCCTACACATTTTGGGTATTTTTTCCTCAGGAAGAGAGGGAGAATGACTTCTTAAGACAGACTGAATAAGTCTCATAGACTTCATTTCTGAAATGGGTATATGAATAATTTTCTCACTTGTCAGTAACCAGACTATTTAAAGATTTAAGGAAAAAATGGGATAAAGAGTAAAATGTGATTTTTAAATTCATTAAAGGAAGAGAAACAACTATATTTGAAAGTCCTGTGGAATTAGAAAATACTTGATAACAGGAGAAAGAGGAAGAGATTCAAAATAAATTGTTAAACTTTAAGTGTCATAAGTAATTTGTTCGAATCAAAATGCTGATAGATGATTGTGGTGATAATACTGAAAGTTGTATACATCTCTTGAAAGATGCTGCAATAATGGACAATAGATGCAACCTATTAACAAGTCTGTCTTGCATTCTTTTCATGAGAACTGAGACTTTGTTTTCTATCAGATATATTTTTGATCCATGTATAACAGGTATATTGTAAAAGTGAACTGGCTTTTTAAGATCAAATAGAAATTCCTAGTTCCCTCTTTTGTAAACAGAGTTTTAAAAGCATGAAGGAAAATTTCTGCATGAGAAAACCTTTTTTCTCATCCTTTCTCCTTTCTGAGACATTGAATATGCAAATGATAACAGACATCAATGTCATGTTATCATTGAGACATTATCCCAAAATAGTTCTTTAACATTTATGTGGCAAGCTTGTCTATGATGGGAAGACTGGTTTGGGTAAAGCAAACCTGTACTGGGTAGAAGTGGAAGGAGGGATTTCAAGTCTTTTTGAAAAGGAAGTTTACCCAGGTTTACACATACCTTTATAAGATGAGAAATAAACTTTGAGGGAGTAAAGATTAGAAAGTATAGCTTACTGGTAAGAGTGGTTATCTGGAGCTTGACAGTGGTGGTTGAATTGGTTAATATATTAAATATGAGAAAGGTGCCAAGAAGGGGAGAAATATGAGGTAGAGATGGGGACCACTTGCTTTGTATCTCCTTTGTGAGAGTAATAGTTAATAGTTGTTGGAGGATTTGGTATAAAAGCATTTTATAGATTATGTGTGAAGCTTGTAGGTAGTAGTGATGGTTGTTATTTTTGGTCATGCAGTACTTAATGAAGTTTTCTGGCTATGATTCTTTTTTCTTTGCCTAGCCTTTTTGGATTTGCTTTTTTTTCTTCTTTTTTTGTTAAAAATTGCTCATTGTTTAAAAAAAATCAAAGAATGAGGCGTAATCTATTAACCGCTTGTTATATATTCTGCTAGGATTTCTTCAAAGGATACACAGTTTTTGAAATTTATGTAAGTGTACACGCACGCATAACCTTTAGGTTTTTGGCATAAATACGATCATACTATACAGACTAATGAATTCTGCTTCATCTACAAAATAGCATGACGTATATGGTAGCTGATAGTGCTATTCACCAGTATCTGGTTTCCCTCTTTTCTCAGCACATGGATGGGGCCATGTGACTAGTACTAGCCAATGAATCAAGAGTGTAAATGATGTGTATTTCTTTCCACCTGAAAATTTGTTGTGCTTAAACCTCCAAAATTCTTTTCTCTGGCAGAATGATTGCAACATTCAAGGTAGTGACTATTCGGGCCATAGTTGTTTAAAAGGTAATATCTGTACCACAGAGTTGAAATCTGAAATGATATAGTCAGAGGTATATTGGACTTCTCTGTCCTTTTGTTTCCAAAGTAACTTTAAGAAAGAGCAAAAGCTTCAAAGTTCAAAGCTGCATCTTAAAACATCTTAAGAGAACTATGCTAATGGTCTTGCTTATATAATTTTAAACATACGCCAGTGTTTTTTAAACACTTGTTTTAGCTCTTGAACCCTTTCTTCAAATGAGAGTTTACACAAGAGCCTAATATACAGATAAGTGTGGATTAAATGGGATGGTACCCTCTTCCCTTCAAAAGTATATATTCTACTCGCTTGAAAATGTATACCCCACTCCTGTCAGAAAAGGTAGTATGAGAGGAGTTCTTTGGAATCTGAGGTACAGGGAATGATTTAAGATCCACTTATAAGGTTCACAGTGCCCGGAAGGTGATGCAAATTATTACTGGCATTTATTACTCTCTTGCTGTTTGGAATCATCTTGTGATCATGCTCAAGAATGTAGGCACTGGAGTTAGAGCTACTTGGTTCAAATCCCATCTTGACTACTTAATGGCTGTATGACTTTGGATAAGTATTTAACATCTCTGTGCTTTAGTCTGATAGATTGGGCGTAGTATCCTACCTCAAAGGTTTCTTTTTTTTGTGATGATTAACTAACAGTACCTGACAACTGTTAACAATTTTTTAAAAGAATAATTGTACTTATGGGCTTCCCTGGTGGCACAGTGGTTAAGAATCCGCCTGCCATTGCAGGGGACACGGATTCGAGCCCTTGTCTGGGAAGATCCCGTATGCTGCAGAGCAGCTAAGCCCATGCGCCACTACTACTGAGCCCACATGCCACAACTACTGAAGCCCACACGCCTAGAGCCCGTGCTCCACAACAAGGGAAGCCACTGCAGTGAGAAGCCTGCTCGCTGCAACTAGAGAAAGCCTGCATGCAGCAACGAAGACCCAACGCAGCCGAAAATAAATAAATAAAAATTTTAAAAAAAGAATAATTGTATTTAAATAAATAGTGCTAAAAATGCCTCTCTTTACTACTACCCCTCTTGGACCCCTTTGTCTCCTTAAACACGCTAACCTCTCCAATCTCAAGGTCTTTGCACTGCTAGTTTTTTTACCTAGGGACAGCTCTCCCCACCTCTTGGAATGGTTGGCTGCTCCCATCCTTAAGGTCTCACAAATGTTAGAAGACTTCATTTATACCTTGCTTAAAGCCATCTTTACCCCTTCCTCCCCTTCTTCCTATTTCACTCTTTTATCTCATCCCTTTAGTGTCTTCCAAAGCTGTTGCTTCAACTTATAATTATCTGGTTTGTGTTTATTGCACTTAAGCTCCAGGAGAGAGACTTTGCCTATCTTTTTCACTGCTCTCTTTCTAGTGCTGAATGGAAACCTGGGACACATTAGTTGCTTAGAATTTTTTTTTAAAAAATGGTAAATGATTATTACCTTTTAAAAATGAAAACCATACTAATGGTCAATGTAGAATAGCTATCCTTAGAGGCACATATTATAATGTCTTGACAGACATGAATTTTGGGGAAGCTTTGAAAGATGTGCTGTCAAATTGACATAGGTTCTCTATTCATAGGAGACAACTATGAGCCCTCACATATCCTTATTTTTGATAGAAACTTCAGTTAATCTGGTATTTCACCACAAAGCAAATTAAAATAGTGGGATGGGGCTTCACTGGTGGCGCAGTGGTTGGGAGTCCGCCTGCCGATGCAGGGGACACGGGTTCGTGCCCCAGTCCGGGAAGATCCCACATGCTGTGGAGCGGCTGGGCCCGTGAGCCATGGCCGCTGATCCTGTGTGTCCGGAGCCTGTGCTCCGCAACGGGAGAGGCCACAACAGTGAGAGGCCCGCGCACCGCAAAAAATAATAATAATAATAAAATAAAATAAAATAGTGGAATGATTCAAGGCTTTGACTTTAAGGGGAATGTTGAGATGTGGTAGTACTTGATACAGAGCTCCACTTCCTCTCTTCCCTTTTGCCCTATCTCTTTCCTCTCCTTCCCTTCTTTGCTACTTATATTTGCTGTTCTTTATCACCATCATGGAGCAAAGCCACTTGCCTTTCCTTTGTTTGTTTCCTCCATTGTTTCTGATTTATTCTTCTGCTTTTTAGATTTTATTTGCAAAGGCTAAGCTAAACTAGACTTGTGTTGTCTTATGGAAATTAGATTGGTGCACTGTACATTTGTGGGGTGTGGGACATGTTTGTCTCCCATCCCCTCTGTGTTTATCTTGCTCTTTAATTGCCAAAAGCAGTCTTTTTCTATTGTTTCTCGGTTACTTCCTAATTTGAATCTATTTATGTAAAGCCTGGTTTCTAAATTTCTGAGGTTTCAACTGTGTTCATCTAAAAGTGTGTTAATCTTGAATCTGTATAAGAATTTAATATAGAAGTGTAAAGAATAGGGGTTATTACAGCAAGCGCTTATTTTGAGAGAGTCATTTTGATGCCAGTCTTACAAAAAAGCAGTGACATAGGCCCTGGAAAATGTCAATTAGCAAACTTCAGTTAAAGGTTTAATTATAGTTATATGCATTTGGTAGATAGTTTTAGAGAAGTAATGGTTTAGGGAAAAGGAGGACGGAACTGGCCCTTGGGAGACTTGCTTGTGTTTTACTTTTAGCACTGCCTTAGCCCATTTCTTTAGGCTGGAACTTTCTCTATCTTTACTTCTTAGCTATAAATTGAGACCTTTATTTCTCAGCCTTTCTAGCTCGTATTCTACACATACCATATATTCTGTTACGAAAGCTAGTCACAGGGGTCTTAGATGACTTCAGGTTGGTCATAGCTTTAAGGCTAAGAATATACTGTTCTACTTATTCCTAGACATCTTCCAATTAATATTTTTTATGATACAGTGCCGTATTTTTATAGAGAACTGGAAATGTTAATTAAACATACAAAACGCTTTCCCACCTCAAAAATTTCCTCTTGAAGATAGAAAAGCCTTTCATTAACTTTAGAGCTGAGGTATAAATTTTTTTTAACCTTTAAGACTAAGGGTATATTGTATTTTGCTTCAGTACATAATCGTGAGATTTCGTTATTGTTTTTGAGTGTACATTAAGTGTTTCAGTATAACATAAGGTGAAATAACAAACCTAAAACGAAATGTATGAAGTGGTTAGGTCTCCAACAAGATCAGTAGAAGGAAAATGCAGAGGTAGCGCTTTCCCTCCTTGTTCAGAAGAGCAGGCCTAGTTTACAAATGGGTTGGTACTGAGTGTTTGTTTTCCTAAGGAAACAATATGGTATATGTTGAATAAGACGTAAACCAATTTATAAAGTTCTGTTTAAGCTGTAATGTTCTGAATTCAAGTATTGTGCTAATCTCTATTAGAACCCAAGAGGTATAACCATTTTTCCGTAAATGGGCTTCCATAATTTAATCTCATCTTGCTGCTTTAAGAGGTTGTTTCAAGCACATAGACTTTTCTTAGCTTTCGAAGGGTTTCTTGGGATGAAGAAGAATTAATACTACAGAATTTATAAGGATTAAAAACAACTGTGTGGCTTTCAGAAGCAAGTGTTTTATTCCTATCTTGTTACTTTTCATTTGTCTCTTATAGATATCGGGAAGGGCCATTATAAAATGCGGTGTCTTTGAATAGCCAAAGGACACGGAGGTCTTAGGAATATACATTGCAGAAGAAAACTAAATTTATGTATCTTAGCTTCTTTGTAAAGGTGGGTCTCTAAGACCTCTTTTAATTTGTAATATGGCTGTTTCTCTTTATCAGATTTAAAACTCACATTTTCCTGTGATCCCCAGTTTCTCCTTACATCTTGAAGCAGTTTGCTTGTTACTGAAAAGCAGTAAAATTATTTATATGCCCCTTTTAGAATGAAAAAGTTCATGTGAGAATTATTTTGTCTGTCTTAATAAGTCATTCTCCCACATTGGAATTTCAGGTTGGCTCTAGAGATTGGGTTGAGAGAATTTGGGGGAAGGCGTTCATTTATTTTTTAGAAAACTTTTATGAAAAATAAATAAACCAAAAGTAGAGAAGACCACAATGAATCACATGTATCTACTATACAGAGTATTCAATAATTAGCATCTTTTTTTCACACTTATTTCAAAACAAATCATTTTATTGAATTTAAAATACCAAAAGTTCTGACAATATTAATAAAAGTATATGTAAAATCTGGTAGTTTTCTCAGACTGAGTTAGATATTATTTTACCACTTGTGTTTTCTCTTTTATTTCAGTTTTATTTTGGTGTCTCCTAACCTTTAATACATCTTTTCTCAGTCAATTCACCTAGTTTTACTTGATGAAAACTGTAAATTGTATGTATGAGTGTGTGTGTGTGTGTGTGTGTGTGTGTGTGTGTGTGTGTGTGTGAAATTTTCCATAATAAAGTTTACATATAATTAACTTGAAACAAATAGACTGTCAGATATTTCTTCAGCAAAAATGGGTTTATTCGGGATCAGCAGAGAATTGCAATTCGGGATCTGCAACCAAAGCAGGCCATGTGCCAGTCCCAGCATGCCATTTTATAGAGAGGAAAAGGAAGTTGGAGGGGCTAAACAGAGTCTATGGCTTTTCATTGGCTGCTGAGTCCTTGCCAGGGAAGAAGAGAGGAACCTTTCTTCCTCCTGTTGGGCTCTGCTGTCCTTGCAGGGCATGAGAGCTCCCTTTTCTGGTCTCCCAACTCTATTTAATTGAAGTTTATTAATTTTTAACAACATGTATTACTCATATATATAATTATGTAGATCATCTATGTATATGTAAGTATTATAATTGCATATATAGATATGTGTGCATGTATATGTAAACTCTGTATACATACACATGCACACGTGCAGTATCGTAGAAAATTTCTAACCTAAGCAAAAGTAGAGTTAATACTGTAATGAACCTCCGAATGTGTATACATCACCCAGCTTCAACAGTTTTCAATTTATGGTCCATCTTGTTTCATCTATAACACCCTCCCCAGCTATTTAAATTTTTTTAATATGTATATTGGACATGCTAAAATTGAAGACTGCTTTTGTGCACACAATTGCTTGCATTTAATGAAGAAGAAAATAGAAGCCAAAATTTAAGTCAGTGTTACTACTCATTACTAGTATGCCAGAAAGCATTAATTGACCCTCATAAGTGAAGTGCCAGGAACTATACGATACCTTCAAGGATCCAAAAGTCACTAAGAAAAATATTCCACTGTCAGGTAAATTAGAATGGAGGTTCCAACGTGATGTTTTCAAAGCACAAATTCAAGTGGACTGGGGAGGGGAGGATGGAGTATTAGAGAAGGCTTCTTCAAGAATGAATTTCAGGTTTGAGGGGATCGCAGGAAGAAAGGAGAATAAAATGCATGGCTGTGGTGTGTTTCTATGTAGATGGAACAAAGAGCTAGGAAAGACCATGCTAAAATTGCTCAATAAGAAGGTGAGACAAAAGATTAATAGATACAATTCTTTTTTTGGTTATTTACTGTAATGGAAAAGAGTAGTTGTATGATTAATCTAAATGCCTTTTATATTTGTTTTGGATTGGTTTTTTTTGTTTCCCCTGGTTATTAACTTACCCCCCTGCCCCGGGTTCTTTTGTTTTTTTCAGTTGAGAAATCATTACCATATACCAGTGTATTAATTTTAGGTGTAAAACATAATGATTTCATATATGTATATATTGTGAAATGATTACCACAATAAGTTTAATTAATTAACATTTATTACCACACCTTTTTTTTCCTTTGTGATAAGAACTTTTAAGATCTAAACAACTTTCAAATATATAATACAGTATCGTTAACTGTAGTCACCATGTTGTATATTGCATCCCTACAACTTAGTTATCTTATAACTGGAAGTTTGAACCCTTTGACCACCTTCACCCATTTCCCCCACCCCTGCAACCCCACCTCTGACAACCAGCAGTCTGTTCTCTGTATCTGAGTTGTTTAGGTTTTTTGGTTTGTTTTGGTTTTGGGGGGTTTTTTTAGACTCCACATAAATGAGATCGTCTAGTATTTGTCTTTCTCTCTGACTTATTTCACGTAGCATAATGCCCTTAAGGTCCATGCTTGTGGTTACAAATGGCAGAATTCCTTCTTTTTTATGGCTGAATAATATTCCTGAGAGAGAGTGAGAGAGAGTGTGTGTGTGTGTGTGTGTGTGTACACCCCACATTTTCTTTTATCTATTCATTTGTCAATGGACACTTAGTTTGTTTCCATGTCTTGGCTATGCTGCAACAAACATGAAAGTACAGATGCCTATTCAGGATAGTGATTTGGATTAATGCCTTTGGATTAACGCCTGGAAGTAAAATTGCTGGGTCATGTGGTTGTACTGTTTTTAATTTTTTTGAGGAACCTCCATGTTGTTTTCCATAGTGGCTGCATAAATTTACATTCCCAGAAACAGTGTGCAAGGGTTCCCTTTTTTCTACGTCCTTGCCAATATTTGTCTTTTTGGTAATAGCCTTTCTGACAGGTGTGAGGTGATAACCTCTATGCATTTCCTTGGTGATTAGGATGTTGAGCACCTTTTCATGTACCTGTTGGTATTTGGTTTCCTTTGGGAAAATGTCTGAATCAGTTTGGATTGGGTGTTTAATATTTCAACTGAGGTTTCATGGGAATTCACATAAAAGTAAATAACCAGACTATACTTATAGTATACTTGTAGTAACAACTGAATCTGCAACACAGTGTTACCAATTTAGATTTGGGTGCTTCTGGTTTAATTTATATATGTGTGTTTATATACAAACAATGAGAAATACAAGCATTACTAAAATTTTCTATTAGGCTCTAAACAAACTTCTGCATCATTTAATTGAGCAATATCTTTAACAGCAAGAAAAACTTTTTAAAAACTGATGACTGTTTGGCGGTTACTTCTGAGTCAAATATTTTACAATTTTGTGAACCAAAACAAAATACCAAAATAAATTAGATGATGTTTAGCATCTTTGCAACTATGAAATATAACCTCGAGTTTAAGACTCTGTGTTTACTGAAAGAACCTAGTTGTTCTTCTTACTGATTGATTTATTAATAAATGTTATAAATTTGGGCTTAAATTTCTATTTAAAAAATACTTTTATTTTTCCTTTATTTTTTTATGAAGATTTTATTTGAATAAAGGTTCCAAGCCTTTAACGTTTGAAATGCAGTAGCTTATTTCATTTTGGAATTTCATATTATATATCTTAATTAAGTATTTCAGTTAAATGTCTTTACTTTGAAAGAAGTTAATATTTATCTGTATTTTCTGTATAATTGAAAAGATTGGCAATTATAAGGGATAGATAATGGGATAGAATGATGTGGGAACAAAACATTACCTCTGATAACAGGGCTTTAAAAACTTGGAAGTTTGTCAAGTAGTCTTTGAGACATCTCTCTCATTTTAACATAGTCACAGGGATGTTTATTGATTTTCAAATTTAAAGTCTGAAGGAATCTAGTGGTGAATTATTAGAATTAATAAGCATTTGCAAGATTTCTGGTTATAAAATCAATGTAAAAATATCAAGAAATACCTGTCAAAGATTGCCAACAAACACAGGAAAGCATGCTCAACATCACTAATCATTTGAGAAATGCAAATCAAAACTATAATGAGGTATCAGAATGGCCATCATCAAAAAATCTACAAACAGTAAATGCTGGAGAGGGTGTGGGGAAAAGGGAACCCTCTTGCACTGATGGTGGGAATGTAAATTGATACAGCCACTATGGAGAACAGTATGGAGTTTCCTTAAAAAGCTAAAAATAGAACTACCATATGACCCAGCAATCCCACTACTGGGCATATACCCTGAGAAAACCATAATTCAAAAAGAGTCATGTACCACAATGTTTATTGCAGCACTATTTCCAATAGCCAGGACATGGAAGCAACCTAAATGTCCATTGATGGATGAATGGATAAAGAAGATGTGGCACATATATACAATGGAATATTACTCAACCATAAAAAGAAACCAAATTGAGTTATTTGTAGTGAGGTGGATGGACCTAGAGTCTGTCATACAGAGTGAAGTAAGTCAGAAAGAGAAAAAGAAATACCATATGCTAACACATATATATGGAATCTAAAGAAAAAAAATGCTTCTGAAGAACCTAGGGGCCGGACAGGAATAAAGACGCAGACGTAGAGAATGGACTTGAGGACGCGAGGAGTGGGAAGGGTAAGCTGGGGAGAAGTGAGAGAGTGGCATGGACATATATATACACTACCAAATGTAAAATAGATAGCTAGTGGGAAGCAGCCGCATAGCACAGGGAGATCAGCTCAGTGCTTTGTGACCACCTAGAGGGGTACGATAGGGAGGGTGGGAGGGAGACGCAAGAGGGAGGTGATATGGGGATATGTGTATACATATAGCTGATTCACATTGTTAGACAGCAGAAACTAGAACAACATTGTAAAGCAGTTATACTCCAATAAAGATTTTAAAAAAGAGGTACCTGTCAGTATGTCAAACAGGATTTTTAAAAAATAAATGAAAATACTATTAAGAATAAATCTAAGCAAATATGTGTAAGATCTCTAAGGTTGAAATTATTCATTTTCTGAAGAGACATTAAAGAAGACCTATAAGAAGGAGATAAACTCTATTTATGGATTGGATGAGTCAGTATTGTAAAGATATTAATTCTCCCCGAATCAGCGTGTGGAGTTAATGGACTTTTAGTCAAAACCCCACATGGATTTTTTGGTGGCATTGACAGCTTATTTTAAAATTCATGTGGAGATGCAAAAGGACAAAATACAAGGCACAGTTTTAGAATGTTCTGCCAGATGTCAAGATTTTATTTAAAGCTCTAGTTATAAAGTTTGCATATTATTGGTGCAAGGATAGACATAAAGACCCCTTGAGCAGAATAGAGTCCAGAAACAGATCTGCACATTAATGAACTCTTAGTATATGATAGAGGTAGAACTGTACAGCAATGGAGAAAAGATAATTTTTCAGTAAATGATGCAGGAACAATTATTTATACAGAGGAAATAAAAATAGATAAATATTTCTCACCATATAAAATAATTGATTCCAGGTATATTAAATACCTAAATAAGTTTAAACTAAATTATCATGAAAAAGAAAATAATATCTTTATGACCTTGGGACAGTAAAAGACTTTTTTAACCAGAAAAAAACCACTAACTCACAGCAAAAAAAAATTGATAAATTAGGTTTTATGTCAAGAATTTCTATTCTTTAAAAAATACCATCATGAGTGAAGAGAAGCTATGAATGAGAACAGTTTACAACTCACATAACTGACAAAAGAACAATATGAAGAACTTAGTCAAATTAACTAGAAAAAATGTGCAGAGTACTTCAATACATACTTCAGAGGAAATTTAATGACCATTAAATACATGAAAAGTGTTAACCTCACAAGACATCATAGAAATGCAAATTACCATTGTTGGCAAAAATTGTTTGATAATCCTAAATGTTGGTAATGTTACTAAGCAGCAAGAACTCTTGGGTAGGGTGTCCACCTTTTATTTATCTCTATAGTCAGTTCATTTAGCTGTCAGGGCTGATTAGTTTAGTGGTAGTGGTGTGTTGTATGGGGGCGGTGAATAGGGGGAGGTACTGTATTATGGGCCTAAGAAGAAGATAGTGACTACTACTACCTTCAAAGTGCTCAGTGAAATAAGAGTGTGCTGCCCTTTACTAAAGTCCTGTTACTTCACTTCCAGGCGATAAGAAGGGAAACCCATAAGGGCATTCAGTAAACTATTCACAGTGCTGGGTTGGAAACTGGGCTGGAAAATAGGATAGAAAAATGATCGGCAAACCAGACAGGAAGAAGTTAACTGAAAATCAAAATAAATGGGTTTATAAGAGTAAGTTGGGACTTCCCTGGCAGTCCAGTGATTAAGACTCCGTGCTTCCAGTGCAGGGGGGGCACGGCTTCGATCCCTGGTCGGGGAATTCAGATCCCACAAGCTTCATGGTGCGGCCAAAAAAAAAAAATAAAGTTAAGGGAGTTGTGGGAGCCTTGCATACCAGGATTGACTTGATCCTGGGGATAAAATAGTACTAAACACATTCTACATCCATTTATGTTTAGTTTTTAGATACTTTGACTAGGTTTTCAGTAGAATCTTAATGAGCTTGCTTGTTTGTTTTAACTCTTTAATTTTGCCTTCAGACTTAGATCTCAGGAAGTATAGTTAAATTAGTTTTAGTCTTTAACGTTGGGGATACCATTTAAAATTGACGTTAGGTAGCTATCTGGGAAGCTATCTAGAGTGTATTTCATCCCCATTTAAAAACATTTATGAAATCAGTTATTCATTCAACAAATATTTGAGGGCTGCTATGTACCAGGTGCTGTGCGAGGTTGTTGGAGACATGTGGTTTCCTCATAGGAGTATTTATCTAGTGTGGTAAATCTTAATCAAGTAAACTAATGTGAAATTGCACCTGTGGCAAGTGCTAGAAGAAAAAAGTACATTGAGCCTTTTCTGTCAACAGCATCCCTTAGAAATGTGCTGAAGTTTGAAGAATGAGTTATTTAGGCTAAGAGGGGAGATAGCAGTGATCCAGGGTGAAGGAACTTGGCAGTCTGAAGTTCCTGAGGTCGGAGGGGATAAGGTGAGTCTGGAGGACTGAAGGATGGGTATATGGAAAGTAGGGAGATAGTAAGGTGTGAGATGAGGCTAGAGTTATGTAAGAGCTAGAGTGTGTGTGGCTTTGATTATGTTAAGTGAAGTTTCCTTCCTTTTAATTTTAAGAGATGAAGCCCTTGAATAGTTCACCAGGGGGTTGCAATATGATCATATTTGCATTTTGAAAAGATGTTCTTTGTTGAGAAACAGTATACAGATTGGAGAATTAGGATGTGGGCAAAATGGATGTGGGGGATGAGTTAGGGGCTACTGCGGTAGTCTAGTTAAAAAATGATAGCTTGGATTACAGTGCTAGTATCACAGTAGGAAAGAGTGGACAAATTTCAAGGATATTTAAGTAGTAAAATAACCTGGTTATGATTTGTGTATAGGATGTGAGAGGGAAGGAGCTCTCCAGGATGACACCTAGATTTTTGGCTTTTTCAATTTAGGTGGTAATTAGATAGAAAATACTAAAAGCAGACACAGTGTAGGTATTTGTTTTGAGGGTGGATAGGTGGTGTCCAATCATGAGTTTAGTTGAATATTGAGTTTGAGATGCCTTTGTGACATTCAAGGGAAAAAAAAATGTAGACAGGGAGATAACATTGGCAAATTGTGGGCATACTGATAGTAATTGAAGGCCCAGGTATGACTGACATCTCTTGGGGGAGAGTTACAGTTAATGAGAGGATCTTGGGTAGAGGAGGCTGCCTGTACAGAAAGTAGAGAAGAGGGTTGGAGATGTGGGGTAAAAAAAATAGGAGACTATTGTAGTTATAGAAGCCAGGGAAGAGAATGATTGAACAGAGAGGGAGAGGACAAGAATTATGCGGAATGGAAAGTTAAAAATACCGCTCAGAACAATTTTGATTATGAAGTTGGAAGCCCATGTTTCTTAGTTTTAAGAACATATTAATCTCTTGGAGTCCATTTTTTTAAGTGAAAAATTGCGTTTAAAATTTAAAATCCTGATTCTTGTTAAAATACTAGGCCTTTTGTCTTTGAACTATTTTCACAGGTTTTGGGGATGTTACTTACTTACTTTTCCTGTTGTGTAACTTCCTAATGGTGCTCCTCTACCTCCTATAGTTTGTAACTGTCCTTTATGAAGCTCATTTGAGTCTCAAGTTATTTTTGGTTTTTGCTTTTACTGTTAATCCAAGATTTTGGACCTTGGTTTTAGTGTTAACTTCTTGATTTGTAGATCCCTTGTAAATTTAGACTAACATGCAGTGGTACAAAGGTTAAGAGTTTACCTTTCTTATGGGAGTCTTTCTTCCCTGGGGAAGAGAAAAATTTAGCCACTTTCATGCTGGTGGATACATTGTTTTTCATCTCTGAAGGGAGAGTCTTCCCATGGTCCCGCCTTTAAGTACAATAAATACTTTGTTTCTAGCATTTGGAGGTTTCGCTTTTAAAATTAGCTCTGGTACTTTCTTTTAGAGGGTGTGTAGCATTTCTAGGTTAGATTTCCAGAATTGTTGCTGGAAAACAAATGTTGTTTTAAGTTCTGAGTTTAAAATCCTTTTTCCTTAGTCAGAAATTTTGGTATATTATTCCATTGCCTTTACATTATTTCCATTGCCTTTATAGCATTCAGTGATTCCAGTTGACTGATACATTCCTTTGGAGAAAATTTGTTTATTTTCTATGAATGATTTTAAGTTGCACTTTATCCTTAGCGTTTTGAAATTTATTGAGAGGTGTATGTAGTTTTTTGTGTTTTTTCCTAATCATCTGTGGGGCATAATGATTATTAAGATTAAATGTAAAAACTGGATTTACCTTTAGATCTCTTAATTTTTTCATACTTCTTTTCAGCTTTATTGAGATATAATTGACAAAGTTGTGTATATTTAATGTGTACTGCATGATGATTTGAGATATACATACACTGTGAAATCATTACCACAATCATAACACATCCGTCACCTCACATAGTTTCTTTCCTTCTTTCTTCCTTCTTTTTTTTTTTTTTTGTTTTTTGGTGAGAGCTCTTAAGATCTCATCGCTTAGCAAATTTCAATTATACAATACAGTACGTATTACTAACTACAGTCACCTTGTCATACATTAGATCCTTAGAACTTATTCATGTTATAACTGAAGTTTGTACCCTTTGACCTAACTCTCCCCATTTGTCCCATCCCCCATCCTCTGGCAGTCACCATTCTATTCTCTTTCTGAGTTAAACTTTTTTTTTTAAAAAGAGTTCACATATAAGTGATACCATACAGTATTCTTCTTTCTCTGCCTGGCTTATTTCACTTAGCATAAATGCCTTCCAGGTTCATACATGTCACAAATTGGCAATGGCAAGATTTCCTTCCTTTTTGTGGCTGAATAGTATTCCATTATATAAATGTATAATGACATTTGCTTTATCCATTCATCTATCAACAGACACTTTGGTTGTTTACATATCTTGGCTATTATGTATGTATTTATTTTAATTTTTGGCTATGTCAGGTCTTAGTTGTGGCACACGGGATCTTCGTTGCAGTATGCGGGATCTTTCGTTGCACACCCGGGCTCTTTGTTGCAGCACGTGGGCTTCTCTCTAGTTGTGGCGCGTGGGCTCTGTAGTTTATTTTCTCTCTAGTTGAGGCGTGCGGGCTCATTAGTTGTGGCGCACAGGCTTAGTTGCCCCGCTACATGTGGGATCTTAGTTCCCCGACCAGGGATCCAACCCACATCCCCTACATTGCAAGGCATATTCTTTACCACTGGACTATCACGGAAGTCCCTGTCTTGGCTATTATGAATAATGCTTCAGTGAACATGGAAGTGCTGATATCTCTTCTATATACTGATTTTGTTTCCTTTACGTATACAGTTGACCCTTGAGCAGTGCAGGTTTGAACTACATGGGTCTACTTATATGTGGATATTTGTCACTGATAAATACAACCTGCAGTTGGTTGAATCTGCAGATGCAGAGGAACTGCAGATGTGGAGGAACCAAGTATATGGAGGACTCACTGTAAGTTATATGCAGATTTTCAACTACAGAGGCTTGATGCCCCTAACCCCCACATTGTTCAAGGGTCTACTCTATACCCAGAAGTAGGATTTCTGGATCACATGATAGTTCTGCTTTAAAAAATTTTAAGGAATTTCTACATTATTTTACATAATGACTGTATGAATTTACATCCTCACCAACAATATACCAAGGGTTCCCTTTTTTCACATCCTTGACAGCATTTGTTACCTCTTTTCTTTTTGATAGTAGCCACACTAACAGATGTGAGGGTGTTTCTCATTGTGGTTTTCAGTTGCATTTCTCTGATATTGAGCACCTTTCATATACCTAACTGGCTATTTGTATATCTCTGGGAAAATGTCTTTTCAGGTTCTTTGACCGTTTATTAATCAGAGTTTTTGTTTTTTGGCTTTTTTTTTTGCTGTTGAGAGGTATGAGTTCCTTATGTACTTTAGATATTAACCCCTTATTAGATATATGGTTTGCAAATATTTTCTCTCATTCCGTAGGTTGCCTTTTCATATTGTTTATTCTTTCCTTTGCTATGCACAGCCTTTTAGCTTGATATAGTCCCAGTTGTTCATTTTTGCTTTTGTTGCCTGTGTTTTTGGCATCGTATGCTCAAAAATCATTGCCAAGGCCCATGTCAAGGAGATTTTTCTCTGTTTTCCTCTAGGGGTTTTATGGTTTCAGATTTTACATTGAAGTCAATATGCATTTCAAGTTGATTTTTGTGTATGGTGTAAGAGAAGAGTCCAGTTTCATTCTTTTGCATATATTAATAACATCCAGTTTTTCAATACCATTTATTTGAAGAGACTATTCTTTCTTCATTGTTTGTTCTTGGTGCCCTTGTCAAAGATTAGTTGACTGTAAAAGTGTGGGTTTATTTCTGGGCTCTGTGTTCTGTTCCAAAGGTCTGTGTGTCTTTTTTATGCCAGTGCCATACTGTTTTGTTACTATAACTTTGTAACATAGTTTGAAATCAGGGAGTGTGATACGTCCAGTTTTGTTGTTCTTTCTCAAGACTGCTTTGGCTATTCAGTGTCTTTGGGGGTTCCATGCAAATTTTGGGTTATTTTTCTATTTCTGTGAAAAATGCTATTGGAATTTTTATAGGGATTGCACTGAATTTGTAGATTGCTTTGGGTTATATGGACATTTTAACAATACTATTGATAATTCTTCCAATCCGTGAGCACATAATATCTTCCCATTTATTTGTGTCTTCTTTCATCAGTGTATTATAGTTTTCAGTGTACAGGTTTTTCACCTTCTTGGTTAAATTTATTGTTATTTTATTGATTTTTATACTGTTGTAAGGGGGATTGCTTTTTTCTTTTTATGTGCTTCAAGAAAGTCTTTCATAATTGAGATTTTATTGGTTGTTTTGAGAATCAGTACATAGACATTTCAATTTGTACATAATTCTCAACATACGTACCAAAAAATCTAAAAAATCATGTAGTTGTAATTCTTTTCTGAAGTTATTCCAGTGACTTTCCAGCTTAAAATTTGGAGGCAAATTTTCCTTCACAGGATATTAAATACCAATATCTTCAAATATTGATATGCTGTTACATCGTAAGTCCCACTAATTCACAATTTAATGTCATATACCCTACATACTCAAATTGTCAGTCATTCACAGCACATTAACAGTTACTAGAAGAACCAGACTACCATGACCAAAGATGTTACATAGTGCACAAAATTCTGCCCAGGAGAGCCAAGACCAGGGGGTGAGTGGTTTGCTTTAGGAAACAATTATACCAAAAACAACATGGGAAGAGAAGTAATTTAAAGTGTTTAAGACATTAAATGCACAGCTGACTCCAAACTGCCATTTAGTATGCTTTGTATTATAAGATGTAAAAGCTACCCTCGCATCTGTGGAATATTAAGCTGACACCCAAGACAATCAAAGCCTCCCATATTCAATATCCCAGTATTTTCTGGTTGTACCAAAAAATTTTGCCTTTGCTCCCCTTTTTGCCTTTGGTTTGCACTTTTTGTCTGAAGATGTATCCTTTCCTGCTGCCCTTTTTGGCTTCGTTTCCACTTTTGCAGGAGCCGGTTTGGCTGATGACCTTGCCAGTCTCCTCTTGGGCTCCTCCTTCACCGCCCCCTCAGCGGAGCTGACCTTCCTCTTGGGCATCGTGGCAGTGGAGTGGGCATGTGCCGGGTGCCTGCGGGCCGCGGCACGATGAGAGCCTTTGTGAAGCTGGGCTGCCTGGCCGCTGCCACTCCTCCTGCCGTCCAAGCTGCTGGGACCCACAGCGAGGGCGGTGGGAGAACCCGGGATTGCTATCTTAATTTCTCTATCAGATAATTCAGTTAGTGTATAGAAATGCACCTGATTTTTTAAATGTTGATCTTGTATCCTTGGTGAAGCCTTTATAGAGTTTTCTGTATATAAGATCATGTTATCTGCAAACAATTTAAATTCTTCCTTCCCAATTTGGAAGTCTTTTACTTCTTTTTCTTACCTAATTGCTCAGGCTAGGACTGTGTTGAAAAGAAGAGTGAGAGTGGGTATTCTTGTTTTGTTCCTGATCTTAGGGGAAAAGCTTTCAACTTTTCACCATTGAAGTGTGATGCTAGCTGTGGGCTTGTCATCTATGGCCTTTATTATTTTGAGGTACATTTCTTCTATACCTAATTTTTTTAGTTTTTGTCATGAAAGGATGTTGAATTTTGTCAGAGGCCCTTTCTGCCTCTGTTGAGATGATATGATTTTTATCCTTCATTCTGTTAATTTGGTATCACATTTATTAATTTTCGTATGGTGAACCATCCTTGACTCAGGGATAAGTTCCAGTTAATTATGGTGTATGATCCTTTTAATGTGCTGTTGAATTCGATTTGCTGGTATTTTCTTGAGGATTTTTGCATCTTTGTTCATCAGGGACCCTGGCCTGTCGTTTTCTTGTTGTGTCCTTGTCTGACTTGGGTATCAGGGTAATGCTGGCCTTGTAAAATGATTTTGGAAGGGTTTCTTCTTTAATTTTTTGGAAGAGTTTGAGAAGGATTGACATTCATTCTTCTTTAAATGTTTGGTAGAATTCACCAGTGAAGCCATCTGGTCCTAGGCTTTTCTTTGAATCAGTGATCGAAACCCCCCAACAATCACCTTACTCGTTATTGATCTGTTCAGATTTTTAAATTTCTTCCTGGTTCAGTCTTTGATGTAAGTTGTATGTTTCTAAGACTCTGTCCATTTCTTCTGGGTTATCCAATTTGTTGGTGTATAATTGTTCATAATAATCTCTTATGATCCTTTGTGTGTCTGTGGTAGTAGTTGTAACATTTCCTCTTTCATTTCTGATTTTGTCTTCTTTTTTTTTTCTTAGTCTAGCTAAAGGTTTGTCAATTTTGCTTATCGTTTTTTAAAAAAAGTTGAACAAAACTGTTCATTTTTTTTCTTTTTTTCTAGTCTCTATTTCATTTATTTCTGCTCTGATTTTTATTATTTCCTTCCTTCTGTTTTTTGGGCATAATTTATTCTTCTTTTTCTAGTTCGTTGAGGTAAAGTTAGGCTGTTTATTTAAGGTCTGGTTTTTATTAATGCCAGTGTTTATTGCTATAAACTTCTGTCTTAGATTGCTTTTGCTGCATTTTGGTATGTTGTTTTTCCAATTGTGTTTATCTCAAGATACTTAAAAATTTTTCTTTTTATTTCTTTGACCCATTGATTGTTCAGGAGAATACTGTTCAATTTCCACATATTTGTGAATTTTCTAGCTTTCTTACTCATTTCTAATTTTATATCATTATGGTCAGAAAAGATATTTGGTATAATTTCTGTCTTAAGTTTGTTAAGACTCGTTTTGTGACCCAGTATGTGATCTCTCCTGGAGAATATTCTGTATGTACTTAAGAAGAATGTGTGTTCTGCTGTTAGATGGAATGTTCTCTGTTAGATCCATTTGGTTTAAAGCATAGTTCAAGTCCAGTATTTCCTTATTCATACTCTCTCTTTCTGATCTATTCATTGAAAGTAGGGTATTAAAGCCCGCTACTATTATTGCATTGCTGTCTATTTCATTTGTTATATACTCTTGATCAGTTGATCCATTTATCATTCTATAATGAATGACCTTTTGTCTCTGTTACAATTTTTGATTTATAGTTTATTTTGTTGGATAAAAGTATAGCCATTCTTGATCTCTTCTGCTTTAAGTTTGCATAGAATTTTTTTTTCCATCTCTCCACTTTCAGCCTATGTGTATCCTTAAAGCTGAAGTGAGTTTCTGTGAGCATATGTTTGAGTCTTGTGTTTTTAATATATTTACCCACTCCATGTCTTTTGATTGGAGAATTTAATCATTTACATTCAAAGTGATTACTGATAAAGAGTTAACAACTGCCATCTTGTTAATTGTTTTCTAGTTCCTTTGTTCCTTTCTTCTTGTGCTGTCTTCCTTTGTGATTTGATAGTTTTTCTTAGCAGTATTCTTTGATTCTTTTCTCTTTATCTTTTTATATCTACTATAGGTTTTTGCTTTGTGGCTTCCCTGAGGTTTACATAAAACATTTTATGATTATAACAGTCAACTTTAAGCTAATAATTTGATTCAGTTGCATGCAAAATCTCTATTCTTTTACACCCCCCTTTCAATTATGTTATAGATGTCATAATCTTTTTATGTTGTGTATTTAACAAATTATTGTAGCTATAGATACTTTTGTCTTTCAACCTTTATACTAGTTAAGTGATTTATACACCATTACAATAGTAGAATCTTCTGAATTTGATTACATACTTATCTTACTAGTGAGTTTTATACTGTTATATATGTTTTTATGTTACGAATTATTGCCCTTTCATGCTAGCTTGAAGGACTCCCTTTAGCATTTCTTATAAGGCAGTGTGGTAGTGATGAACTCCTTCAGTGTTTGTTTTTTTGGTTTTTTGTTTGTTTGGGAACGTCTTTATGAAGGACAGCTTTGCTGAATATTCTTGGTTGGCAGTTTTTTTCTTCAAGCACTTTGACTATATATATGCTATTCTGGTGCAAGGTTTCTGCTGAGAAATCTGCTGATAGCCTTATGTGGGTCCCATGTATAAGTTTTTTACTCTTGCTTTCAAAATTCTCTCTTTGTCTTTGATTTTTGACAGTTTTATTATAATGTCTCTCAGTGGAGTCCTCTATGGGTTGAATATGTATTGGTACCTATGAACATCACATGCCTAGATGACCATCAATTTCTCTCCCCAGATTTGGAAAGTTTTTAGCCATTATTTATTTAAACAAGCTTTCTACCCCTTTCTCTCCTTCTAGAACTCTCATAATGCAGCCGTCATTACCCTTGATACATAGTTAATGTAGGCTATTTTTCACTTTTTTTTTTCCCCTCTGCCCTGATAATTTCAAGTAACCTCTTTCTAGTTCTCAGATTCTTTCTTCTGCTTGTTCATGTCTGCTGTTGATATTCTCTGCTGCATTTTTTTTTTCATTTTATTCATTGTATTTATCAGCTCCAGTATTCTCTTTGGTTTTTTTGTTGTTGTTGTTTTTGTAATTTCTGTCTCTCTTTTGGACTTCGTATTTTGATCATGTATTGTTTTCCTGATTTGTTGAGTAGTCTTTCTGGGTTCTCTTGTAGCTTGCTGAGCTTCCTTAAAACAATTACTTTGAAATCTTTGTCAGGCAGTTCATAGATCTGTTTCTTTGTGGTCAGTTACTAGAAAATAATTGGGTTCCTTTGGTGGTGTCATGTTTCCTTGATTTTTTTCACTTTTGTTGTAGCCTTGCATTTATGCCTGCCCATTTGATGGAGTGGTTTTGGTCGGGAAAGACCTTTACCTGTGGGTAAGTGTGAGGGTGCCAGCGGAATAGGCTGTGGCAGTTCTTACTCTGGGGAAGATCCAGGGATGTAGTCTTTGTGTAGCTTCAACAGCTGAGGTCAGTGTTAGTGAAGATTGCAGGGGTCCTCAATGGCCAAGGCAGCAAGTGTCCATGGGGCTGTTAAGGGCTGTTGGGGACCTTCTGGTCTCCTTTTCTCCCACAGGGAGTTGTTGTGGCCAAGGGGATCTCTCTTGGCACCAGGTTCAGCTCACAGGTGTCCTCTTAATCATGGTAGTACTGATGAGTGCCCATGGAATAGCCATGGAGCTAGGGTCTGGAGCTCAGGTACACACAAAGCAGCTGCAGAGCTGGAGTCTGAAGTGTAAACACTTACAGAGCAACAGTGGTTCTGGAGTCCAGGGCATTTGTGGGATTAGGGGGTTGTGGCAGCCCTGGTCACGGGGGAGTGCAGCAGTAGCTCTTTCTTGCTGAGGACAGAGCAATGTCTCCCTCTCCAGGGGCCCTGTGGCAGTGATGGCTTTTGGTGAAAGCTGCTGTTGTCCTCTGCAGAGCAGGCCACTGGAGTTTGTCCTGATGAATACTTATGGGGTCCTCTGTTGTGAAAGCTGTCATGGGTGCTATTGTCCTCGGTTGAAGAGCCTGCCTAGATCCTCCACAGAGCAGACCACGCTGGGCACTGCAGTGGTCCTACCACATGGCTGATACTGATAGCCTCTACCCTTCTTTGTTCCTGGCTGTCTCTAGATGTCTCAGCTAAGCCTGTCTCCCTAGTGATCCTTCTGTGTGGTTGATCTCCATTTTTTGCTTCATTGTGCTGCTGTAGGATCTCAGTTCTGCATGAGCCTCCTGGGGATATTTTCCTTCATGGATAGCTGTCTATTTCTTATTTTTTGTTGGGGGTATGAAGGCTGGTATCTCCTACTGCGCCATCTTTCTAATGCCACCCCTCAGAATACTTTCTGTCTTGTTACTAATTTGCTTTGTGTCTTTGACCTTTTTACTATTTAGCCCATCCTTTATTTTGTTTATCTTAACAGTCATTTGACATTCAAAAACTTAAATAGTGCTTTTATCATAGATCTTCATTTCACAGTGATAGTAGCAGTAGCCTCTGAGTGCTTTAGAGACATTATATTGTTTACTTATCATAGCCACCTTATTGACATAGGTACTATTGTTATCCCTTTTTTACAGACGAAGAAACTAGAGCACAGAGAGACCGTGAGTTGTTTGCCAAACCAAGGTCACATAGCAAATAAGTATGGAACTAAGATACTCAGACCCAGGCAGTATGATTCTAACACTCGTAGTCTTAATCTCTAGGATATGCTTCCTTTCAGGCTGCTGTGGCTTATCTTATTTCTGAAGATATTCCTATTTCTGTTTTCTATGGTATTAGTTCTTCCACTCATTGACTTCGATGCTTAGATTTCATATTGTCTACTTTTCTTAAATGTTTGGTTTTTGGATGTGTGCTTATTTTTGTATTTGATCAAGTCTGTCTATAAATACAGTGTTTGTATCTAGTGATTATGGGAGGGACAGTCATGGCTTGCTATTGGGAAGGATATATCAAGCTGAATTTGGATATGAGGATTCCTATTCTTCTTTCTGTCAAGCACTATTCCACTTTTTGAATCACTTGTCTACGTGTATTGCAGATACCTTTGAGGCCCACTTCCTTGCTTGGCAATGGTAGGGCAAGGGGATCTACCTCTCTTGCTGTTCCTAATGCTCATTACCCTGAGGATTGCTGCAGGATTTTCTCTTGCCCCCCTGCCCCATAACAACTTTATGCTAAACATGGAACATCCTGGAAACTCCTCCCATTCCCCTACCCCCCCCAACACACACACATATACCATAGTTTGCAGTTTACTTCTGGTTGCAGTTTGGGCTGTGGCTTCTTCCATCTCATTTCTTCTCATTTGGTTTTTTTGTCTTACATTGATGAAATTTCTCATTCGTTAAGGTCATGTTCTT
The DNA here is from genome assembly GCF_008692025.1 of Phocoena sinus. Lineage (NCBI taxonomy): Eukaryota > Metazoa > Chordata > Mammalia > Artiodactyla > Phocoenidae > Phocoena > Phocoena sinus. The sequence continues at coordinate 52,978,686 of NC_045773.1, read as the reverse complement.
GTTTTAAAGTGCTGTTACAGTTCATCTCCCATGGTTTTAGTGCTATTATAACTTATTCTTTATTTCTGTAATTTTTAGAGTTATAGGATTGGAGGCAATTATGTTGAATGTACATCCTTCATTTTGATGCTATTTTCTGTCAGTGGTTTTTAATCTTTTGAGAGTCATTGACTTCTTTGACCATTTGGTAAATTGTATGTACCCTTACTTTTTAAAAATTCAGATGCATAGCTGTCTACCATCTGTACCCCAGGCAGTAGCCAAATTTTGAGCATTACTGGTTTGGTGAGTTGTTTTTTGCGGGGGGAGGGGGGACTTTGTTTTTAGTTATATTTAGAGGTATTAGCCTATTTCTTGGAAAATAATGTGTTACTTAGGTTTAAGGAAAATTGTTATAAAAGATGTATTTATGTAGCCATAGAGCTATATATAAAGAGTTAAATATAAAGTATAATATTAGAAATATAGAGCTATTTTTTTCTAGTAAAGTTGTATAACGTTTCTTTTTTTCCTGTTTTCTCTAGGTTTAATTATAGATCAACACATCATCTTGCATCTCATGGGTTCTATGAATTTTTAAATTGGTTTGATGAAAGAGCATGGTATCCACTAGGAAGAATAGTTGGTGGTACTGTAAGTATATTTGCAGTTATTTATGTTAATCTTAAAATCTTGCAGTTATTTGAGTAAATCATTAATCACTAAGGTGGTGGCAATTCTTGAAAGCTTTGTATAGTTAACTAACACATTTTTCTGTGGCTGATTAGTATTTAACTTGCTAAGTCTCTTTTCTTGACCCTCTTCTTCCCACTCTCACTCCCCAACCTGTTTTTGGGTTACCTCATACTAGCCACTATTTCTGACAGGTGGATCTCTTGTCACACATTTAAGTTCAGGTTATTTGTATGTTTTTGTTTTGTTCTATAACAACTTCATTGAAAAAATATTTTTGGAAGGAAATAGAAATATAGAAGAATCAGATAATTCTAATTTTCCAGGTCCCAATTACTCGAGGTAATTGAGTGTTAATCATAGTTCATGGGGAATTATAATGTCCAGAAGATGATATAAGAGAATATTTTTAGGATTTGGGATGTAAGGAGAATCCTGAAGAGAAAATGAAAGACAAGACACCTATTTGGGCAATATATATGTGTAGTATTTTTTTCTGGATCAGTTTTGTCAGAGGTTTATCAATTTTAGTAGATTTCTTAACCCAAAGAAACTTTGACTTTGTTGATTATTAAATATTTGCTTTCTCTTATGTTAATTTCCATTTATTTCCTTCCTCCCACTTTCTTGAGTTTGTTTTGATGTTTTTATCTGTCTTCCTGATACAGTTTGCTCAGTAATTTTCAACATTTCTTTGTTATTAGTGTATTCATTTTGAAGCTTTAAATTTCCCAATAATCACTTTTAACTACATTGCATAAGTTTTGATACGTAGTATTTTCATTATTGTTCAGGTCAAAGTGTATTTTAATTTCCACTATAATTTGCCCTGATTCATGGGTTACTTGGGGTTGTATTTAAGTTTTAAACATAATAGAATTTCCTAGTTATCTTTTTTTTTGCTTTATACTTCCAATATATTATGGTTAGAGAACAAATTCTGTAATTTTAATCTTTGAAATTATTTGAGACATGATTTGCGGCCTAAGATATAGCCAACTTTTATAAATGTTCCCTCTGTGTTTGGAAAGGAATATGCTCCATGGTAGTCAGATGTTGTGTTTATAATCTGTGTTTATAATTTGGATTACCTCGTACTAGCCACCATTTCTGACAAGTGGATCTCTTGTCACACATTAAGTTCTTTGATGTAAACAGAGGTAAAGGTATAGGAGAATAGTCATGAATTAGGGTGAATTAGAAAGGTATTGAATGGTGAGAGATGTGGTAGATGGCTGTATCTGTACTTCTTGTGGGGTGAATGCTATCATATACTTCATTGTACTAGTCTTTGATTACTATAGTTTGTTTCCTGGTGTGTTTATAAATTTTTACCTTGAATTCACCCTCAATGAAGGCTTGTTTTCTGAGACTCCTGGTGTCTTGGTATTTGGGACCATCCTTAAAATAATCTTTCTCATTTGCCTTTGCTGGAGCCCTTAGAGGTCTTACTGCTTTTAGGACAGTTTTTAGAGGTTATTTCTCAGCTTGAGGTTTTTTATACATGAAGTTGTTACAAATGTGGAACCCATATTCACCCATGTGATGAATGAGTTTCTTATTTCTTGTTTTGTTTCTATTCAAAGCTTTGGAAGTAAGGCAAGAATTCCTTACTGTTTCCCTTGATGGATGGGTAGAACTTGTCTAGTCTAGTTTCATAAACGGGCCCTGGCTTTGTGCTGGGAATTAGGCCTTTTCTTTGATCCCTGTGGTGAGTAGTAACTACCGCCCAACCTCGAGTATCTATAATATAATCAAGCCTGCTTTGTCTCTTTTTAGATTCCAACGACATCAGTACCTAGTTTGAATTTCTTCTTTATGTTTGGAACCTGGAGGGTTCCCTTCCTTTTGAGCTTAAATATGCCTTTTTTGTTGTTGGATGGTTTTATTTGTTTGTTTAGAGTTTTTTGGTCCTTTCATCTAGTACTTATACATATTTTGGCTGTATTTCATATGTCAGTTCAGTCTGCCATATTTAGAGTATTTTCAAATTCATTTCCATTTTCTTTGAATATTGCTAACAAAATCATACACTGAGGCCTGGTATCGTATATGAAATGGAACAAAATTTTGATTTTTAAGAATGGTGGTGACTGCCATACTTTTTGAAAACCCCTTCCATTATCCCATTCGTCTTCTGTACCTTCTATCAAGCATTCATTTTGTGTCAATCATTGTTCTCTGGATGCTGGGGAAATTTTTCTTGCTATTCTGGAGCTTATATTCTTGTGAGGGTGTTTAGTTAATAGACAATAAACAAGTAAAATAAATAGTATGTGAAATGGTGATAAGTGCTATGGAGAAAAAGCAAGGGAGTTGGGTTAAAGACCATGGGGAGTTCGCAAGTTTAAATAGGATAGCTAGGAAAGGAAATTTATAACATTCTTTGTAGTTTCAGTGATGGAAAAAGAAAAAGAATCTTTTAGGATTTAGATAAGGATGGAAATATAAATACACATTTTAATCACTGAAGAAGAGCCCAGAATTAATGTCCTATTTCTTGTTCTTTGAATCCTCTTAATGTTTTATGTTCTCTTTTAGAGGGAGGGTGAAGAATATAACTGTTAACTGGCCTATTCTAGTTTATTATTTCCTTTCTATCCTTAAATATTTAAAGAAGTGTAAAAAGGTCTAACCTTCCAGGAGTCTGAAAATATTATATCTGAATTCACCAACTAACTAGTCCTTCTTTTCCTAGCTAGAATTGTTTACTTTCCAAATCTTGACTTTGAAAGAAGGGAAAAATCATTTATAAATACCACTTAAATAATATTGCACATAACTTTCTTTCATCTTCTGTCCTTTTCTCAGTCCCTTGAACACAAGTATAGGCAATGTTGGAGCACATTAAAACTCCAAACTTAAGGATATGTTAGATTAGGACCCTGTTTTATAGTGAAAAGATAAGTGGGATCAATAAGAAAGTTACCTAGTTTTTCATTGTCAAACCTCTTCACTTTTAATCATTCATTCAATATGATCTTTCTTCTTTTGCTTAAATATGTATCTCTGAATATCAGATGTTTATTTGTATCTAATCCAAAAGAACATTTAATTTTGTAATGTGTGAAGGCAAACTATTGTAAGAGCTTATTCTCAAACTTAATATAAACAATATGCAATAATAAAGAAAGGAGCTTATGTTAGTGTTTTCAGCTACCTCATTTTATATGTAATTAAGTTGTCCTCTTTTTTTCTTCCTAGGTTTACCCAGGGTTGATGATAACAGCTGGCCTTATCCATTGGATTTTAAATACACTGAACATAACAGTTCACATAAGAGATGTATGTGTGTTCCTTGCACCAACTTTTAGCGGCCTTACATCTATATCTACTTTCCTGCTTACCAGAGAACTTTGGAACCAAGGAGCAGGACTTTTAGCTGCTTGTTTTATTGCTATTGTACCAGGTTACATTTCTCGGTCAGTAGCTGGATCCTTTGATAATGAAGGCATTGCTATTTTTGCACTTCAGTTTACATATTACTTGTGGGTAAGTAAAACTTAATGTTTTGTTATCGTTAATACCCATGAACTTCCTGCTGAAATGCTGTTGTGCAGCATTTGTCTTTTATCAATTATAGTTGTATACAGAGAACTCTGTTACTGTTTGTAACAAGTAAGTCATAGCTCCAATAAAGAGGCTATCAAAAAATAAGCTCTTGATTTTTGTTTCTTTTGTAAGGGAGAGAGGAGTCAAATACTTAAGAAAATGAAATGTGGTTCAGTGGCTTAGGATATTGAATTATGTTTGCGAAACTTGTATTATTTTACTGTTGCCAAGTTATTTCTTCCTTCCCAATCTGTATACCTTCTATTTCCTTTTCTTGTGTTACTGTATTAGCTACTAATTCCAGTATGATGTTGAAAAGGAGTAGTGAGAGGAAACATCCTTGCCTTGTAGGTAATATTTATCAAGTTGAAGAAGTTCCACTCTATTTCTGTCAATAGTTTGCTGAGAGATTTTATCATGAATGGATGTTGGATTTTGTCGAATGCTTTTTCTCTATCTATTGATACACAGTTAACCCTTGAACAACACGGGTTTGAACTCTGCAGGTCCACTTATACACAGGTTTGTTTTTCAGTAAATATATACTACAGTACTACATGATCCAAGGTTGGTTGAATCCATAGATGTGGAGCCACAGATTATGTAGGGCCTACTGTCAAGTTATATGTGGATTTTTGATACCAAGTGGGGGTGAGGGGGTCACTGCCCCAACCCCTGCCTTGTTCAAGGGTCAACTGTAGTTACATGATATATTTCCTTTGACTTTTTGATGTCATGAATTACATTGATTTTCAAATGTCATACCTGGAATAAATCTCACTTGGTCATGATATTGATATATAATTCTTATAATACGTTGTTAGACTTGATTTCTTAATGTCTTGTTGAGGATTTTTGCATCCATGTTAATGAGAGAGATCTTGGTCTATAGTTTTCTTTTCTTGTAATGTCTTTGATTTTGGCGTTAGGACAATGCTGGCCTTGTAGAATGAGTTAAGAAGTATTCCCTCTACTTCTGTTTGCTGAAAGAGGTTGTAGAGTATTGCTTTTTTTTTTTTTTTTAATGTTTGGTAGAATTCACGAGTGAACCCACCTTGGCCTGGTGCTTTCTGTTTTGGAAGGTTATTAATTATTGATTGATTCCATTTCTTTAATAGAACGCTATTCAGATTGTCTATTTCTTCTTGTTTGAGTTTTGGGAGATTTCTTTCACAGAATTGGTCCATTTCATTTAGGTTATCAAGTTTGTGCACATAGAGTTGTTTATTGTATTCCTTTATTATCCTTTTAATACGTGTCCGTGGGATCTGTAGTGATGGTCCTTCTTTTATTTCCAGTATTAGTATTTGTGTCTTCCTTTTCTCTTAGCCTGGCTTAGAGGCGTATTGATTTTTGTTCATCTTCCAAAGAACCAGTTTGTGGTTTCATTGATTTTTCTCTATAAATTTCCTGTTTTCAACTTCATTGATTTCTGCCCTGATTCTTATTTCTTTTCTTCTGCTTCCTTTGGATTTAAATTGCCCTTCTTTTTCTAGTTTCCTAAGGTGAAAACTTAGATAATTGTCTTAGATCTATCTTTTCTGTATATACATTCAGTGCTGTAAATTTCCCTATGAGCACTGCTTTCTCTACATCCCACAAATTTTGGTAAGTTGTATTTTAATTTAGTTAACAATATTTTAAAATTTTTCTCGAGATTTTTTTATTTGACCCATATATTTGTTTAAAGGTATGTTGTTTAATCCCCATTTATTTTGAGATTTTCCAGTTAATTTTCTGTTACTGATTTTTAGTTTAATTCCATTGTGGGCTGAGAGCAACACCTTACATGATTTTTATTCTTTCAAATTTGTTAAGATGTGTTTCATGGCCCAGATGTGGTTTACCTTGGTGAATGTTCCATGTAGGCTTGAGAAGAATATGTATTCTGCTGTCCTTGGATGAAATCGAGTTTAGATGTCCATTATATCCAATATCCAGTTGATTGGTGGTGGTGTTGAGTTTCATGATTTTCTTAAATCATGAAAATCTTACTGATTTTCTGCCCGCTGGATTCATCCATCTGGGGGGGTGGTTTAAGTCTCCATTTATGGTAGTGGATTCATCCATTTACCCTCGTGGCTCTATCAGTATTTCCTCATGTAGTTTTACACTTTGTTGTTAGGCACATGCACTTTAAGGATTATGTCATCTTTGAGAATTAATCCTTTTGTCCTTGTGTAATGCCCTTGTTTATCTCTGATCACTTCTTTGCTTTGAGGTCGGCTCTGTCTGAGATTAATATTGCTACTCTTGCATTCTTTTGATTAGTGTTAGCATGGTATATTTTTTGCCATCTATTTATTTTAAAACTATATGAATCTTTATATTTAAAGTGGGTTTCTTGCAGACAACATATAGTTGGGTCTTGGATTTTGATCCACCCTGACAATTTGTTTTTTTAAGTTGTGCATGTAGACCATTGACGTTCAAATGGCTGTTATTAGTTGGATTAATATTTACCATATATGTTACTGTCTTCTAGTTGGAACTCTAGTTGTTTGTTTTATTTTTGTTCTATACTCTTTTTTTTTTCTACCTTTTGTCGTTTTGTTTTTGTTTTTGTTTTTGCAGTACGCGGGCCTCTCCCTGCTGTGGCCTCTCCCGCTGCGGAGCACAGGCTCCGGACGTGCAGGCCCAGCGACCATGGCTCACAGGCCCAGCCGCTCCGCGGCACGTGGGATCCCCCCAGACCGGGGCACGAACCTGCGTCCCCTGCCCCGACAGGCAGACTCTCAACCACTGCGCCACCAGGGAAGCCCCCCTTTTGTTGTTTTAACTGAGCATTTTATATGTTCAATTTTCTCTCTTTTTCTGGCATATTAGTTATACTTTGTTTTATAACTTTTTAGCGGTTGCCATAGAGTTTGCAACATACATTTACAGCTAATCCAAGTTCACTTTCAAAGAATACTATACAGGCATATCTCATTTTATTGTACTTCACAGATACTGCTTTTTTAGAAATTGAAGGTTTGTGGCAACCCTGCATCAAACAAGTCTGTCAGTGCCGTTTATCGAACAGTATTTTCTCACTTTGTGTCTCTGTCACATTTTGGTATTTCTCACAATATTTCAAACTTTTTCATTATTATATTTGTTATGGTGATCTGTGATCAGAGATCTTTGATGTTACTATTGCAAAAAGATTACAACTCACTAAAGGCCCAGATGATGGTTAGTATTTTCTAGCAATGAAGTACTCTTTAATTAAAGTATATGTGTTGGTTTTTTAAAGCATGATGTACTCTTTTTGTTTAATTTATTTATTTTTGGCTGCGTTGGGTCTTTGTTGCTGCGCGCGGGCTTCCTCTAGTTGCAGCATGTGGGGGCTACTCTTCGTTGTGGTGCGCGGGCTTCTCATTGCAGTGGCTTCTCTTGTTGCAGAGCATGGGCTCTAGGTGTGTGGGTTCCAGTAGTTGTGGCTCATGGGCCCAGCTGCTCCACGGCATGTGGGATCTTCCCGGACCGGGGCACGAACCCGCGTCCCCTGCATTGGCAGGCGGACTCTCAACCACTGTGCCACCAGGGAAGCCCCATAATGTACTCTTAATAGACTACAATTTAGTGTAAACATAGCTTTTATATGCCCTGGGAAACAAATTCGTGTGACTTGCTTTACTGCAATATTCACTTTATTGTGGTGGTCTGAAACCAAACCCACAATATCTCTGAGGTCTGTGTGTATCACTTTATAGGCAGTGAGTACCTTATAATAACAAAATAATCCTAATTCCTCCCTCTTGTCCCTTGTATCATAACTTGTCACTCATTTCACTTTTATATGAGCATACATAATAGAATACATTGTTGGTATTACTATTTTCAACAGACTTATCTGTTTGATATATATTAAGAATAAGAAAAGTAAAAGTTTTTAATATACCTTTACTTCATCTTTGATGCTCTTCCTTTCTTCATGTAGATCTAAGATCCTGATCTATGTTATTTTCCTTCTTGTTAAAGAACTTTTAGCATTTACTGTAAGGCAAATCTGTCAACAAATTCCCTCAATTTTTGTTTGTCTGAGAAAGTCTTTATTTCTCCTTTAACTTGGAAGGATAATTTCACAGGGCACAAAATTCTAGATTGGTGGTTTTTTTCTCTCAATACTTTAAATATTTCACTCTTTTTGTCTTGCTTGTATGATTTCTGAGTAGAAGTCATTTAATCCTTACCCTTATTCTTCTATAGGCAAGGTGTCTTTTGCTCTGGCTTCTTTCAGGATTTTTTTCTTTATCTTTGATTTTCTGTAGTTTGAAAAAGGTATGCCTAGTTGTGGTTGGTTATTTTGGCATTTGTTGCTTAGTGTTTGAGCTTTCTGGATCTGTAGTTTGATGGCTGACTTTATTGGGAGAAATTATCAGTCATTATCATTTCAAATATTCTGTTCCTTTTTCTCCTCTCCTTCTGGTATTTCTATTACATGTATATTACACCTTTGTTGTTGTTCCACAGACCTTGGATATTCTGTTTTATTTTTTTTCTAGTCTTCATTCTTTTCAGTTTTGGAGGTTTCTATTGATATAGCCTCTAATTCAGAGATGCTTTCCTCAGCCATGGCCAGTCTATTCATAAACTCAATATAGGCATCCTTCATTTCACCTGTAGCCTCTTTTTTTGGTTTTGTTTTTTGTTTTGTTTTATTTTTGGTTCTTAGGATTTCCAGCTCTCTGCTTACATTGCCCATTTATTCTTGCATGCTATCTCCTTTATCCATTGGAACGCCTAGCATATTAATCATAGTTTTAAATTCCTGGTCTGATACTTTCAGAATCCTTGCCATATCTCGTTCTGATGCTTCCTCTGTTTTTTTAAATTGTGGTTTTTTGCCTTTTGGTATGCCCTGCAATATTGTCTTCGTAGCCAGACATGATATACTTGGTAAGAGGAATTGCTGTGAATAAGCCTTTAGTAGTCAGGAGGTAAGGTATAGTCCTATGATTAGGTCTAAGTCTTTTAGTAAGTTGGACTGTGAACTTTACAAATGTTTCTTTTTTCTCTCTCCCCACTTAGGTGGGAAAGGATGGCTAGAGCTGACTGGAGTTATGTATTTCCCTTCCCCAGGTCAGTTAGGCTCTGATAACACCCCAGCAGGTCAGGCTCTGGTTAATAGTTTCTTCTGAGGACAGTCCTTATTAAGAACAGAATGCCTTTGCATTTTTCAAAATGGTTTCTGTTCCCCTCCCTGTGCCAGAAGCAACAAAGGGATTTTGTTTTTCCATATATTTATTGTGAAAACCCGGTTAAGATCCTCAAGGCAAGTCCAGCATAATTGTGGGGACCACCATATGACTTAGTCCACCCTGGAGTTTTTAAGTCTCCACACTGAGACTTAGGTTTTCCTACCCACCTCCCTGCCCCCAGTTATTTGCAGTATTGATTCCTGCATGTGTGTCTCTCCATTGTTGCGAGCAGCAGTTTGTCCTGTGTCTTTCCCTCACTCACAGATCCAGGAAGAGTTGTTGATTTTTCAGTCTGTTGCTTTTTACTTGTTAGGACTGAGTGGTGACGTCCAAGCTCCTTACATGTAGAACCAGAAACCAGAAGTCTATTTATTGCTAAGCTATCTAAACTTAATGTTTTTCCTGCAAGGAAAAGGATGCTCCTTAGTACTAGCTTCAATTTAAACCTTGCATATATTTAATTGTTTTCTTCTTTATTATTTTAGCCTATGTTCATACTTTTTCAGTGTTGGAAATTGCTCCAAATTTTTATTGCTCCAAAATATATGAATACTCATATATTTTTAGGTAGCTAGGTGAATGGTAGCAGAATGGTAGCATTTTTCTCTTTTGTATTTTACATCTTTTAAAGCTCTTTAGCTTGTGGATATTTTTGCTTTGGCAAGGAATTTCAGAGGAGAATTGTTGCAGTCAATCAACATAGACAGTTGCTTGCTCTTGAGTTTAAGAGAGAAGAAAGAAAAGCACCCATGCTGATAAAGATGATGACAAGCAGCAGGATGCTGCTGATGCTGTTGTATTCACCAAAACATGTTTAAAAACAACTGAGAAAAACCCTTAACATTTGGAATATCCTTTTGAGGTCTTTTAACTAATACTTAGTATTTAAATTACATATTAAGTATATGTCCTGACAATACATATGAATGCACGGAGCTTGACAGTATAATGCCAAATGGAAAAATAAGTTAAGATAGAATACATACAGTAATTTTAAATAGTACAGACCATATTGTGTACTGTTTGTTTATACCTATTTGTAATGAAAGTACAAAAATATGGCATTTATCCATATATATACCAGCTTTGACAGTGGTTACTCCTGAGTATGGGTGGGTGATATTGAGGAAGAAAGTATGAAGGGAGATTCAACTGTGTTGGTAAAAAAAAAATTTTTTTTTTAAATAAAATCATCCAAAGCAAATATATGATGTATTTGCATTTGGAAGTCTAGATGGCTATTATTCTCTACTCTTCTATATGTTTGAAACATTTTGTAATAAATTTTTTAAATAATATATTCTGTATGTTGGAAATTTAGAAACATAAACTAATGTAAAGAAGCCATCACCCAGGTGTTACTACATTTGCATTTTGTCATATTTTTAAAATTTTGTATGCTTTTATGAAATGCAAAACTGATATTGTTTATATAGTTTTTTTATTCTTTATATTCTTTTAACATAGCATGAGTCTGAATCATTGCAGGAGTGCCTTAACTGGCATGTTAATTACCTTTCAACATTTTAAAAAATTTCACTGTAAGAAATTGAGACAAAATTCATGTAACATAAATTCACTATTTCAACCATTTTAAAGCATACAGTTCAGTGGTTTTTAGTATCCATTGTGTACCTACAGAACATTTTATCACCCCCTAAAGAAACCTTGTACCTCCCAATTACGCCTTTCCTCCATTAATTTAATTTCTGTTTGAAGACTTACCTATTCTGGACATTTCATGTAAATAAAACCCGCATTTAAAAAATGTGACCTTTTATGTATGGCTTCATTCCCTTAGCATAATTATTCATATTTTTGACATGTATCAGTACTTCCTTTTTATGGCTTAATAATCCATTGTATGGATAATACCACATTTTTAATTTTTTATTTTTTTGCGGTACGCGGGCCTCTCACTGTTGTGGCCTCTCCCGTTGGTGGAGCACAGGCTCCGGACGCGCAGGCTCAGCGGCCATGGTGCACGAGCCCAGCCGCTCCGCGGCATGTGGGACCTTCCCAGACCGGGGCACGAACCCGTGTCCCCTGCGTCGGCAGGCGGACTCCCAACCACTGCACCACCAGGGAAACCCAGTACCACATTTTTTAAATTCACCATTAGTTGATGACATTGACTATTATGAATAGTGCTGCTAATGACATTTGTGTACAAGTTTTTATGTGGACATATATTTTCATTTCTCTTCCATATATACCTAAGAGTGGAATTATTGGTTGACATGATAACTTTGTGATTAACTTTCTGGGGAACTGCCAGACTGTTTCCCACAGTGGTTTCCCCATTTTACATTTCCACTGGCAACGTACGAGGGTTTTAATTTCTCCTAATCCTCGCCAATACTTGTTTTTTTTCCTAGTTTTTTTGTTTTACTTGCCTGTTGGTATGAAGTGGTATCTCATGGTTGTTGCTTTTGTTTTTTTGTGTGTTTTTTTAATTGTGATAAAATACATGTAACATAAAATTTACCATCTTAACTATTTGTAAGTGTAGAGTCCAGTGGTGTTAAATAGATCATAATGTTGTGCAATCACCACCACCATCCATCGCCATAGTTTTTCATCTTGTAAAACTTGAAACTATATCTATTAAACAATAACCCCCCATTTTAACTTTCCCCAGCCCCTGACAACCACCATTCTACTTTCTGTCTCTGTGATTTTGACAGCTCTAAGTATTTCATGTAAGTGGAATCATACAGTTTTTGTCTTTTTGTGACTGGCTGATTTCACTTAATGTCTTCAAGGTTCATCCATGCTGTGGCATATGTCAGAATTTCCTTCCTTTATTAAGGCTGAAATAATGTTCCATTGTATTTATATACCACCTTTTGTTTACCCATTCATTTGTTGATGGACACTTTGGTTGCTTCCATGCTTTAGCTATTATGAGTATGTTGCTATGAACATAGGTATACAGATATCTCTTAAAGACCTTGCTTTTAATTCTTTGGGGTATATACCCAGAAGTGAAATTGCCAGATCATGTGGTAATTCTATTTTCAATTTTTTGAGGAACCACCATATTGTTTTCTGTAGCAACTGTACTATTTTACATTCTTACTAGCAGTACACAAGGGTTCTAATTTCTTCACATCCACATCACCACTTGTTTGTTTGTTTTGGATAGTAAGCCATCTTAACAGGTTTGAGGTGATAGCTCATTGTAGTTTTGATTTGCATTTCTGTAGTGATCAGTGAGGTTGAGCATCTTTTCATGTGGTTAATGGCCATTTGTATATCATTGGAGAAATGTTTACTCAAATCCCTTGCCCAGTTTTGAATTGGATTTTTTGGTTTTTGGTTGATGAGTTTTAGGAGTTCTCAATATACTCTCAATAGTAATCCTTTATAAGTTACATGATTTTCAAATGTTTTCTCCCATTCTATGGATTGCTTTTTTCACTCTGTTAATATTGTCTTTGAGTCACAAAATTTTTAATTTTTCATGAAGTCCAGTTTGTCTATTTTTTCTTTTATTGCTGTGCCTTTGGTGTCATATCCAAGAGATCATTGCCAAATCTAATGGCATGAAGCTTTTGCCCTGTGTTTTCTTCTAAGAGTTTTATAGTTTTAGGTCTAACATTTAGGTGTATTTGAGTTAGTTTTTGTATATGCTGTTAGGTAAGGGTCCAACTTCATTATTTTGCACATTGATATCTAGTTTCCCCAGCACTATTTGCTGAAGGGACTGTCCTTTCCCCATTGAGAGGACTTGGCACCCTTATTGAAAATCATTTGACCATATATGCAAAGGTTTATTTCTGGGTTCTTTATTTTGTTCCATTGGTCTGTGTGTATTATATGTATGTCTTTATGCCAGCACCACACTGTTTGATTACTTTAGCTTTGTAGTAAGTTTTAAAATCAAGAAGTGTTTGTCCTCTGTCTTTGTTGTTCTTTTCGGGATTCTTTTGGCTATTAGGGGTCCCTTGAGATTCCATATGAATTTTAGGGTGGGTTTTTTACTTCTGCAAAGAAAAAACAATCATTGGATTTTGATATGGATTGCATTGACTCTGTAGATCACTTTGGGTAGTATTGTCATCCTCCCGTCCATGAATGACCATGAGACATTTCCATTTGTTTATGTTTTCTTTAAACAATGTTTTATAGTTTTCATCATACAAGTCTTTTACTTCATTAGTTAACTTGTATTTTATTCTTTTTGATGCTATTGGAAATTTTTTTGTAATTTCCTTTTTGCATTGTTCATTGTTAGAGTATAGAAATGCAACTGATTTTTGTGTGTTGACTTTCTATCTTGCTCTTTTGCTGAGTTCATTTATTAGCTCTAACAGTTTTTTGTGTATGTGGAATCTAGTGCTTTCTCCCTATGAGATCATATCTGCGAACAGGGGTGATGTTACGTCTTCCTTTCCAATTTGGATGCCTTATATTTGTTTTTCTTGCTTAATTGCTCTGGCTAGAACTTCAAGTACTATGTTGAATAGAGGTGGTGAAAGTAGGCATCCTTGTCTTGTTCCTGATCATAGAGGAAAAACTTCAGTCTTTCACCATTGAATATGTTTGCTATGGGTTTTTCATATATGGCTTTTGTTATATATTAACATGTAATACATGTTATTAAGTATGTAATATATTTTATACTATATATTAGTGCATAGTATTTTGTATATTAATGTTATTTATACATTTTTTATACATGGTATCTCTCAGTTGGATGAAGGTATTCCTCTAATTGGACTCCTCAGGGAAGGACCATGAGTATCATATTCCTGAAGTCCTCACATGTTTAAATCTGTTTTTTATAGTGTCATTTATGAGAGTTTGGCTAGATAGAAAGATCTGGGTCATTTGTTCTTTACTTGAATTTCTTGGAATTGTTGTACTATCATCATTTTGCTTGTTATTGTCAAGAACCTAATTTTATGTGTTTCATAACAAACATGATCTTTTTATCCTGAAGTAATAATTAGTTTTTTCTCTATAGCATTGAAGTCTAATGAATTTCCTAGGATATATCCCAAAGTTGACACTTCTGGTAATGGTGACCCCTTTCAACATGTATATTGATAATTTTTATTTCTGGAAAGTTGTCTTTGATTATAGTTTCAAATATTAGTTTGTTTCACTGTTTTGTTTTTCTTGGATCTTCTTCCTGTTTCTTTGAATTCCAGTTCTATCACTCAGGGTTGTTTAAACCTCCCGAATATCTATTTCATCAACTATAAAATGGAAGTAATAATAGTACCTACCTCATATAGTTTAAATAAGTTAATGCATGTAAAGGTATAGAACATTGTAGGAACACAGAAAGTGATGAGTACATGTTTGTTATTACTTCTGTTGTTACTGTCACCAAAAACAGAGCTGTTGCAGATAGAATAGTACTTAGAACAATACTTACTACCATATTGCCTCCTATAGTTGTGGGGTTTGTTTTTTTTTTTAAGTTTCCTCCTGTGCCTTTGTAATCAACCTTCTCCTTAACCCGTATTACTTGCAACCACAGATCTGATTTCTGTCTGTATGTCTCTGGGAGTTTCTTTTCCAGAATGCCATGTTATAGAAGCAGATAGTATGGGGTAGCCCTTTGTGTCTGACTTACTTCATGTAGCATAATACTTCTGAGAGTCATCTATGCTGTTGCATGTTTTAGTAGTTTGTTACATTTTATTGCTGAGTAATATTCTGTTGTATGGATGTGCTATAGTTTATTTTGTTTTCCAACTTTTGGTAATTATGAATAAAGAGGCTATAAATATTTGCATACAGTTCTTCATATGGACACAAATTAGTGTTTCTCTTGAATAAATGCCTAGGTGTGGGATTGCTGTTTTGTAAAATAACTACATGTTTAATTTTATTAAAAGCTGCCAAATGGTTTTTGCAAGTGACTATCATTTTGCATTCCCTTCATCAGAGTATGAAGAGTTGCATTTATTTTGTTTGCATCACCAGCACATAGTTTGTTCAGATTTAACAGTTTTGTAGTGGTATCTCATGGTTTTAACTTACTTTTCCCCAATGACTAATATTATCTTTTCATGTACTTATTTCCCATTCCTTTTCTTCTTTGGTGAAATGTCTGTTCATATCTTTTGCCTATGTTTTGGTTGGGCTGTTTGGCTTTTTATTACTGAGTTGTAAGAGTTCTTTATATATTCTGGAAATAATCCTTTATCAGATAGATGTGTGTTTTGCAAACATTTTCTCCCAGTATGTGGCTTGTCTTTATTTTTTTAACATATCTTTCTAAGTAGAAATTTTTAGTTTTGATCAAGTCTACTTTACCATTTTCTCTTTTATGGATCTTGCTTTTGGTGTGTCATCTAAGAAATCTTAGCCTACAAAGTTACAAACATTTTCTCATGTTTTTACTTCTAGAAACTCAGTAGTTTTAGGTTTTACATTAAGATCTGTTATCTGTTTCAAGTTGATTATGGTCTGTGGTGCAAGAAAAGGGCTGAGGTTCTCTTTGGGGAGGATATTGATATCCCATCATTCGAACATCATTGTTGAAAAGACTCTCCTTTCTCCACTGAATTACTCACCTTGATAGCCTTGTCAGAATAGGTTGACTGTATACACGTCAGTCTATTTTGGGATTCTTCTGTTTTATTGAGATCTCTATATATCTATCACCATGTTGTCTTGAAATCAGGTAGCGTGAGTGATTTAACTTTGCTCCTGTTTTTCATAATTATTTTGGCTGTTTCTAGTCCTTTGCTTCATATAAATTTTAAGTTGGCTTATCAACATCTACCCCAATGAGTTGGGATTTCTACTTTTATTGGGAGTACATTAAATCTATACATAGTTTGGGGAGAATTGTTTTCTTAACAATATGAAGTCTTCTGATGCATGAACATGGTTATCTCTTCATTATTTTATTTCTCAGTTTTGGCTTTAATTTTTCTAGATTATAAATTAGTCATTTGAGATCATCTCTTCTAATATAAGCACTTACAGGTAGAAGTTTCCCTCTAAGCACTGTTTTAGCTGCACTGCACAGACTTTTTTTGAGAAATAATATTTGCCTACCATAAAATTTACCCTTTTAAAATATACAGTTCAGTGGCTTTTAGTTTATGAATAAAGTTATAACACAAATTCCAGGGTTGTAATTTTCTCACTTTTAAATTTTTCAATATTTTAATATACTCCCTCCCCTATTCACATCTTAGAATAGGACCCACCTTGTTATTTGACCCTGTTCAAAGGTAAACCTTTTCAAAGTTGGCATGGTTTGGGGGAGGAGATTGGAGTGTATTTTGTCACACATGTGCACTGTAACATTGAATTCAAAGCAGTGTTTCCTAGTCTGTTAGAAGTCTTTTACAGCTCTAAGTGCTGTAAAACTACGAGTGTTTTCTCTTTTCTTCCTCTCTCCCTCCCTTCCTTCCTTGTTTGTTTGTTTGTTTGTTTTACAATTTCCCCAAAGATTGGATGTCACTTGTAGTTTGTTTTAATGTACTAACAGAAATAGAAGCCCATTTTGAAAGTAAAGAATTCCTTGAAATAAGCTCTATAGAAAGCATACTGTTAAATTTGAACATGGAGGTAACTCTTTTAATACAGAATTACCTGTAATGTTTAGTACAGAATTATCTATAATGGGACTTACATCTATCATTTCTTACTCAGTTCATCTTAAAGATGACCCTTTGCTCTTGGCATAAGTATTTAGAGCTTGTGTTTCTAGAATTTTAAATTCTGTTTCCTGAAGGTGCTAATATATTTTGATTTTTCAAATGAGCATGTAAACTCTTTGATTAGTTTTTTTAAGACAATATAGATTTGTCAACTTTTTGAACCTTCATTTATTGCACGTTGTCTTTCCAGTTCAGAGTAATTGAGAATTTTACTGACATATCATTAGGCCTTCTAGAAATTTTAAGAATATAAATTTATTGAAGATACGGTTATGGCATCTGAAAATTTCTAGGTAATGATAAGTTTTCAAAAATGGATGCTCATAATTGAGATATAGATGATCACATTCAGATGAAGAAAAACTACAGATTAAGGTGTTATGTCTAAGCAGACCTACCATATAAAAATGTAGACTTACTGAACAAATTTATTCTTTAGTTAAAAATTAAAAATCTTAATTTGTTGATATTAATCATCTTATGATAGAAACTATAACAAATCAAAAAATAGAAGTTGTTCCTTTTAAGATGATTCTTTTTACTAAAAACTATATAACTAAAAAAAAAAAAATCAAAGCTATTCCTAAAATGTCTGACTACTGTCCAGTGTTATAAATGTAATATATATTAAGTGGATCCAAGTATCTGTATAACCTCATTACTCTTTTTTAAAAATAATCTTTGCTTTTTGTAATACAAGTTTACTAAACATTTAACCTTTTTTCATTCAGCAGGAACATTTATAAACTTTATTATATCAGTTGCTTGTTTGTTTTTTAGGTAAAATCTGTAAAAACTGGGTCAGTTTTTTGGACGATGTGCTGCTGCTTGTCATATTTCTATATGGTAAGATTTCGTGTTTGAAACTACATGAGGGCAAACAAGTCTTTGGCAGCTGGATCAGTGACTCTTCATCATTCCCTTCTCAGCCAGGGCTACTTCCCCACTTCGTTTCTCCTGCAGTCTTTAAGATCTTTTGTTTAACGTATTCTCTTTCCTTACTACCACTCTCTTCCCTACTCCCACCTTCAGGGCCTGGTATGGACTTTTGCTTTAGTGGGGAGGGTTAATACTCAACCCCTCAAACGTAATACTTGCAGCAAGTGAAACAAAAACTTTTCTTTCGAATGTACAACTTTTCCTAAATAATGATCACATTCTCTAGGTTAACCTGTAAACTACTTAACATAATTTTTTTCAACAGATTACTTAAAATTGGGGTTCAGTATTACCTCTTTAATCTCCTGCCTTTCTTTCCCACACCACAGCCTATATAGTAGCCTTATGCTGAAAATTATTGATAATCTTAAGTAACTTTTTTTGTTTCTTAAACAAATGTCATGGAATTTGTGCTTCCATATTATCCATGCCCCTTTTAAAGTGGTTAAAGGTTAGGGCACATTCTGTGCAGTTGTACACAATAATAGCAAACCCATTCTTTCAAGTTTAGACTGAAATTTTGGAAATAACCAGAAGTCCTTCAGTTAGAACTGGAACTCAACCAAAGTAATGTTGTCTTTGGTGAAAAATAGCATATGACTGAAGCAGTAAACTGGTGTTCTTATATGAACTGTAAACTGAAGACCGTTTCTTATAAATTGTTCTTCTACGTTTTAGACAAGGGCAGCATTGTTAGAACATGTATGTTAACATATAGTCTCCTAAGGTGACTGTTGGTACAAATGGTTCTCTTAAGCTTTTAATTATTAGAGAACATGCAAGAACTTTGATCTTGACAGACCTTATTGCCTGTTACTGAATGTACTTAATAAATTCTATTGGTTTGGAATAAACATTATCTTTAGAACCTTTATTGATTTAGACCAGAACATAACATACTCAATTGTCTGGTAAATAGAATTATTCTAATTTTGTGCTACAGGCTAAACATTAAACTGGGATCTTGATTTGTATCCATTGGTAGGAAGAAATATATACCCAAGGTAGCACCTTTTGTCTTGAGGATCACAAAGCACATCCAGATCATCTGAGTATTCCTTTTAGTTGTTGACTAATGCTAACATCCATTGTTCTTATTCTTAGTGAAGTTTCTTGCAGTGTATTTATCATCAAAAATGGAGGGAGTAAAAGGGTTTTTTTTCTTTAAAAAATTGATGATCTATATTCTAAAAGTCTATCTCCATGACAGTCTTTTTATTGCCAATTCACAAATTATATTGTTCTCAGTGTTCTTATAAGTTTAATTTAATTTGACCATTTCTCCAGTGAATATATAAAAGTGTATTGGATTTATGGTATTGTGTTGTTTTACTTATCAATAAAAATAAAGAAAAATAGGTTATTTGTAGGTTACAAATCCATTTTTAAGCATCTCAAAATTGCTAAAAATCCTAGTGTTTATATTTGCTTATTATATGTTTAGATTGTCATGACATGTCATCACAAAACTTATCTATTTTAAAAAGCAAATATATAAATTATTTAACTTAGCATTTCTTTACTCATAGGTCTCTGCTTGGGGTGGTTATGTGTTTATTATCAACCTTATTCCACTGCATGTTTTTGTGTTGTTACTAATGCAGAGATACAGCAAAAGAGTCTACATAGGTAAGTGATTTGACTTCTGATAGCTGTCCACTTCTAAGAGGTGTTTCATATACATTCTTTTCATTGAACAGACATTTCTGTTAGGTTAGTATTATTCATGAGGAGGTAAAAATAATTTTAGAGTTATTTTGCTTTTTGCATTAATAAGGAGGGTCAGGCATTTTTACTAAGTGTGTTGTTACCAACTTTCCCTTAATGAGTTTTTGTCAAAATTAGTCTAGATTTAATATTTGTCAACCTTTTTTGTTAATTTGGGGGAATGGGCATTTCTATCATTCACATATACATATTATTCAAATTCAGCTTACTGTAAGAGATTAAGGATCCTTAACAGTTTAATAAACTTTTGAAAGCTCTTTCTGTATAATATACAGCAGACTGTCTTAGTCCATTCGAGCTGCTATAACAAAATACCAGAGACTGAGTAGTTTATAAACAATAGAAATTTATTTCTCAGCTTTGGAGGCTAAAAAAATCCAAAATCAGGGCACCAGAATGTTCACATTCTTGTAAGTGCTGTTTTCCTGTTCCACGGCTGGTACCGTCTTTGTCCCCACCTGGTAGAAGGAATGAGCAAGCTCTCTGGGGCCTCTGTTAAAAGGGTACTGCTCCCTTGGAGCCCTCATTACCTCATCACCTCCCAAAGGCTACCTCCTAATACCATTTCCTTGGGCGTTAGGTTTTCAACATTGAATTCTGGGGAGAAACAAACATTCGGACCATAGTAGAGACTCAGTATT
Organism: Phocoena sinus; assembly: GCF_008692025.1. Taxonomy (NCBI): domain Eukaryota; kingdom Metazoa; phylum Chordata; class Mammalia; order Artiodactyla; family Phocoenidae; genus Phocoena; species Phocoena sinus. The sequence continues at coordinate 52,958,331 of NC_045773.1, read as the reverse complement.
TTCTCTACACGATTTTAATTTGCTCTACAGGTTTAAAAACATATCTTTTGAATAAGATGCTTAGTAATAGATGATGTCTCAAATCTTAGAGCTCATTTTCTATGAGAGAGACAGAACTTTTATGGGTTGAATTAATCACAGAGAAGTTATGATCTGAAACCAGTGTCTTAGTAAAATAACATAATTCCATTATTATAATGTTGGAAAACAGTAACAAAAAGATATAAATCTTATTTACTTGATTAAAAAACATAGTAGTTTGGCAATTTCTCAAAAATTTAATCATAGAGTTACCATGTGACCCACAATTCCACTCCTAGGTATATACCTAAGAGAATTGAAAATATATATTTACTTTGTAACTGCTTAGGATGTGTCTATATGAACTGTGTACTATATACTTCTGTTATAGTCCTTACAATATTTTATTGTCTTATTTTCTGTAACAATTTTCCATGGATTCTTTGGGCTTAAGGTATATTAAAAGGGAGACTGTGACTCTGGGACTTCCCTGGTGACCCAGTGGTTAAGAATTCGCCTGCCGATGCAGGGGACACAGGTTCAATCCCATGTGCCACGGAGCAACTAAGCCAGTGGGCCACAACTAAAAAAAAAAAAAAAAAGAAAGAAAAGAAAAAACATATATTTACACGAAAACTTGTACTGTAACATTTATAGCAGCATTGATTATTCATGATAGCCAAAAAGTGAAGACAAACCAATGTCCATCAACTGATGAATGGATAAAGTGTGGTATATCCATGCAATGGGATATTATTTGGCAATGAAAAGGAATAAAGTACTGATAACATGCTACATCATGAGCCTTGAAAACATTGTGCTAAGTAAAATAAGCCAGACACAAAAGGCCATATACTGTAGGATTCTTTTTGTATGAAGTGTCCAGTGCAGGCAAATCCATAAAGACAGCAAGCAGATTAGAAACAGGAAGTTGATCTAGTGGTTGCCAGGTCTGGGTAGTAGAGGAGTGACTGCTAATGGGTATGGGGTTTCTTTTGGGGGTGAGGAAATGTTCTGGAATTAGACAGTGGTGATAGTTACACAGCTTTGTGAATATAATAAAAACCACTCAATGGTACATTTTAAAAGGATAAGGTTTTTTTTGTTAGTACAAATTATATCAATTTTTAAAAGAGTATATTAATTATATTTATAGCCATTTCAGCATACTTCATAATAATCACCACTGAAATAGTACATCTGTATGTATCAAGTTACTCTTACATAAGCACAAACTGTCCTAAATTCTTCACATGTATTTAACTCGTTTAGTCTTCATAACCACACTGTGAGGATAGGTACTATTACTATCCTCATTTTACAGATGAGGAAACAACAGAAGACATAATTTGCTCAAAATCATGTAGGTAGTAATGGAGCTGAAGCCTGAACTTAGATATTTTGGCTCCATAGCCCATAATGCAAAAAAATCACTGTAACTGTGTGCCTGCCATGTAAATAAATACCTTACTGGGGAAATATATCAACCTATGATAAATCTCTTTACCCTGAAAACACTGTAAACAATCATTGGAATCCAGAAAAGAAGATGACAGATAAAACAATAACTCTTGGCCTTTTGTTTTGGAACTATACAAGGAAAAACATTTTAAGTTAAATGCTTATGGGGAAGAACTAAGAGTTTCTTTAATTTCAAAAATTGGGGTCCTGAGAATATAATGATCAGGAGAAAAGAGTTAGGGAGAAGATTGAGGGATAGACTTTCGTGAAATGCCCCTGAATCAGGAAGAGGAAGAACTAAAGGAAGAGTTAGAAGTAGCCAGATAAATACATTGTTAAAGAGGTCAAATGGGAGTATTTTCTACATAAAAGTTTAAAGCATGAACAGTGACCAAGTCCTCTTGAGTGTTAGCACTAAGATCAAGTAGGATGAGAGTTGAGAAAAGACCTTGTATTTGATGAATAGGATTTCTCTGGTCACTTTAGAAAAGCATACAGTTAACATTGCTTTGGTTGGCTCTTGAGAATATAAGAATATTAGAAGCGCTTTTCAGAGGGAAGAAAAATAAAATGGGTTAGGGATGTTATGGATGTGTATGAAGTTAGATTAGCAAACTCGTAGATAATTTCATGGTGTTCAAATTCTCCACCCCGCCCTCCTTGTTTCTATTTAGCTCTGGAAGTTACCAAGAACATCATCTTATACTTTCAAATTATATTTACTTGTTTTTTTTCTGCTGTACTATCCTTGATTTCATTTTAGGTATCAGTATGAAGTATATTTGCTATTTTTAAAAGTTGTGATTGTTTCTCCACTCAGGTGTTTTGAACAAGTCACTTCTTGCTGCTTTTACAAATAGAGCTTATAAAATAATAGTTTACAAGACTCATTCTCTACATAGTTTGCAATGAACAGCATCCTGGAAAAAGAAAAATTATTTTTCTCATTATGTATATCTGTTAAGTTAGTCACTGGATTTCTCTCTGCTGGTCGAGAAGAATCCGTGGAGGGTTTTTTTAATTTTTAGTTTTTGGGGGGCATGGGGGGGAATCTTGTGAGCTTTAATTTCATATAAGTTACTTAGCATTTTTCACCTTGCTTATTTACCAGCATTCACAGTAGTCAAGTAATCGAGCTGTAATAAAGTATCTTTATTAGTCAAAAGCTTCAACAGTCTTACAAGCCTTTAATCATATTTGTTAATAATAAAGCAAAATTGGTTGAATTTTAAAGTATTTCCTCACTATGTTTCTTTTGGTTAGTACTGTTTTGGTTGAGAGAGACAGGGGATGGCAAAGGATATTTTGCTAGCCCTTTCATTATCACCCAGGAGATAAAGCAACTCAGAAATGGTAAGGTGATTTAATGGTGGATCAAAGTTAACAGGAATATAATATTCACAAAACCTTTTCTAACTTTATTTAAGTAAAAGGAAGTATAGCAGTACTTTAAAAGCATGAAGTGTACTGTCAAGGTAAGTTGTTTAAGAAGGTACTTAAAGGTTAGTTTGGGGAACAGCAGGAGCTTCTTGAAAACTTGACATTCTTTTGGAACTCGAATCAGGCCTTTCAGTGCCTTTTATTTAATAGAACAATTCATTTGTACACCTTAAGTCAAGGACAGTGGTTTGTTTCTTCTCTGTATCAGTCTGGTCCCACCCCATACCCTTGGATTAAAAAAAAAAATAAAGTACTTAAAAAAATTTTTTTTAAATTTTTGGTTGCGTTGGGTCTTTGTTGCTGTGCACAGGCTTTCTGTAGTTGCGTCAAGCGGGCTACTCTTCATTGCGGTGTGTGGGTTTCTCATTGCAGTGGCTTCTCTTGTTGTGGAGCACGGGCTCTAGGTGTGCTGTCTTCAGTAGTTGTGGCACACGGGCTCAGTAGTTGTGGCTGGCAGGCTCTAGAGCACAGGCTCAGTAGTTGTGGCACACGGGCTTAGTTGCTCCGCAGCATGTGGAATCTTTCCGGACCAGGGTTCGAACCCATGCCCCCTGCATTGGCAGGCGGATTCTTAGCCTCTGCGCCACCAGGGAAGTCCCCCAAAACATAAAGTACTTTAAGAGTGAAAAGATGTTTAGGTTCTGTTTCAGAAGATTACTATTTGTCCCAAACCCAAGAGATTTCCTTTGGTTAAAAATAACCAAACAGAATAACAGACCTTGTATATATCTTCCTAATGGTAATTTGGGGGGAATTCTGACACATTGGAAGTATGGTCTGCAGTAGTGAAGGCCAGTAACTGTACTTCCATAGGATGGCAGTGTGATAAACATTGTCGTGATGTAATAAATGATTTACTACATTATTGGTCTTGTGCGTTTTCTTAGAGCTTACTAAGCTTTTTCTTAGAGCTTAATAAAGCTTTGATGGAAAGCTTTATTCGTCTGCTTTAAAGGGTAAGAAAAGTAGGTTAAGATGGATGGATAGAAGGTTGTGATAGATGTAGATAGTAGTTTGGTCAAATTTCATAAAGAGTCTGGAGGAAGAATTGGTAGAGAATGATTGCCATGTGTTTGTGGTGTTGAGGTCTTTTGAGAACATTAGAGAATGGTACGAGTGTTGTCAACTGCCTCTTCAATGCCCATGTCAAGAAGAGGAGCTCTCCCTCTAAATTTTTATAGAGCCAGGGGTTTTTCCACTAATGTCACATGTACTTGCTTCATTGTATTGTGGTTATTTGTGTACATCTCTGATTTTCCTAATTACATATCTAACTCTTAGATGATAGGTTTGATCTTAATAAGATTTTGTATTTTTAGAAAGTCTTGACCATGATAGACATAAACTTAATATTTGAATGAATTAATTAAAGAGATAATTTTTAAACACACTGTTTGATGCTGTGGTATAAAGACTGGAGAAAAACTTGTTTTCATTTTGCAGTGGAGATTGTGTTTATTTTTAAGAATTGAAAGTTACTTCACTGTTTCTTAATACTCAAGTATATCTAATTCTTATTTTCTTTGTTTTAAAACATGGGTTTGTAAATGGGATTTAAACTGAGGTATGGAGACGTATATCTAATTTTACAGGTTCAAGAAGAAGGGCAGTATTTAAAAAAGCAAGATGAGCTTGTGACATTTTATATTACTTGGCAGGCAGTCCTGAATTTAATAGTGTTAAAAAAACAAAATTCAACTGAGTAAATTTTAAGTATTTAATTGGCTTTATGAATGATTCATAAGTTGAGTGGCATCACATCTAGCCAAGTAGAAAGGAGCTCCAAAGAGCCTCAGAAAGGGAAAGATTTTTATAGGCAAGACAAGGAAATTCACAAACAGAAATGCCTTTCAGGCTTAGGTAACCTACCTTTTGGGGAGGGAAGGGTCTATGTGTCAGATTACCTCATCTTTCTTTGGTGAGGGGGGTTTAGAAAGAATTACCTCATTGGTGCTGACCAGAAAATTCCACATTGACCAGTTAGGATTGCATTCCTGTGGAAGGTTGTGACTGCAATTAAGGTTATGAATTAAGTTTTGATTTTAGCCCAGGTGACTCCATTTGGGGCCTGTCATTTCTTTAACAATGGAAATATTGGTGTGTTAAAGAGTGCTGTGAAGTAGAACATATATCCCCCTATGTAAACATCTCAGTATCAGTGATCCAAAAAAGATAAAAATAGGGAAGACATGAATCCAATTCTCTGAAAAGGAAATGGTTATCTTTGGATTATTGCATATAGCACATTTATCAGCTTTGTATCATTGGTGCATGTAAGTAGGTATAAATGAGGTTCATTTGGATAGAGGAATATTTATAGGTAAAATATTGTTGAGAACTTGTCTGTTTCTGTTAGTTCAGATTTATTTGACATTAACCTATATTTACAAAGTAATGTTTACAAATTAAAGTCCCACCTGGCCTTTTTTATGTTTGCCGAGATTGAATTTCTTTTTCTTGAACTCATCTCCATCTTTTTATTAACTTGAACTCTAGTGTACCTACTTCTTTTTTTTTTTAATTTAATTAATTTATTTATTTTTGGCTGCGTTGGGTCTTTGTTGCTGTGCTTTGTTGCTTTCTTTAGTTGCGGCGAGCGGGGGCTACTCTTCGTTGCAGTGTGCGGGCTTCTCATTGCGGTGGCTTCTCTTGTTACGGATCATGGGCTCTAGGCGTGTGGGCTTCAGTAGTTGTGGCTCATGGACTCTAGAGCACAGGCTCAGTAGTTGCAGCGCACATGCTTAGTTTCTCCGCGGCATGTGGGATCTTCCTGGACCAGGGCTCGAACCTGTGTCCCCTGCACTGGCAGGCGGATTCTTAACCACTGTGCCACCAGGGAAGCCCTAGTGCACCTACTTTTTTATAAAATGTTTTCTTCTTCACTAATGACAATAAATGCCTCTGTGAAGTTGCATAAAACCGCTGAAATGAGAATATTACCCAGTTTAGTCTTCTCTTTTGGATATGCCTGGAAATGAGCTTGAGCAAATCCCTGAGAATAAACTTCATTGATAGTTTCCAGGCAAGTGATTGCTGAAATTTTTACATTACCAAGCACAGTGTAGGCCCATTTGAAGAGACGGTATGATGTGTGTACCCATCATGTATATGTGTGCCGACCATGCCTTCTAGTGATTATTTCTGGAAAATGTGACTTAACGGGAAGTAAATGGGCTAGAGACTTTCACTTTTTACTGTGTTTTCTTTTTTCTAAACAATACATTACCTTTACAATTAAGAACAAACCAAACAAACAAAAAAGAACAAACCAGTAATCCATGGAAACAGATGCAGATTTGTGTTTGCCTTGCTCTGGGATAGAGAGGATGGGGTGAGTATGAGGTTTTCTTTTGGGATGATGAAAATGTTTGGGGACTAGAGAGGTTTGGTGGTAGCACAACATTGAGAATATACAAAGTGCCCCTGAATCGTTTGCTTCAAAATGATTATATGTGAATTTGACCTCAATTTTTTTTAAAAGACTTTACTTTTTTGTTCAGTATGTGCCATTTGTCATATCTAATCCAAATTCTGTGACAGTGTTATATAATATTCAGTGTTCATTTGTGTTTATAAGAAAGAGAAATCCAGCCTCAGAGGTGATTGTAGTGTTTGGATGTAAGTAGACATAACTATAATTAATACACATAAATGACATAAGGTTTTCTCAGGCTTGGCCTTTCTAATTGTGCCTTTTTTTTTTTTTTTTTTTTTTTGGCTGCGTTGGGTCTTCGTTGCTGCGCGCGAGCTTTCTCTAGTTGCAGTGAGCGGGGTCTACTCTTTGTTGTGGTGCGCAGGCTTCTGATTGTGGTGGCTTCTCTTGTCGTGGAGCGCGGGCTCAGTAGTTGTGGCACACGGGCTCAGTAGTTGTGGCTCGCTGGCTCTAGAGCACAGGTTCAGTAGTTGTAGCTCATGGCCTTAGTTGATCCACGGCATGTGGGATCTTCCCAGACCAGGGCTTGAACCCGTATCCCCTGCATTGGCAGGCAGATTCTTAACCACTGTGCCACCAGGGAAGCCCCTCTAATTGTGCCTTTGTGTGTTCAATATTTCTCCAGGGTTTAATTTCTCAGCTCTAGGTGTCTAAGAGACCTGTTGATCATAGAAGCTTAGCTTATTATTATTGGGGCGGAGGAGGAGAGGGATCTACAAGTCTTGTCTAAACTCCTCATTCTGTTGTGAGGAAACAAACTTTCATTTTTAAGTAGTTGTTCAAGGTCACACAATGACCTTTTTCCCATTTTTTTTTCTAATTCTGCCTCTGTGACTCTTCATCTGGGTGTCTACACAGACTGATTTGTTAAAGAAACATACTGTTATTAGATAACCCATCAACCAGATTGGTTGGCAGTTCAAATATATGTGACATAGAAATTCTTATTTATATTTACTTAACTTTTATTGCATTTGTGTTCAGCTGTCTTATTGAGGGTAATCGTATTCCAACACTAATATGTCTGGAAAGTACATTGTTGGATGTGTTGCTTCTGCAGCGTCCTCTAGACAACTGGTTCTCTATTAGCTTGAGGTCATCAGAAACTTTATACATTGGTCCTTCCTATTACATTTACTTAAGCTTCTTATCCTTTTTCTAACACTGTAGTCATCTCTCATCAGACAGCTTGGAAGACAACTTAACATTTGAACCATTAACACATAATTTACCTTCTATAAATGGATTTCTTTTAAAAGCAAATAAGCATTCTTTCTCAGCTGAGTTGAGTGAAGAGAAGCATATGCTGTGCTGTACAGTGTGTAGCATACAGATACGCCTGCTATAACAGTTCTCTTGCAGTTTTTTTTCTAATAGAGTATTTTATTTGCCAACAACTAAATATTGACTGTACTTCATAAAGTATGTGAGTAAGCTTTATAAATGGAATAATCTTCACATTAACTTATTTTACATGAGTTTTAACTTCATTTCTAAATAATTTTTAATTACAGTGATTCCAAATACTTTCACTGTAATCAGCTTGTCTGGTAGTGATCTGTGAACACCTAAATGCAAAAATAAGTCTGTTATACAAATTGTAGCCCCTCCCCAATTTACCTATACACTTAGGTTGATATAAGCCGAGAATACTATATAGTATATTCAGTGCCAAGAGCAAATAAGTTTCCTTTATTAGATCCTAATAAATTCAGTAACTAGTCTGTTTTATGGCTTGACTTCTGTGTACTTAGTTCTTTTGTTCTTTAATCACATAAAACTTAGCAGATAGACATAAGATTTTTTTTTTTAACTGGTTAAGTACTGTACAAAAGTGTTAGGAGGCTATAAATAGGGTGTGAATACTTAAAAGCTTCTGAGACAATAGCAGCTATTCATAATTAAGTATTCATTTGGTCATGCATACTTTATTTATGGGTTAATGCCAATAGGAATGGTGTTTACTTATATATTACATAGCTTCTTGGGTTATGTCATTGATTATTAATGATAGATTGAAAAAAATACTTGATTCCATTTTCAGGAGAGTAAAACAGCACCAGTCTCCTTAAAATAATATTTTTTAAAATGGCAGAAAGAATTTCACAATTTATAATGTATGATTAACCATCAAATATGTATCAAATAGAATAGTCACTTCAGTATTCTATTCTTAAAATAAGTTCAGTTAAAACTTTGCTAAAAATATATGAGTTGTGTATATATTTATGTTTGAAGTACTTATTGGTAGTAGTAAATTATCCTTGTTTCCTATTTTGTCTTTATAGCATATAGCACTTTCTATATTGTGGGATTAATATTATCCATGCAGATACCCTTTGTGGGATTCCAGCCAATCAGAACAAGTGAACACATGGCAGCTGCAGGTATGAAAAATATTTATTTTCTTTCTTCTAAGGAATCTGTGAAGGTATGACTGGCCGATCTTCAGTGGAATGAAGGGTTCTTTTGGGGTTTTGTAGTTGTTTTTAATTTTCATCGTATTGGTTCTAAAACATCACCACTATAAAATATGAATATCATAGAGTTTATAGAGACTTTCTGATGTTGTACGCCTAAAAGTGCTTATCTTGCCAGCTGTGACTGTTTTGAAAAAGCAAAACATCCTTTTTTGCAACCACTAAATAACATTTGCTTTGTATAAATTAAATAGTGTATCTGTACACTGAGTTACTGTATCACTGAGTTTTCATTTTACCAAATTTAGATGGAACATTTCATTTTTATGTTCCATACATCTCACTAAAATATTTTATCCATATCTACTAACTGGAATTAATGGCTTTCATATTGATTATAAGGTCATATAATTTCTCTCCCTAAAGCAGAGCATTTTGCCATCATTAATCTCGGTCACAAATAACAAGATACAGTGGGAGATCTGTGAATAAAACTTTATCAGAGATTCTACACACAAGGTGCATGATCCATAGGAAGTCTGTGGGTAGTTATTTTGTTTGTAGCATTTTATAAATATCAGTATATTTAACTTTCTAAGATGATGTTCCATAGCTTTTATCATCAGATTCTCAGTAAGAATCTTGAACCATCTCCATCCCCCACCCAACTATAAACAGTAACCATATATCAGGATTCTTCTCATCCAGGTCAGTTGTATCCTTCAGTAAATCTGAGAATTATTTTTTTAATGATGTTTCTTTATTTAAAAAATTTTTTTCCCTAGAAAACATGTTGCTAAAATATGGGACAAAGGGTGGAATTTAATGTGCTGAATAGGCTTCAGTTACTGAAATGAGATTTTTCTTGCCTGGTCCATGTATGGGGAGTCTGATCATTTTGAAAAAAACATGTAACAGAATTTTTGGGATGTATTAATTGGTTAACTGTCACTTGACAAAGGAAATGTCAGATCAAATGACTAGTCTCTGATATATGAATGGTACAAGGTATTCTAAGAAGGTCTTCCAAATTAACGTTTGTAAATGTCCTTAGTAAAAATGCTTTGTTGATTACTTATATGAACCTTTTCTTTAATTAGGTGTCTTTGCATTGCTGCAAGCTTATGCTTTCTTGCAGTATCTGAGAGACCGATTAACAAAACAAGAGTTCCAGACCCTGTTCTTTTTGGGTGTATCACTAGCTGCAGGTGCTGTGTTCCTTAGTGTCATCTATTTGACTTATACAGGTAGGTGTCATCACCTGTAGGATATGAATCTTGTCTCTAGGTTATTGCAAAAGGTAATTCTTTTTCAAATTTTGTACATGTTGCATTTATCCTAGTAGGTCAAATATTGTGGTTTCTTTACAAACTGTATGAAAATAATAGTCAAAGGTTCTAAAATGTGAATAGCAGTACAAATTTTGATTTTTTTTTTTTAACAGTATCTTAATTTTGCTGCTTCAGGTTCTGATAAATCCACTTTCAAACATCCTTCTCTTGATGGATGAATAGGCCCAAAATGTATAAAATTCAAAGCCTCCAGTATTAACAGTGCAGGTTTACCCTCCCTTGTTTACATATACTCTATCTCCTGATTTTAAACAGTCAACCAGATCAGTTTCAGTCTGCTTCTGGATTCTGAGTTACTTTCTAATCCTGACTTTATTAGTCCCTAGAAATAAGTCAAATTCTTTCTGAAGGTATGTCAAATTAATGTACCAGCCTACGTCATAAAATCATGAAGAATTAATTGACAGGAATAAAAGGGACGAATGTTTAAAATCATCTTTGTGGACTGCCCTGGTGGCACAGTAGTTGGGAGTACACCTGCCAATGCAGGGGACACAAGTTCAAGCCCTGGTCCAGGAAGATACCACATGCCGTGGAGCAACTAAGCCCATGTGCCACAACTACTGAGCCTGCACTCTGGAGCCTGCGAGCCACAACTAATGAAGCCCTTGTGCCTAGAGCCCATGCTCCACAACAAGAGAAGCCACCGCAATGAGAAGCCTGTGTACCGCGACAAGGATTAGCCCCCGCTCGATGCAGCTAGAGAAAGCCCATGCGCAGCAATGGAAATCCAATGCAGCCAAAAATAAATAAAAGATAAATTTTTTTAAAAATTAAAATCATCATTGTAATTTATCTAAATTTGGCATACTGGACACCTCTCACTTTTTAAAATTATCCAATGCTATCTTAATACCTTAGCTTTATTTTACTAGTCAACTAGAGGTTTAAGAGAGAATTGGAAAACATTCTACAATTTTATCTGTCAACTTGTTGTATTTCTCTGAAAATGTAATGTCCGTGGATATTTTTTTTATTTGATCCCTAACTTTATTTTATCTGACTGCCAGCTGTGTGAAATACGTTGTTACCTATTTTTTAAAAAACAAGAATTCTTTTAATATTAGCTTAAATTAATCCATAATAATCAATAAACATAAAAACAGTGAAAAGGCAGAATAATTTCCTCTACATTTTTCCTTCCAAGGTTACATTGCACCGTGGAGTGGCAGGTTTTACTCATTGTGGGATACTGGGTAAGTGCAGATAAGTTATTTGCCCTCATGTTATTTTCCTTTTGTTGTCTGTTCTTTATTGTTAGTATCTCTGTCAATACCTGGGCAACATTTCTAAAGTATCTAGCATGTACTAGTTCAGTAAATGTTGTATTTTGTCTGTTATAATACCTGTTTGGAATTCATCTTTAGTGTGATTATGTAAGTCACATTTCTCTTCATGGGCAACTCCTTATTTTAGTTTTATTTGTTAAAACATTTCAGGTAACGTGTACCATTTTAGTAATTGATTTTTGTTTTTACCAATGTATTCAAAGTTTCCATCTGTTAGTAATGTTTAATTTTTAATCATTAAGGATAGATGCTATGTTATAGCATCTGCATGCCGTAGATATGAAGAAAAATTTAACTTTCTTTTTAATACCACATTATCTAAGTTTCTTGATATTTTTTAACCTATCAAATATACTAGAGAATATTTGTTGTGCTTTTTAAGAGTGCTATTATAAAAAGAGTTAGTAAAAAAAATTTAGTTTTAAATTAGCTCAATAATTTTTTATCTCTAGAAATGTTTTCCTAAGGATAAGAAAATATCTCTTGGTGATAATTTACTTCTCTCCCTTGATTCTGCTATTCCATCTTTTTTGTTACTCTCCATGTGGCCGAATAAAAAACCTACCACAATTTATTGAACAGGCCTGCCCTTTGGTGTGATACCAAAAGGGCTCCTGCCCATGACTAATTAAAGGGCATAAGCAAATTATGTATGAATGGCTGAAGCTAACAGACACAAACTTCCAGAGATAGCCTTTGCATCACCAGAGTTTGAGGGAAAACCCCAGTTGTAGAAGTTAGTTTTTCTGATTAGGTTAAAATCCTAGGTTAAATTTTTCTTAGTCATACTTATTCTTGCTTTCAGACTTTAACTGACCACTTTGGAATTTCAGGGAAAATTTGTCCTGTCTTTTCCATTTCCCTCACCAGCCTCTGTGCCATCTCCTTGTTAAGAAAGGTATTGTGGCAATATGATATGTTATCGGATAAGGTATTTCTGCTAGTAATAAGTCCAGAAGATAGTGAAACTCGTTGATGCAAACTTAGAAAAGTACTAAGTTAAAACTGCAAAACAAACTCCTATTTGAGCAAAGATTTTTGTGTTAGAAGTCAGAGCCAACACTTTTATAACTGGCCTTAGATAATTCTGATTTTAGGAGGGGCATATTGGTTTTGGTTTTACCAGTGTGTATCAGATTTATTTCCACTCTAGCTGGTTACATTGGAGTATACTTTTAAGCAAGAAGAGGTAGGGATAGGAACCATATCTACAATCAGAGAAAGTTTAGTCATCTAAAAGGAACTCCTGTTTTATCATTTACTTTTAAATAATGTTAACTTTTTTTAATACCAGGTACGCAAAAATACACATTCCAATTATTGCATCAGTGTCTGAGCATCAACCTACAACTTGGGTATCTTTCTTCTTTGATCTACATATTCTTGTGTGTACCTTCCCAGCAGGCCTGTGGTTCTGCATTAAAAATATCAACGATGAAAGAGTATTTGGTAAGAGATTTTTAATAAATACTTTGATTTATTTATTTTTGTTGAGATTATCACTACACTTTAAAGTTTTGTTTTTCTTTGCTTGACTCTATGCATATTTAAGATAAACTTTCCTCTCTTACTTTGCATAAGTGCTTAACCAAGAAAAATTCAGTGAATTTGCATTATATATACAACTTTTCATTTTGGACTAGTATATAAATTTTTCATTCAATTTATTGTTTTCTGAGAGGTTAATGTAATTATAGTCTGTGGCTGAGAATTGGAAATTATAACTGTTGACAGAATAGACTTGACTTTATTTTCTCAGTTAAATCCAATCAAGTAGGAAGAAGTTTGCAGGGGCATCCATGATCCAAATTTCAGTGCAAAAGTACATTTTGTAATGGAATATGAATCACCTTTAAGTAACACCCTCTTGACTAATTTGTGTAATTTCCAACTTAAAAGACTTAGATATACAAACTATTTTAAAGCCAGTGTTTAGGATCTGACATTCAAAATATAAATGGACAAAATAAACAGATACCAAACACTTTTATGTAATTCAGTCATCACAAGAAGTATGCTGTGGCTGTTTTGCATTTGATAAAACCTGAAACTGAAAAAGCTTTGTAATATGCACAGGGTCACATAAGCAAATAGTTTGTGCAAGTATGGGTCCTGGACCATTAGAGACACTCAAAAGTTACTGTTCCAGAGTGAAGTCAGGAGAGATAAAATAGCATCTGCATAGGTTCTAACCAAAGGATGACACTCCTTCTTTTCTGGTTTCTATAGGTCACTGGACTCTGGATAAGGCCATGTTAATATTGCATCATTCAAAAAGATTTTAGCTTAGACGTATTGCCCACTCATGACTTAGCAGTCCCAATCCTAGGTATATACCCAAGAGAAGTAAGTGTGTGTGTCCCATAAAGGACATGTTTAAGAGTATATACATAGCAACTTTATCCATAATATCCCCGAATTAGAAACATTCCAAAGGTTATCAGCAGTAGGATAAGGAGATTTTTATGTATTTGTACAGTAGAATACAACACAACAATTAATAAAAGAATAGCATGGGTAATTAAAAGAAACCAGTACAAAAGAGAACATTTTTATATAATTTCATTACTATGAAGTTTAAGGAAAACTAAATTATTGCTTTAAAAGTCCAAATAGTGATTACCTTTTTGGACTTTCAAGGTAAAAAAGGGTGGGGGGTGAGGGGAGCAGTTATTGACTGGGAAGAGGCATGAGGGATTCTCCTGAGGAGGTATACAGATGTTCTGTATTTCGATATGGGTGGTAATTACATAGGTGTGTGCGTATATAAAAATCCATTGAGATAAACAATATGGTATAATAAATGTATTTTTTAGTCAGGAAAAAAATGTGAATTAGCTTCAAATGAGATAGGCACTCAAATGACTCATTAACTTTGTAAAGTCATATAGCCTCTAGCCAGAAATGATAGTCTTTCCTTGTGGTGAGCACATTATCTGGAAAGCTTTGACTATTGGAAATCACTTCCAATTTTTTTTTTTTTTTTAAGTTTCTTGGCAATAACTTTATAAGTTCCTCCTTTGGTAATAAATTATATTCTTCTCATCCCATTCTTACTTTAAAGCAGGCTTTATGCCAGATACTGGCACAGACTTTTCATAGACTTTGATTCTATAAAACTTACTGTGCCTAATAATACAATTCACCAAACATGTTTTCATCTGTCAGTTAACGTATTTTTCTAATATGTGATGCTGTTGACAAATAATTGTCTCATTCCCCATAGTAGCTATAATTAAACTTGAAACATGATATGCTTCTCTAAACTGTTGATATGCAGTGTTTATTTTGTCAACACTAGTTATAATTTCTAAATATGACTTTTAAATTGGTTAGCATTATCAATTTAAAAACAATTAGGGCTTCCCTGATGGCACAGTGGTTAAGAATACGCCTGCCAATGCAGGGGACACGGGTTTGAGCCATGGTCTAGGAAGATCCCACATGCCGTGGAGCAACTAAGCCCATGCTCCACAACTACTGAGCCCACGTGCCACAACTACTGAAGCACACGCACCTAGAGCCTGTGCTCTGCAGCAAGAGAAGCCAACGCAGTGAGAAGCCTGTGCACTGCAACAAAGAGTAGCCCCGGCTCGCCACAACTAGAGAAAGCCTGCATGCAACAACAAAAAGACCAAACACAGCCAAAAACAAAATAAATAAAATAAATTTATTTTTTTTTAAAAGTTCCTCTTTAAGTAAATAAATAAATAAAACAGCCCTTTTATGAGATGTTTGTCTGTTTTTAGATTTTGTTTTAAACAGTTTTAAATAGTCAGTAGAGTTTCCAGGGACCCTTTTCTCTTCTGAAGTGTTACGAGAGAACTTGTCTTTGCAGTTGCTCTGTATGCCATCAGTGCTGTCTACTTTGCTGGCGTGATGGTGCGGCTGATGTTGACCTTGACTCCAGTCGTTTGTATGCTGTCTGCAATTGCATTCTCAAATGTTTTTGAGCATTATTTGGGGGATGACATGAAAAGGGAAAACCCACCTGTGGAGGACAGCAGTGATGAGGATGACAAGAGAAACCCAGGAAATTTGTATGATAAGGTGGGAAATCTAAAGTAAGGCCTTTAAAATTTTTACGTGTTTTATTTTTCCACCACAGTAAGAACATATATATTATGAAGGGTGATTAAACAAGAATTTAGGCAAACTATGACATTTCTAGTTGGTCTTTACTGCTTGCCTCAAATTTTGAATCCTGGTTGGTCTTTTCACTCAGAAAGCTGGTGCTCTACTAAATTACATAAAATTTAGCGCTATAAATCCTTCTGAAACAATGTGCAAAGTGCTTATCCTTGAGGTCCATATTCACTGTAAACTTTAAAAATATTTGGTTGACTGAATAGTAATTCACGAGGGGAATAAGTGCCTTAAAAAAAAAGTCTCCAGTTCGTTAGCACTAGGTGGCTGGCCCATATAATAATGTAATTCACTTTTAACTTCTCAGCTAACAGAGCAGGATTATATTTGGTGCAAGTGTGGAAAAGACTCAGAATCAGAGCACTTGTCTTGGATGACATAGTAAACTTTATTAACTAGATTTTTAAGTAGCAATAAGCAATGAAGAGCTTCGCAGTATACGTATTAATTTTGAAATTTTCTTTCTTTACTATGATAGGTCCAGTATTATTCATGCAGATTAGTGCTAATAAGGCACATACCTGCTTTTGTGTTTGTTTTGTTTTGTTTTGTGGTTTCTTAATAACTAGCCTTGCAATTTAGAACCTCTGACCTGTTCTCTGTTCGGTGAGGTTTTTGTTTTGTTTTCAAAAATGTAATCTTGATTTTAACAAGTCTGTTGGTTTGGGGTTTGGAAATTAGAAAACTGATTCTGATAATGCAGTTTTTTCCTATACTAAAATCCTACATGGTCTGGATTATAGCTGGATATTGCTGTTTTCACGGTGAGGAATTAAGATTTTTTATAAGAAAAGGGTGGCCAGCATGAGACCATTTGGTTATCTCCTTTGTATTTACATAAAACATAAGGACAGTTGAGTTTGAAAGCAGCTTCTTACTGGAGATTTTTTACTCTGCAATCTGCTCCTGGATTGGGTTTAGTTCCAGGAAGCCTTCTCATTCACATTTGACTTTGGAATTCACCTTGATAATTTTTAGAAAATGTTGTATGACCCACACGAGAATTCCTGATGGTTATACATTTTCCTTCTGAAAGAATTAAATTGATAGATAGCATTCTCCCAACCTTCTCCCTTTTGAGTGTCTTAATGAAAGCAAGTCAAATGATGAATTTGTCTCATCAGTTTTATTTGCATTTTCAGGCAGGTAAAGTGAGGAAGCATGTAACTGAACAGGAAAAAACTGAAGAGGGATTAGGTCCCAATATAAAAAGCATTGTTACCATGTTGATGCTGATGCTGTTGATGATGTTTGCAGTCCACTGTACCTGGGTCACAAGCAATGCCTACTCCAGCCCAAGTGTGGTCCTGGCCTCTTACAATCATGACGGGTAAGAAGACAACTTGACTACAAGAGGATTTTATACCTACCCTTTTTTCCTGTCTCAAAAGATAGAATTCAAAGATGTTTGTGAGGCTCTGCATTTGAATCTGCTGTGCTTTTCTTGTGACCTTTCCCCTGCCCGTCCCCTTTGGTAGAAGTAGGTAATAATCATTGTATTTCATGCTCTTTTCCAAAATATCTTTGCATATATAACATACACATTAGTCTTTCTCAAAGTGTTGTGCTTGGACACAGAGCATCATCATTACCAGGAAATCCTTTTGAAATGTAAATTCTTGACCCCACCTCAGTGTGTGAATGAGAAACCTGAGGGTGAGACTCAGTGATCTGTGGTTTAATAAGCCCCCCTGGTGATTCTGATACAGCTACAGTTTAAGAACAGCTGGTTTATGTACTGCAACCCTGCATTCCCACTCCAGCTTCTGCTTCACTTGGGTGCTCATTAGACTTGCCCAGTATCAGGCTCCACACCAGAACTACTAAACCAGAATTTGCTTTTTTACAAGATGGCCTGGTGGTTTGTATGCATATTAAAGTCTAAGAAGCACTAGTCTAGCTCTTCATTGATTTTTTTTTTTTTTTTTTTCTCCCTGCCATGGAGGCTTTTAACTACCATCCTTAAAATATGAAATTACTTAGTGGCCTGGCACCTCAAGGTTTTAAGTTACCATCTTCACACTTCTAAAATATCATTTAAAAGAATATTGTGATTGTTTTCAGCACCAGGAATATCTTAGATGATTTTAGAGAAGCTTACTTTTGGCTGAGGCAAAATACAGATGAACATGCCCGAGTGATGTCTTGGTGGGATTATGGCTATCAAATAGCTGGGATGGCTAATAGAACTACTTTGGTGGATAATAACACCTGGAATAACAGCCACATAGCACTGGTAAGAATTTGATCAACAAAAGATCAAAAGTTACAAACCTTTATTCACTACTTAGCAATCAGACTTCACTTGTGATTAAGTAGGAAAAATGTGGGTGAAAGTACTCTTTGCTTGCTGAATTTTGAACATACTTCTCTACATATTTATTCAATAAAGTGAGTTCAAGGTATGCTTATTTTGCTTTTAAGAATAGAATTTAAGTATCATTCAGAATTGTAGGCTGTTTGCTGGAGAGTAGGCAAAATCTGAAACTTAAAATATTATATTTGTCTTGTATTTTCCATTTCATAAGTTAAGAAAAGTATTTGCAAATATGTATAACAAATGCACTGTGTTTTATGGGCATGCAAATTATGTTCACTCTAGCTATTAAATAACTAATTTACGTTAAAGTAATCACCTCTCTGTTCTTTAAAGATTTTAAATAGATAACTGGGCATTAGCCAAATGAATTCTCTTTATATTAGTGTTGTAACTAATCATTAGATGTTTAGTAAACTGAAGAGAAGAATGTATTTGTGCTAGCTAGATGGATGGTCATCCTCGGCCTGAGGTTATGAGAAGTTCTGCTTCTTTTAAGCTTGCCTGCTTTCATATTAAAATGTTAATTTCATGAGACCTAATTATTAGCAAAATATTAGAGCATGTATTTCTGATTTTGACATTTCTGCTATAATTGGTTGTAGTAAGTGAGGTGCTTATAAATCTCAGTAAATCTGTTGAATTCATAGCAAATCATTCTTATAAAAAGAATTCCATGTAAATCAAACTCTTGAGATGCATTCCATCTTAAAGTAAAAATGTGCGTCCATTTTTATTTTTAGTGTATTTTGGGACTAAGTACACACATTCTCATTTTTTATTCTGTAGGTGGGAAAAGCCATGTCTTCAAATGAAACAGCAGCCTATAAAATCATGAGGAGTCTGGATGTAGATTATGTTTTGGTTATTTTTGGAGGGGTTATTGGGTATTCTGGTGATGATATCAACAAATTTCTCTGGATGGTTAGGATAGCTGAAGGGGAACATCCAAAAGACATTCGGGTAAGAAACTAGGTCGTTCTCGGTGTGTGAAAGACAGCTCCCAGTAGCCCTCTTACCTTGTTAATTGCATTGTGTTTGTTTTCATTATCCTATCCCCCAAATTAGTTCTTCAGTCTGACTTTACTGTTTATTAAAGATACCATAAGCATTTTCCCAGGTTTAAAACTTTGGAAACTCATACCTGGTACTTCCATTCTCCCCTACAAAGCAATCCCTTGTCAAAATTCTTGCCTTTACTCCTTACAGCCTGTCACTTCTGCCCGTTCCTTCCATTTTCATTGCTTCCGCTCTGGCATTGACCCCTATGCTCGTAAACCTGAAATAGGACAGTAGCCGTGAACTTGCTATCTTTGCCTTAGTCTTGTTCCCTCTCCCAGTCTAACATGACATTGATCATGTAACTTTCCAGCTTTTTTTTTTTTAATTTTTTTTAAGCCTTCATTAGTTTAAGGAAAGGGGCCTTGAAACCAGACAGACATGAGTTGGAACTAAACCCTGCCGCTGTCAGCTTGGTGCTATGGGCAAGTTGTTTTTCAGCCAGTCAGCATTATATGCTTTGAGCACTAGGTCTTGTTCTAGGTTCTAGTGTTATAATTGTGATTACGGCTGTTTCAGTTGATCACTAACAGATGCCAGGAATAATTCATTTGTACTGCTGTTATGAGAACTTATAGTAACATAGATGAAGCCTCAGCCTAGTGGCTGGTTTGAAATAATCATAATGATGATTGAAATAATGAAGCAGTGGTATGAAATCCAAACGCTTTAGCTCAGAATGCACAACCCCTTAATACTTCACTTTCCTTTGCTGGCCTCTTGTCCTTCTATCACCTTTTTCCACTCTGTCGATCTACTCTAGCCCATGAAACTTGCCGCGTGGTTTCTTTCCTTGGCTCATCTGACACACGTGTTTGTACTGTTTTCTTCTTGGAGTACCTTCCCTACCACAGATTAGTCCCCTCTCCAGAAGCCCTTCTCTGGTGCATTACCAGATCACATCCAGCATGGTTTGTAGGTAGATTCTGTTGTATCTCTCCCACTCAGCTGTGAGCTCAGAGAGGTTGGGCACCCAGCACTGTGGTTTACGTGGTGAAGGCACAAAAGATGAGAGTAAGATTCACAGCTGATCCAGAATAAAAGAACCTTTTGGGAAAATGTATGAATATGTTTTACGTGACAGGAATGAAGTCGAGTAAAGCCCCAGATTTCTTGTTTAAATGTAAATGTTGTGACATTTCCCCTTAACTACGATTAATAAACAGTATTACCTTGTGTTAAATGGGTCTTAATTTAATCCTCCTAGTATATAATTTTCATTTGTGCATTTGCTTTAGCAGTGTTAAAACTGATGTGGTAGATCCAGATATATGCTTTGAACCATTTATATAGAGAAAAATCCTAAGTTCCTATGCTTTGTGAATAGGTAATTTACACATTCACATGGTTCAAAAAATAAAATATAAAGGGATATACAGTAAAAGTTTACACCCTCCACCCCAAGAAAAGGAAAAGAAAAAAGTCCATGGTAGTCTCTTACTATTTTCTTATGATTCTTATTGAAGCAGGTAACTAGTAGCAAAATATACACCTTGTTCTTGCTTTTTTTACTTCACAATATATTATGGAGGTCTTATGGGGATGCTTCTTAATTCCTTTTTTTTTATATCTGCATAGTGTCTTCCATTGTGTGTGTGCACCATGATTCATTTAACCTGTCCCTGTTAATGGACATTTAGGTTGATTCCAGTTTTTTAATCTCATAAACAGTGGTGCGATAAATAACTTTGTACACTCATCATTTTGCCCACGTATAAGCATCTCTGTAGGATAAATTCCTAGATGAGGAATTTCTGTCGATGGTGTCAGATTAGCCCTCTTAGAGGTTAATTCATAAATTTGATGAACTCCCAATAAAAATTCCTACAGAAGTTTTCTAAACATTCCCCTCTGAACTAAAGAACTGATTTTAAAAGTTCATATGGAAAAATAAACAAATTTAGTTGGCCTACCTGATATTAAATCATGGTATTGGTACCTTTTTTTTTCTTAAATTATTGAGGTTTTATTATAACATGGTTTAAAACCTGGTAGAATTAATTAATAATCGCCCTCCCTCACTCTAACAGACTATTGTTCTTTTTCTCTGTGTTTTGGATACTCTTGTTTATTTCCTATAAATGATTTCTATACTGAGCTTTAAAAAACACCCATGATAGTTTTGTGGGTTTTTTAAGAGATGACATTAAATTTATAAATTCATCTTCTGATACTATGTTTTTTTGAGATGTAACTAAATATGGCTTTATGAAGATACCTCAAAAGTTAGTTCTTATGGGGAAATGAAAAGGGGAACCTGTAGCTTTGAATTGGTTATATTAAACTGACACAAACTTCTGGATTCTTTCCTGTAGGAAAGTGACTATTTCACCCCACAAGGAGAATTCCGTGTAGACAAAGCAGGATCCCCTACTTTGTTGAATTGCCTTATGTATAAAATGTCATACTACAGATTTGGAGAAATGCAGGTTAGTTACATCAATTTTTCTATAATCTTTATTCAAAGGAATATTAAGTAGCCTTGTTTGACTCGAAAAAACAGGATAATGATGTTTTGGTTGCGCTGTAAAGAAAAATGTGCTCATCTAAAGATTCTTTTCTCTATTTAATTTCTGAAACTTGTATGTAAAAAACGAGGAAGTATTTTTTAGATCGAAGATTTCCTTCCAAAATTGTTAATTAACATAGGCTCAAATCCATTCTTTGCTTGCCATCTCACTTTTCGACTTCATGCTTTTGGAAGACCAGGGAGAGGTCTTCCAGCTGGGAAGCAGTGTGATCTTAAGTAGTTTAACTTCACTGCCTAGTGGGGGAAAGCCTGAAATTAAAGAGATGAATTATTTAGTCACTTCATATATTCACTGTTTCCCTGTTCTCCATTACCACAGAGAGCTAGGACTCTCTGGGTCAGAGTTTTCCCAGAAAATTGGAATGATATGGTACAAAAGATTAAGAGTCGACAAAAATGAGTGAATGGGCAAAGAGGCATCGTGGCAAAAAGAACAGATAATGGACTGTCACAACACCTGGGTTCCAGATCTGGCTCTGTCAGGTTACATAACCCTTGGCCAAGTCACATTCTCTCTGGACTTGTTTTTTTCCTTGTCTGTGTATAATGGGGGTTGGACTGATGGCTTCTATGATTCTTCATAGCGCTCAGATTGCATGACTGTCATACCAAGTTACACCTTCATACTAAGGTTACATCAATGGCAGAGGAAAAATTGCTTGTTTAATTTTATACAAATACCAGGGATCGAGATAATGTTTCGGCATTATTCGCTTGAAATTACTCTACAGGTGACTCTGAAAAAACAGACAAAACTTTTACTACCAGATTTAGGTTTTTGTTTGTGTTTTCTTTGAAGGCCACTGCCTGGTCTCTAAACTCATGCTAAGAAAGAAGCAACTTAAGCCATAATAATTAGCTACCTCAGAAAATGGGTGAAAGATTAGTTTCTCTGTTCACTAATGAGAGCATTGAAGGACTTTTTTTTCCTGTCACGTTTATCAAGAGCTCCAAGCCATGCCTGTAGCATGCATTCATTTTGATGCCTTTCCCTACTCGAGAATAATATGTTTAAGACATGAAGTATATAACTTTGCTCTTGTATAGATGTGCAATAGCAAGTTATTCTCGCACTGGAGGAGATTTGGTTTTTGGATTTATTTTTAAGTTGAATTCATTTAAGTTCTGTGTGGCAACATATAAACTTAGTCTGAGAATTTCTTAAAATCTTCTCCCGTCCCTCCATTTTTTCCTCCTTTCATTCTTGGTTAATCTTCCCATGGTTTGGCTTGTCTGACTTCCTTTGTAGTTCCCAATTTCAGGTTGGTTAGCATCACTGCTTTACTTGTGCATTGATTTAACAAGTAATGCTGGTGAGATAGAGCCACACCGAATAAGGTAAAGTCATCATGCAGCTTACATCCTGTTGGAGGATATAGGTAATTTTAAAGATAAATAAAAACCTTAGCAGCAAACACTGTAGAGTAAAAGAATAAGGAATCAGTGGAGGAGACTTCGCAACCATCAATCTCAAGAAAATATTTTCCTGAAGGGATGGTATTTGGGCTGAGACCAAAGGATAGAAAGGGGACCAGCCATGCAAAATCACTGAATGAAGAACTTCGAGGTTGAAAGAGTAGATAGTATAGTGCAAGGCCCTGGGGCAGAAAAGCAGGCCCTTCTGTGTGTTTTCTCTGAATACGTGTAAGAAGGGCTTTAATGGATTTTATCTTGCTATTTTGGTTTTTTTATGCCTGTGGGCTGTTCATCCACTCTAAGGGTTCATTGAAACTCTAATTCTGATGTATTTAGTTTCTCTCTTGCAGAGTTTTTCCTATCTGGTTAGCAACATATAAGAACTGTTACAATATATTGCTCTGATTGTGTTTTCCTAGTTTAAAAGGAGAAAGTTTTACTCTGCTGCTAACATTTACTACCTTCTAATATTGCAAGCTTTCCAATATGGTTAACATCCAATACTAATGTCACTTTTGCAGTTGGATTTCCGTACACCCCCAGGTTTTGATCGAACACGTAATGCTGAGATTGGAAACAAGGACATTAAATTCAAGCATTTGGAGGAGGCCTTTACATCAGAGCACTGGCTTGTAAGGATATATAAAGTGAAAGCACCTGATAACAGGGAGACACTAGACCACAAACCTCGAGTAACCAACATTTTCCCAAAACAGAAGTATTTGTCAAAGAAGGTGGGTGCCAAATGAAGTCATGTTTATGAAAGGGTAACTCCATATATACACTAGTATGTATAAAAGGAATAACTAATAAGAACCTGCTGTATAAAAAAATAAATAAAATTCAAAAAAAAGAAAAAAAGGGTAACTCAAGATTGGTTGGTTTGACTGATAAATAATTACTGAAAATTGCGAATAAATTTTCATTTGCCAGATGAATAAAGACCAAGGCTTATATACAAAGTAGATATAAAGCCAACCTGCTGAGGGCAGTCCTTGCAAACTGAGCACTTCAGGTACCCCAAGCAGCAACTGTTCTGGATAGTTCTCGATAGGGAAGAGTGGTTATCAGTGAACCAAGCTAAGATTTTCCAGCGGCATTCTGGCTTTAGCTTGTGCCACTCCCATTAGTAAGACGTGTTTGTAAAGTGAGATGTGTCTGTGGCTTCTGAACCTTTGTGAAAGTAAAAATGCCAAACAGGTAATAACAGTTGTGATTCGTTCATCATCTTTGGGTCAAAGCAAATTTATATAGCATTTTCATGTTCCGTTCTAGTACGATGTTACTATATTATTCATTGAATAAAAAATAAACTTGAGTTGGTTTGAGTCTTGAATGAAAAAAAATCATTTATCTTAAGATAATTATTTTTAAATGTAATTGTCATGACAAAGCTTGTAGGTAGAATTATGATGAGACTATTGGCAGTCCTTTTGTAATAAATATTTAATAAGATATGAAGTCTTCTATTGGAGGTCATTATGGCTCACTTAAGCCAAATAGATATAATCTTTGCTATAAAAGCTACTGAAAAATGAGTATTTATATGGTTTGCCCTCTGTGGGAGATGGAAAATAATGAGCAGTTAGAAGAAATATTAAGATTGTATTTTAAGGTACTACCCTTATAATATTAATTGTTATTAGACTGATCTCAGTCTTAAATCTTGAAAGATACTTAGGTTTACATTGCTCAGATAAGTTATTTTAAATCATTGAAGGAATTGTCTTATCCCTTTGTATTACTTAAAATATACTACAGATATATTCAGAATACAGATCATTTCAATTTGTACTATAAAGTGCTGAATATTAACTGTATGGTATGTAAATAGAAACTTTAACTGAATACTTTCTGTGCCAGGAATAGGTTACCATATCTAGACTAACGTATTTAAATAAGTCACAGAGATCAAGTGATCTGGTGTCTCATAGGCACGTGGTAGGAGAAACTGATGAGTCACATCAGCGCAGAAGTCAGAACAAATGCTGCCAGTCTGAAGGCAGTCACTCCTAAGACATGGCCCAGTTATGAAAACAAGGCATTGAACTTGCTGTATAACTGTTGATAGTGAAGTTTCTTAATCTGACCTCTTTGTCTTCTCATCATTTCCCCCAAATAAGTGAATGGATAAATAAAAATCCATCTGTCTTGTATGCCAAAAACATATTCTATTAGCCAACAACCTGGATCTAGTATTTCTGGTTTCCATGGCTTTATACAGTTTTGTACTAGCAGGAATGCTTTTTATTTGTTTTGCTTTCCTCTCTCCAGCCCATTTTTTATTTTGGGGGTTGAAGGGGGTGTGAGTGAGTACAGCAGCCACTTCCTGCCACTGCCAAGCTGACATGGCTGAGACACTGGGAATTGTAGTCCAGGGCTGCATGGCTCACCTGCTCCTAGAGAGAAAACACCCTGAGGACCTAGATACATACGTGCAGAGACCTGGGGCATTTTACAGGATCTCATAGAAAAGGTTTCAAGTTAGAAATAATGTAGGTGATGATGATAAAGAAACCAACTCCTTGGCCTGGTTTGAATTTTTACAGATTGTGCCCTCTGAAATTCTTTACTTTTTGCCCTAATAAAATAAGTTAATAATAAGGTAACATATATCATGGGCAAGTTAGCAATAGCTAATTTTTGTGACCTTAAGAAGGATTGCATTCTGCCTTGTATTTTTGTCACTGTTAGAAAAAAATTATCAATTGTTTTAAACTGAACATCATAATATAGGTACACGACATAGCATTTGCCAGAGTTTCTGAAACCTCCAAAAGTTGTATTTAAATGTGAGAATTGAATTGAGGGGTCAATCTCCTGAGTCTTGACCTGCTGCTAACCCAGTGCTTTGACTGACGCCTGAAAGTACTAATTTCCAAGAAATTTGCTTTTTTCAGTATCTGTGAATATGTCAGATTGTCAGATCCATGTCCTATATTGATTTATCTTTGTGAGACTCTAAAATAGCAAACATTTTTGCAGTAATTTCTACCACCACATTTGTAGTAATTTATTTCTTACACCACAGACATCAGTTGACAGTATTTTAAGTGGAATCCTGAAGTGTTAAGAAAAATGAAAAATACCTTAGTTTTTTAAAGGCCTGTGATGCTCAAGGAATGTTATGGGTTGTTTTTTTCTTGGTGTTTGGGTTTTGTTTTAATATTTAGGTGCTTATTTTCCTACTAAATTGGAGAACGTGCCAAGTGACCTTGTTTCTCTGTATCTTTGTAGATAGGTACACACTCATCCTCCTTTTTTACAGAGAAGAAAATCGGGGCTCCAGGAGTTACTAAGTTAATTTGTATTTCTGACACAGCTAATTCTTGGAAACTAAACTAGGAGCACCATTAACATTTTCTGAATCCTTAGTCTAGTTACATATTCTGTCATGCCTGGAAATGTGAGTAATTATTACACCTGAGCATTTAGTGGTTGAGAGGGGAGATGGGGATTCATTCACTTCATGGTGAGGAATGTATGACAGGCATTTGAGGACTGCTGTGGTCGTCCTTCATCTTAAAGGTGAGGACCTAGTCCAGTTCATCTTGGATCTCAGCATCCTTGGCATAGAGCAGTTCATGATGCTCATTGACTGTTTCAAGGAGTCCAGCCCTAGGAAGATCTGAGGGATTATAAAGACAGTCTTCATCATTCTGCAGTAAACCATGTGTGTATCTGTAGTTTTAATCCGTAGGGAACCTGCACTAACACCATGTGTTCTGTTTTCTTTTTAGACTGCGAAAAGGAAGCGTGGCTACATTAAGAATAAACTAGTTTTTAAGAAAGGCAAGAAAATATCTAAGAAGACTGTTTAAATATACTGTTCTGGTTCCTAACTTGAAGCAGATGTCCTTGTGAGAACCGGTCTTTGCCTTTAGCTCATGTCATGTTTCACAGCGACGGAGGGTACAGAACCATCACTGGAACCATCACTGGTCCAGGTTAATGTACAAAACTTTCTGGCAATGCCTGATTTAAAAAATAAAATTGGCTTACTGAGAACAGCTGTTTTTGATTTGTAATGTGAAGCAAGACAGAGCACTGCTGTAAATGTCTAACAGCAGATTTTTTTTTTACTGGTACATGTTATCCTTCAAATCTGAGAATTTGGACTAATGGCACCAAAGAACCCTCTAATTTGGTCCCTGGCACATGCATACTTGTCAATGTTTTTATTCTTTTACAAGATTTTATTTGAATTACCCAGATAGCAATACGTAAAATACGAATGACAAAATGTGATGCAAGCTTCTTGAACCAGTAAACTAGTACGGTCTGAGAAAGAGGTATTAGAAAAATAATTATACTTCCTTGAGCTATATTTATTTTCATGTTTCTCCAGTGCAAAGAATGTTTCATCAAATGTACATTTTCTATTGCTTACTGTTTGCTCTGAGAAGAAGCTGCTGTTTCAAAGATGGACCTGTAACTAATCGATTCAAATAGTTTTTTTTTTTTTTTTTTATGTTGAAACGTTATTGCTGCTGTTAGCAGTTGTTTTCACCAGGTACTTACAGAGCAGATCTCATACGTTGTTCATTCAAGGGCTAAATTTATATCCTTTGGAAATCATGGCAACTGCACGGGATGTTGCTAATTACCAGGATGGGGTTTGGTATCTTAGTCCTGAGGTTAGCACTTTGTTTACATGCAAAAGATTAAGGAAGAAACCCTTAAAGTGGACAGATAGCCAAAGTTCATTTTGTGTGATTCTTCAAAATGACAAAGGATTTGTAAAGTTCGCCTGGATTTCTCTCATTTTTATAACAGTTTCATCCGTCACAGTGATTTTGTCCTCTGCTACATATTTTGTTAATCCCTTAGGCATTTGATGAAACACTCTTTAATGCTATATGCATTTCTTATTTTTATTAAAAATGTGACAGTTGTCCAAAAAATGCACTAAAATATAAATGGAGATTGAACATGTTCACTTTCCGTCTCATAGGCAACTTTATATAGACTTGAAAATTTTCTCCTGTTTAGTAAAAGTGAAAGAGAAAGGGTTTTTCCTGCCACAGGATATCTTTTTTTTATATAAACAAGTATAATTTACACCACTGCTTTTGGTGGAAAAGTGCAGAATAGTATGTAACTTTTATGAAGAAAAGTGTAATTTACAATATTCATTGAGAATGTTACTGCTGATTTTTTCTTTTCCAAAGTGTAGAATATTCTTTGATTTATAGAATCCATTTTTGACCCAGATGATGGTTCTTTTACATACCAATAAAATGGTTGAACCTTTTCACAATAAAAGTGTAACTAAATCTGGATTTCTGATACCTTGTCATTTGGAGGATTTTATTTTACTTTGTTGCTTTAAAATTCAGTGCAGAGAAGTTGTTGACTGTAGGGAAAATAAAGTTAATTCAAATTTTGTGTTAAGTGTTGTCTTTTATACATCTTTTATTTTTGAAAGGACTAACAGTATTGAACACATACTTCCTTCTTGTTCACTTTTACAAAGGTTTTAGAGAACACGTGTAGGAAAAGTGCTAGATTAGTTCAACTTAGGTCTAAGGTCTAAGTTGAACTAATCTATTATTTATTTTGCCTTCCTTTCCACCCCAGAGTGAAAATTTCATTTTGACTTTTTATGGATGAGTGAGGGGAAGACACCTAGCCAAATAAGAATTTAATCTCCATGTAAATGAGGCTAGGACTCTAACAAAAAAGCCCTGCTCTGTAAGTTCCGATATTTAATCAGCCAAGTCTTGTATAATTTTCTCATTAAGAGCAGGAATGATCTCTCACCTTTTCCAGTTTTAGGGAACCCCATTTTGGTTCAGTGGATTGCCTCAGCAAAAACTATATTGTAACCACACTTGAGATTTTACTGTAGCAGAAAAGTGAAATTATAGACAGTAAAACAGCTTTTATTTTTATTCCACATCTTAGAATTGAACAAGCTGAGTGCTTTGTAGTATAAATAAGGCAGTGAGGCAGCAAGTCCAAAGATAAAGTTTATTTTTCAAACGTAACGTGTTTATCTACTTACTTGAGTTTGCATTTGTAGAGTTTTAACTTTGAGTCCCCAGGCCATGACCAAAAGGCCAGAGAACTAGATGGTGTAAAAGCAGCCTATAGGGTATTATCGTTTCCATAGCTTAAGGTCATAAGATGATGAAATCTGGAGCCTCTGCACACTTTTTTAAAATGGTAGTAAAATATATAACATAAAATTTACCATCTTAACCATTTTAAAGATGTACAGTTCAGTAGTGTTGAGTACATTCACGTTGTTGTGCAACCCTCTCCGAATTTCCTCCTTTGGAATGGGTGCTGCTGGATGTTGTGGGTGCTGTCAGACCCCCTGCCTTGTTACCCAGGCCTCACTGAGGTAGGTGGTCATGAATGAATGTAGAAACAGCTGTCTGTTAGAAATGGCAGGTGTCTGAAATGAAAAAGTAATCCTTCTTTTGGTGTGAGGTGTGACACCGGGAAGACAAAAATGTACATCTTAGCAAATTACCACAAGACAAGCAACTTTGTAACCACAACTCAGATCAAGAGAACAACACTGCCAGGACTCCAGAAGCTTCCTCATGCTCCCACTTGGTCACCGGCCTGTCCTACTTGCCCCTCTAGGAGGTAATCAGTCTCCTGGGTTTTACAGTAATTTCTGTTTCTAAACATATTTAATTGTACATGTTCTTTGAACAATAAAATGGAATCAAAGTATGTATTTTTTTATATAGCTGCTTTTGCTTAGCTTTTATGAAATTCCAAATGTTGCATGCAGCTGTAGATTTATTTTCATTGAGGTATATAGTATTCCTGTGTGTGTGTATCTCACACACACACACACCATTCTATTGATAGATATTTGTGTTGTTTCCAGTTGGAGGATATTACAGTTAAGGCTATAGGAATTTTCTTTTACACCTCACATGGAGCTTACATGCACACATTTTAGTGGGTATTTACCTAATAAAGTAGAATTGCTGGGTAGGGTATGAAGGTTCTTGTTACTCCCACATCCTAATCAGCCCTTGTCAGGCTTTTTAATGTTGCCTTTATGGTGGGTGAATGATGGTTTTCCATTGTGGTTTAGTTTGCCATTTCCAGGTTGCTAATGAGGTTGGTCATTTGGCAATCCCCTTTTTATGAGGATTTGGTTTTATTTTTTTTTAATTGTATTAGTAGGAGTTGTTTACATATCCTGTATATAACCTCTTCATCATTTGTGTTGCAAACTGCCTAGGAATTCATTATTTTACTGTTGTATTTTTCAGTCTTCCATGTGACTGTAGCTTTCTGTGTACCCTTTTTAATAATGTTTTCCTAATCTGTGGTGTGAAGATAGTCTCTTGTATTCTCTTCCAGGAAATATATTGTTTTATCTTTTATATTTAGGTTTGCAGTCTGCCCGGAATTCATTTGTTGAGTACAGTGTGAATTGTTTGGGTTTTGTTTTGGGTTCATTAGGTTTTTGGTTGTTTTTTTTCCATATGCAAATCTAATTGTGCACCATTTATTGAAAAGACTGTCCTTTTCCTAAAGTTCTGCAGTTCTCCTTTTGCAGTAAATCCATACATGAATCTATTTCTGGGCTGTATGTTATATTCCATAGATTTCTTACCTTTTTGTATTGATTTAATGTCCTTTAAGATAATAAGGTAATGTCTCCCATCCCCACCTTCTCAGACTTTGCTTGGTTATTTCTGGCCCTTTGTTTCTCCATATAAATTTTAGAACCAGTTTATTAAATAACACCAAAAAAGAAAAAAAAGAAAAACCTTGTTGGGCTCTTGACTGGGCATTAGGCATTGAAATTATAGATGAATTTAGGAAAAATTAACACCTTTGACATACTGAGTCTTCTGTCTGTGAACATGGCATATCCTTCAATTTATATAGGTCTGGGTCATCTTTAATGTCTGCATTGTAGTTTTTCAATAGGTCTTGCACATTTTCATAAGTTTTATTACAAGGTATATTTTTTGATACATACTGTCTATATTATAAACTTATTTTCCAGTTGTCAGTTATAGAACATTCGGTTTTATGTGTTGTACTGAACAACCTGTTAAACTCATCCTAATAATTCAGATTATTATAAACATATGCCATCATAATTAGGGAATAATGGCAGTTTTATTTCTCCTTTTCTGGTGGTTATACATTTGATTTTCTTGCCTTTGCTGCACTGGTCGGGATATCCAGCATAGTACTGCATAGAAAAGGTAACATGTTTGTCTTGCTCCTGTCTCACACAGAAAGTTTTCAATATTTTTCCTTTAAATATGTTTACTGTAGTTTTCTTTAGGTATCTTTGATCGGATTGAGTACATACCTGTCCCAATTTCCTGAGTTATCATGAATGAGTGCTGTTTTATCAGGTGATTTTTTCCTTTGTTTATTAAGATGATTCTGATTTTTCTCCTTTATTCTGTTA
This sequence comes from Phocoena sinus, assembly GCF_008692025.1. Lineage (NCBI taxonomy): Eukaryota > Metazoa > Chordata > Mammalia > Artiodactyla > Phocoenidae > Phocoena > Phocoena sinus. The sequence continues at coordinate 52,927,040 of NC_045773.1, read as the reverse complement.
ATAGTGAATTACAGAGACTTTGTGTTTACATTGTTGAACTAAATTTGCATTCCTGGAGTAATTATTTCTGGTTTTCTTTTTTCTTGTTGCATCCCTATTTCTGTCTCTCTCATTACCTTGCTTCTCATTTTCCTTTAGTTTTTTATCAAAGACCAGCTTATGGCTTTGTTGACATTTTCTACAGTGTTTTTATTTCATTAGTGTTAATTTACTTCTCTTTGCTTGCAAGAGAGTTGTTTTTTTTACCTTAATGTGATACATGAATTTAGTTATAAATTTACTCCAATCATAGTCTGTTTCATTCTCCCAAGTTTTGATGTGAACTGTCATTGAGTTTAATGCATAATTTGTGTACTTTCTTTGAACCATGGGTTATATAGATGTACATTTCTTGATTTTCAAATATGGTGGTTTTTTAGTTATCCTTTTATTACCAGTTTCTACCTTAATTGTATTGTAATCAGATACTCTGATTTTAATCCTTTGAAGATGTTTGCAATTTGCTCTGTGGTCCAAAGTGTTTGTGTGTAAAATCTTCCTGAAGCTTGTTCTGTTATTTTCTGAGAAGGATGTATTGAAATTGTATACTGTTATAGGTTTGCCTATACTTCTTTGAACTGTTGATTTTTTTTTGTTTGAACCCAGATTATTAGGTGTATATATATTTAGAACTTTTATTGGTAAATTGAAGCTTCAATTTTTTTGGAAATATCAGGATTTATTTTCAGTAATGCTTTTTGTTAAAGCCTATTTTGTCTGATTAGTAAGTAATATATCAACATTCTTAAGATGTTTGCATGATGTATCTTTTTAATCCTTGTAGTGTACCCTATTTTGGATTTGTTGGGCTTTCAGCCTTGTAGCTTGTTGGTTTTCGTCATTTTTTCTAAGTTCCCAAATCATCTCTTTAAATCTTGTTTCTGCCCCACATGCTCTTTGCTCTCCAAGACTCCAATTGAACATAGTTAATTAAGCCTTCTTTATTGGCTCTCTCCTTTTGCCTCTCCATTCTGTGTATTTTCTCGACGCAGCTCTCTCATCAGTTTTGGCTAATCTGTTCTTAAACCCATCCATTGAGTTCTTTTTACTTATTGTTTTTCAATTTTGGAGTTTATCTTTTTTACCATGCCAAATCTGCTGTTTCTTTTTATGGTTTACAGCTGGCCCACTGACAGTCCTTTATTTAACACAATGAGCATAGTTATTTTAAAGTGTGTTTGATAATCCACTAACTCAGCTCTTGTGGGTTTTGTTTCTGGTGTGTGTTTCCTCCTAATGTGTGGAGGAGAGAGGGGGCAGATTGTGTGCTCTGGACACATATTTAAGAAATTGTTTAAGTAAGTTTAGGCCTAGGATATTTTCCTTTCTAGAAGATTTTGTTTCTGCTAGGTACCTAGTGAAACTAGCAAGCCAGAGTCACATTAATCGAATTTAAGGGATGCTATATGATACACAGAGCTAGCCTGCCGTCGCTGTGAGGGCTGGTTCATTACTTCTAGGCTGAAACCCTGCCAGGACTTCATCCATATGCGGGTTTCAATACCAACATTTGTCCTCCTAGTTCTGCAAGGTTACTGAAATTGCAGTTCAGTCTCTGCCAATTTCCAGGGGAAAATGGCTTCAAATGCCAAGCTTTTCTCTCAGGATTTGCATCTTCTCCTGGGTTCTAGCGTGGTGATAATGTCTTGGTTCTGTGAAGTCTTAAAACAGGTGTTATTTCTTGTCCAGCTTTACTACTTGTCCTTAGCCAAAGAGTTGGTCCAAACTCCCCCAGTCCACTACTGTCAGAAGTTGAATATTAGAAACAAAGTTACCTGTGGTCTTTTGGATCCTAAAACAGATATAGTATTTGTTTCTTAACATTTTCACCTCTGTCTTGCTGTGTAACAGCTAGACTTTGGCCATCCAAATTTTGTGCATCCCATAGTCACAATCTCAGTATTTTATTTACTTGGAGAATATGGAATATTCTTGGAGAGCCGTCTTATTTTAAAATCCTGGTGACAGGTTGATTAGAATACCAAGTGTCTGCTTTTGTTGAATTGGATTTCAGTGAAAGCTGAAGCTAATGAGATTGAATGAAAACTCAAGATCAAGTTGCAGCCAGACTGACTGACAACAGTGCATTGTAACCTCAGCACACTATCATAATTATTCAAACAAGCCAGATAAATAGATGAAACATCATCTCTCTCTTCTAACAAAACTAGATTAACATGAATCAGAGAGCTCAGGCTTGTATCCTGCTGAAGGAAAAAATAATACTTTGTATCTTTTAATATATATTATATATAAACATATAATCTATGTTTTTTTAATGTTTTTATGGCCCTAGCTATTTATGAGGAAGGTGGGCACTAGTCAAGCTTCTGTCACCTCCCTTCTGCCAGGAATATGAAAAACACACTTGTCAGTGGGCAAACCTCCCATTTCGTATCATCTTTGGTCTACACAGAATTAACTTTTAGGTCTGTAATCTGTTGATTTAATTTTTGTGTATGATGAGGTGTGAGTTTTATATATCCAGTTGGGCCAACACCATTTGTAGAAAAGACCTATTTCTCCCATTTAATTGGCCTTTGTAGAAAATAAACTGACCAAAATTCTCTTATTTTGTTTCATCGATCTGTGTGTGTCCTCAACACCAATATCACACTGATTAACTGTAGCTTTTCAGTAAGTCTTGAACTCAACTCGGGTAATGTGAGTTCTACACCTTTGTTCAGTGACTTTTAATATTTACCCTGAGACCACAGGCATACACTGGGTATCTTGGGCAAACGAGGATGTGTTGTCACCCAACCTGCAGCTGACATAGGATTAATATCCAGACTGGGTAAAGAACGCTTAGGAAAAAACAGAGATGATTTTGATTAGTCCTTAAGAAACCAAATAGGAAATAAATATATGAAAAGGAACATACCCACCAGGGTTAGCTAAAATGTGCAAATACGTGAGAGGATGTACAAAAACGTGTATATTGCTGGTGAGAACTTAACTGCTCAGCATTGGCTGATGCAAGTGAAGATGCATATCCCCATGTCCCAGCAATTCTAAGTCTGTCAGAAGCAGCTAAGATAAACATTGATAGCAGTATGTTCATATAATGGAATAGTATTGAAGGAAAAAGAATGACCTACATTCATAAGGAATAACATTGGTGATCTTAAAAACAATGAGTTAAAAAGCCAGACCAAAGGATATATAACATGATTCCAGTTATATACAGTTCAAAAACAGGCAACTATGTATCATTTAGGGATGTATACATAGTGTTAAAGCTATAAAGCAAACCAGGCTGTGATTCACCCACAAATTTGGATTAATGGTCAACTTTGTGGGGGTAGAGGGAGAATAATGGGGAATTTGACTAGGAACATGTAAGAACGTTTTGGAGTGATGATAGCAATGTTTCTTTGGAGTTGGATTGTGGTTACATGTGTCTGCTTCTACTTTAAAATAATTCATTACACTGCACACTAGATTTTTGCACTGTGCTTATACCACACACGTGAGAGCAAAGTTGCAGACTAGGAAGCTCCAGGCCATCATTCCTTCATGGAAACACTCAAAATAACAAACTAGAGACTGGCTAGAATACCATTATAAGGGCTCTGGAAAACAATCACTGGTCTATAGCACTGATCGAGTGCCCAATCAAGAAAAAGTCACATTAAAAATAGTATGAGGGCTTCCCTGGTGGCGCAGTGGTTGAGAGTCCGCCTGCCGATGCAGGGGACACGGGTTTGTGCCCCGGTTCGGGAGGATCCCACATGCCGCGGAGTGGCTATGCCCGTGAGCCATGGCCGCTGAGCCTGCGCGTCCGGAGCCTGTGCTCCGCAACGGGAGAGGCCACAACAGTGAGAGGCCCGCGTACCACAGAAAACAAAACAAACAAACAAACAAACAAAAAAAAAATAGTATGAAATCTCACAGTGCTTTTCCCTTGGCCCCACCTCTCCACAGTGGCATGGTTGAGAGAAAGCAGCAGCCCAGCTCTCAATGACCTCTCCTAAATAGGAGGGAACAAAGCAGAACTCACCTGCAAAATTCTGATGTGTCTAGGGCTGCCTGAAGGGAAAAAAAAAACTTTTCGCCTAACTTAGTCTCAGGGAAAAGTAGTATAGCTGGGGAAAGCTACAGAAAGAGGGAAGCACTGCTCATAAAATTAAAACAAAAAATGTTTAAATTTGTATGGAGACACAAAAGACCCCGAATAGCCAAAGCAATCTTGAGAAAGAAAAATAGAGCTGGAGGAATCAGGCTCCCTGACTTCAGACTATACTACAAAGCTAGTCATCAAAACAGTATGGTACTGGCACAAAAACACAAATATAAATGGAACAGAATAGAAAGCCCAGAAATAAACCCATGCATCTATGGTCAATTAATCTACGACAAAGGAGGCAAGGCTACACAATGACAGTCTCTCTATTAAATGGTGCTGGGAAAACTGGACAGCTACATGTAAAACAATAAAATTAGAACATTCTTTAACACCATACACAAAAATAAACTCAAAATGGATTAAAGCTCTAAATGTAAGAAAGACCTGATACTATACAACTGAGAGGAAAACATAGGAAGAACACTCTGACATAAATCGCAACAATATCTTTTTCAAGCCATCTCCTAGAGTAATGGAAATAAAAACAAAAATAAACAAATGGGACCTAATTAAACTCGAAAGCTTTTGCACAGCAAAGGAAGCCATAAACAAAACGAAAAGACAACACCCAGAATGGGAGAAAATACTTGAAAATGATGTGAGATTAATCTCCAAAATCTACAAACAGCCCATGCAGCTCAATATCAACAAAACAACACAATCAAAAAATGGGCAAAAGACCTAAATAGACACTTCTGCACAGAAGACATACAGATGGCCAAGAGGCACATGAAAATATACTCAACATCGCTAATTATTAGAGAAATGCAAATCAAAACTACAATATCACCTCACACCAGTCAGAATGGCCATCATCAAAAAGTCTACAAACAATAAATGCTGAAGAGAATATGGAGAAAAGGGAACCTTCCTACAGTGTTGGTGGGAATGTAAATTGGTACAACCACTATGGAGAAGAAGGTTCCTCAAAAAACTAAAAATAGAGTTGCCATATGATCCAGCAATCCCACTCCTGGTCATATATCCAGAGAAAACTCTAATTCAAAAAGATACATGCACCCCAATGTTCATAAAGAAGATGTGGTATACAATGGAATACTACTCAGCCATAAAAAAGAATGAAATAATGCCATTTGCAGCAACATGGATGGACCTGGAGATGATCATACTAAGCGAAGGAAGCCAGAAAAAGACAAATATCATATGATACCGCTTATATGAAAAACATAAATGAACTTCTGTATGAAACAGATTCACAGACTTAGAAAACAAAATTATGGTTACCAAAGGGAAGAAGCAGGGGGGATAAATTGGGAGTTTGGGATTGACAGATACACACTACTATATTTAGAAGGGATGACCACCGGGGACCTACTTCACAGCAAAGGAACTCTGCTAGATGTTGTATAGTAATCTAGATGGGAAAAGAATTTGAAAAGGAATAGATATATGTATAACTGAATCACTTTGCTGTACACCTGAAACTAACACAACATTATTAATCAACTAAACTCCAATTAAAAAGAAGAAGAAGAAGGCTGCAGGGAGACTACAGACCTGGAGATGCCTGGGCAAGAAATTATGGATAGAGGAACAAGAGAATATCTAAGGTCCTGAGAAGAAGCAGAAGGGAAACTCGCTGAAGAATTAAGATATGTAAAAAATAGTCATGTGTAAGGGGGGATCAAAAAACGGCACACAGCCCCAGGCAAGACACATGTCCAGAAAAGACCTGAGAGGAACTGAAGCCTCCACGCTGGGCTGATCCCAAGGCTCAGACACCTTGCACATCAGTGAAGGTCTTCCCTGGGGTGCAGCAATGAAAACACTGGGAGAGATGGTTATTTTTTCAAATGCCTGATGTCCAACAAAATATCACAAGGCATACAAAAACAAAAAAACAAAAACATGGCCCATGCAGAGGAAGAAAATAATGTAACAGCAACTGTCCTTAAGAAATAGGCATCAGATGTATTAGACAAAAACTTTAAACCAACTGTCTTAAATATGCTCACAGAAATAAAGGAAAACACAAAGGACTAAAGTAACTCAAGAAAACACACAATTAGAGTATCAACTAAGAAATTATCTTTTCAGAAAAAAATCAAATTCTGGAACTGAAACAAGATGAAAACTTGGGTAGAGTGCTTTAACAGGAAGAAAAAGTCATGAAGACAGGTCAACTGAAGTTATTAGCTCTCAAGAGACAAAAAAACAAAACACTGCAGAAATGTGAAAAGAGCCCACAGGACACCATTAAATGGACTGATATACATTATGGGAGTCCCAGAAGGAAGAGAGAGAAATGGCCCATGTGATTTGAAGAAATAATGGCAGAAAACTTCCTAAATTTGATGAAAGACATGACTACAAATTCAAGGAACTCAACAAATGTCAAGTATGTTAAACCCAAAGGAACCCACAGACCACATTGAGACACCTTATAATCAAACTGTTGAAAGCCAAAAGCTAAGAAAATCTTGAAAGCAGCAAGAGAAAAGTGACTTGTCACATAAAAGCCATCCTCAATAAGATTATCAGTGGATTTCTCAGAAATATTGAAGGCCATGAGGCAGTAGGAATATACATTTGAAGTGCTGAAAGAAAGAAAAAATGTAAACCAAGAATTCTATACCTTTCAACACTGCCCTTCAAAAATGAAGGAGAAATTAAGAGCTTTCCGGATAAACAAAAGCTGAGAGAGTTCATTACCACTACACAAAGTCATTCTTTAAGTTAAAATGAAATGCTTTAGACAATAACTCAAAGCTATAAAAATATAAAGGTAAATACACGGAGAAATATGTAAACCAATACAATTTTGTATAATTTTATAACTTATTCTATATGATTTAAAAGACAGGCACATAAAAATAACCATAGACCTGTTAATGGGTACACAATATATAAAAATGTAATTTGTGACATCAATAAAAAGAGGTGAGGGCTTCCGTGGTGGCGCAGTAGTTGAGAGTCCGCCTGCCGATTCAGGGGACATGGGTTTGTGCCCCCCCGTCTGGGAAGATTCCACATGCCGCGGAGCGGCTGGTCTCGTGAGCCATGGCCGCTGAGCCTGCGCGTCCAGAGCCTGTGCTCTGCAACGGGAGAGGCCACAGCAGTGAGAGACCCGCGTACCGCAAAAAAAAAAAAAAAGGCGGGGGGGTGAAGCTGTAAAGGATTAGTTTTTTTTACGTGATTGAAGTTAAGTTGGTATTAATTTAAAATAGATTGTTATAACTTTAGGATGTTACGTGTAATCTCTCTAATAACCACAAGTGAAACGGTTATAGAATAAAGACACAAGAAAATGAGAGGGAATCAAAATGTAGAAAAAAATCAACTAAATTCAAAGGAAGATTATAATGAAGGAAATGCAGGACAATAAAGCTATAAGACACACAGCAAACAAATAAAATGGCAAAAGTAAGTCCTTATCAGTAATTACTTTAAATGTAAATAGATTAAATTCTCCAATCAAAAGACATAAACTGGCAGAATGGATTTTAAAACAAGGTCCAACTGTATGCTCTCTATAAGAGACTCACTTTAGATCTAAGAACACGGTGTACATTCAAAGTCAAAGGATGGGGAAAATATTTCATGCAGAGTGACCAAGGAGAGCAAGGGTGATTATACTAATACCAGGCAAACTAAACTTTAACTCAAAAACTTACAAGACGCAAGGACAGTATATATTGATAAAAGAATCAATTCACTAAGATATAACTATTATAACCATACATCCACCAAACATCAAAGCTCCAAAATGTATGAAGCAAACATTTACAGAATTGAAGGGGAAATAGCTCTACAATAATAGTAGGAGATTTCAATACCCCACTATCAACAAATAAAAACAACAAGACAGGATCAATAAGGAAATAGAAGACATGAACATCACTGTAGGCCAACTGGACTTAACATACACACACAGATCACTCCACCACACAGCAGCAGAATACACATTTTTCTCAAGTGTGCATGGGACATTCTCCAGGACAGACCCTATGTTAGCCCATAGAACAGTAAATTTTAAGACTGAAATCATACAAAGTACTTTTTCCAATCACAGTGCAATTAAATTAGAAATCAATAGTGTAAGGAAAACTGAGAAATCCACTGATATGTGGAAATTAAACAACATACTCTTAACCAATGGATCAAAGAAGAAATCACAAGAGAAGTTAGAACGTATCTAAAGACAAATGAAAATAAAAACACATACCAAAATGTACGGGATGCTGTAAAAAGCAGTGTTACGGGGAAATATATAGCTATAATTACTTACATTTGCAAAGCTCACAAATCAGCAACCTTTGAACCTTAAGAAACAAATGAGCTAAACAAAACTAAACCCACAGCTAACAGAAGGAAATAAAAAAAGATTAGCATAGAGGTAAATAAAGTAGAGAAAACAAAGTCTCACACTTCCTGATTTCAAAACTTACTGCAAAAGTAATCAAAACGGTGGTACTGGCAAAAATCACACATAGTAGACCAATGGAATAGACTAGGGAGTCCAGGAATTGTCAAATGGTTTTTGATAAGACAACCATTCAATGGGGAAAAGAGTCTTTTCAACAAATGGTCCTAGGAAAACAGTATATCGATATGCAGAGTAATAAAGTTGGACACTTACCTAACACCATATACAAAAATTCACTTAAACTGGATCAAAAACCTAAATATCAGAGCTAAAACTGAAACTCTTCAAAGAAAACATAGGGGCAAAGCTCCATGAAATTAGATTTGGCAATAATTTCTTGGATATGACAACAAAAGCGCAAGCTATTAAAAAGAATGGACTTCATCAAAGTTAAGTATTTTTGTATATCAAAGGACACTATCAACAGTGAAAAAGCAACCCACAGAATGGGAGAAAATAATCTGCAAATCATATATATATATATGGAACTCCTACAACTCAACACATAAAGCAACCCAATTAGAAAATGTGCAAAGGACTTGAATAGACATTCTCCAAAGAAGATATACAAATGGCCAATAAACACATCACTAATCATTAGAGGAATGCAAATTAAAGCCACAATGAGATAGCTTTTCACACCCATTAGGATGATTGTTGTAAAAACAAACAAAAAAGAGAAAATAACAAGTGTTGGGGAGGATATGGAAAAAATCAAACCCTTGTGCATTGCTGGTGGGATTGCCAAATGGTGTACTCACTGTAGAAAACAGTATGGCAGGTCCTCAAAAAATTAAACATGGAATATTCATACAACACTATACACACACACACACACACACAGCCCTGAAAGAATTAAAAGCAGGGACTCAGAGATACTTGCACTCCCATGCACACTGCAGCATTATTCACAATAGCCAAAAGATGGAAACCACCCAAATGTTCATCGACAGGTAAACAAAATGTGGTGTGTGTGTATGTGCGTGTGTGTGTGTATTCCTCTTAGAGGAAAACATAGGAAGAACACTCTGACATAAATCACAGCAAGATCTTTTTTGATCCACTTCCTAGAGTAATGGAAATAAAAATAAACAAATGGGACCTACTGAAACGTAAAAGCTTTTGCAAAGCAAAGGAAACTACAAACAAGACGACACCCTCAGAATGGGAAAAAATACAAACGAATCAACGGATAACGGATTAATCTCCAAAATGTGTAGACAGCTCAGGCAGCTCAATATTAAAAAAACAAACAACCCAATCCAAAAATGGGCAGAAGACCTAAACAGACATTTCTCCAAAGAAGACATACAGATGGCCAAGAAGCACATGAAAAGCTGCTCAACATCACTATTAGAGAAATGCAAATCAAAACTACCATGAGGTATCACCTCACACCAGTTAGAATGGGCTTCATTAGAAAATCTACAAACAACAAATGCTGGAGAGGGTGTGGAGAAAAGGGAACCCTCTTGCACTGTTGGTGGGAATGTAAATTGATACAGCCGCTATGGAGAACAGTATGGAGGTTCCTTAAAAACTAAAACTAGAACTACCATATGACCCAGCAATCCCACTACTGGGCATATACCCTGAGAAAACCATAATTCAAAAAGACGCATGTACCCCAATGTTCATTGCAGTACTATTTACAATAGCCAGGTCATGGAAGCAACATAAATGCCCACTGACAGACGAATGGATAAAGATGTGGTACAAATATACAATGCAATATTTACAATATATACAATCAGCCATAAGGAACGAAATTGGGTCATTTGTAGAGACGTGGATGGACCTAGAGACTGTCATACAGACTGAAGTAAGTCAGAAAGAGAAAAACAAATACCGTATATTAACGCATGTACGTGGAACCTAGAAAAATGGTACAGTTGAACCAGTTTGCAGGGCAGAAATAGAGACACAGATGTAGAGAACAAACGTATGGACACCAAGGCGGGAAACTGGCGGTGTGTGTGTGTATGTGTGTGTGTGTGTGTGTGTGTGTGTGGTGAATTGGGAGATTGGGATTGACATATTATACACTAATATGTAGAAAATGGATAACTAATAAGAACCTGCTGTGTAAAAAGTAAATAAAATTCAAAAATTAAAAAAAAAAAAGCCAAGAGGATGATTACTCCAGGAGTCAAGACAGTGTTACCTCTGGGGTCCAGGAGCAGAATTTTGTCGGGGCACAATTAAGGTGGCTCTGAAGGTATGAACAGACAGGTCTCTTTCCCTAAGCAGTGGGTACATGGGTGTTTATAATTATTCTTGAACAGTATTATGTTTCGTGTACATCTTTTTTATATATTTCACAATTTTTAAAAAGGCAAAATGAACCCCCCCTCAAAAGAAAAATGTGAGCCTTCTCCATTTTTTACTACCCAGATGGTTTATACTCTGGTATAAGACTGGAAAATCTAAAAACACCACAGTGATTACTTTTCGGTCTTCTCACTGAGGATTTTCTTCTCAAAATAGCACCTATTCCACTTTCCCTCTCAGAAATAAAATGGTTCCAAACACTTTACTCTCCTGGCTGTTTTAAGACGATGGACTAGAACAAGCCTACATTATGGTTTTGCCTGGTAAGTCACTTCTCTCAAAACAAGACTATTCACTAGATGTGACCTTATGACCTTGTCACAAAATATCCATACATGATGTTTTGATGAAAATATCATTGCTGTTCACATCAAATTAATACTAATCAATAAAATTTGAGTTCACTCAGAGCCACCAATTCCAACAGAACTTAGGAATCCCTAAAAATAAAATACAGACACACAGATAAGTATAGTATTTAATCGAAATATATTTGTCTAATATCTACAAAGTGTGAACAACTGGTCTTAAGAAAGCAGACAAAAGGCACAAAATTAGTATTACTACAGAGAAGCATTCATGCTACTGGATTGTATAAATATTCTCATTAGAGTGGCACAGTAAAAAATAAATAAAGCATTGAGCAAAGATCAAATACTTCATTTTCTCCTTGCTTTATTAAATTCTGGTCATGTCTTGACCTCATTTGTAAAGGCTGCAGACTGAAACTGAACTGAAACCATGAAACACTGACGCAGGCTTTATGGATGTTTTAATCACAGTGGTTTCCTTGCAGAATTCGGGTCAAACAAGAGGTGCACTTTAAAAAAAAATCCACAGGGTATTCTTTTCTCTTTCCCCAAACGAAACATATAAGATTGAGGCTGTGGTGGTGCATATTTGCAAACACTGCATGTTTGCAACGCGTGTATTTCATTTCTAAAGCCCTTTTTTCAAGATAAAAGTAGTGCAGTCTCCATATGACTTTTTTCTACCATGAAAGAAGCAGCTTCTGAAAATTGTATGACTAGAGCTTTGAGCATGAGAAATTATCAGAAAGCTTCTGGGGCGAGGAGGTGGGAGGAACGTTCCAAGGTAGGCCTGGCTCTAGGCTCTCCCAGGGGTGCTCCATCCTGGAAGGCTCCAGCATAAACCTTTAACAGCTTCCTGCCCGCTCCCCATCCAGCAGGAAATGGCAGTTGATGTGTCTTACATACGGACAAACAAATGTTGACTTGCGAGGGGAATGGGAAGCACAGCGATTACTCTGAAATGACAGCCACCTTCCACCAGATGGACAGCAGTAGGGCCACGCCAGTTCACCTCTGTTTGAACAAGAGTTGTCAACTGGAGAATACTTTGTGAGTGCAAAAGTATTTGGCAAAGTGAAAAGTAGAAAACTTCAAACCTCGTTGATAAAAAGGAGCTCATAATTACCCACTTCAATATTGTTAAGTGCACTATTTACATGTGTAATAATATCCAGCAGACATAGCGCATGCGTGTGAACAAACAGTGTGCCGAGAGCTTGCACACAGACGCGTGTGCACACGCATGCCCCAAATGGCTCTTGAATAAATTCAATCCCATAGTAGAGTCTGGGGGTGCATTTTTCACAGTACATAATTTCCCTCTCAGGTACCATGTCTTGAATGCAAGAGGTCTCAGGGAATACCAGAAGAACCTTGATACTGTACCACTTTAATTCCTACAAAAACAGGACCATTTCTGAAAGCTCTGCATCTCCACCCATTAGTGTGCCTTCCAAAGCGGATTGAAGTATACCCAGCCGTCACCCTGCAAGAGAGAGGAGGACACATCATTACGTGGAGACCTGTCGGCGAGACAAGGGGAGAAGCAAGGGTATCCCCTGCTGCGCTAGTACCACACAGTACCATGCAGTGCTGGTTACCATCTATCTGTTCAGGACCACCAACCTGTGTGCCGGCCTCTCCTGATGTCTCACAGCCAAGCCATGCTGGTGGTCTCACCACCCCTCCTCAGCCCGGCTGCTTTTTAGAGCCCATGGGATCTTCGTATCTGGCATTTTGGGAGGAAACCCCACAAAACGACCAAAGTAACGAGGGGGAGGGCTTTGTTGGTTTACATCAAGATTAGTTGGCCAAAAAAAAAAAAAAAAAAAAAAAAAGGCCTTTGAAACAGAGGGACAGGAGAAAAAGGAGGGTAGTTGGACAAACGGACAGGGAAGAGAAAAGACAAGGGCCTGAATAGGAGGAATCTGCCCAAACCAGTGACTTTTACCACCCACCAGGCTGGAGGGGAGTGCCCAACAAAGGGCACACGCAAGGCCGCAGTCAAAAGACATCAGCACACACAGGAGGGAACACCAGTCAAATACCAGCGAGAAAAAGGCAAGAATCAAAATGGTATGCAATCTGGTGCTAGACTAGAGGGATGTACTGAATGGTAATCATGCTGGTGCGGGGATGATTTGTATTCTTTAAATATCCTCAAGCCTCCTGTTATAAACAGACTGGCTTTTCTTACACCCTATGGGAGGAAAACGATGTTTTTTGGTTGTTGTCATTTTACTTTTTTTTTTTTTTTTTTGCGGTATGCGGGCCTCTCACTGTTGTGGCCTCTCCCGTTGCTGAGCACAGGCTCCAGACGCGCAGGCTCAGTGGCCATGGCTCATGGGCCCAGCCGCTCTGCGGCACGTGGGATCTTCCCGGACCGGGGCACGAACCCGCGTCCCCTGCATCGGCAGGCGGACTCTCAACCACTGCGCCACCAGGGAAGCCCCATTTTACTTTTTACTGTGCAACTTTCCACAGAAGCCGGGCAACCTAGTTGTCTCAGAGAGACCAGATCTGGCAGAAGGATCCCTGGGGGATTCTGTGATGGTTAATTTTACGTGTTGACTGGCTCTGGATTAAACATTGTTTCTGAGCACAGGGGAGGGGGCGGTGCTTCCAGATGAGGGTAGCATTTGAATTGGTGGGTGGAGTAATGGAGATATCCCACCCCCATGAGGTGCCCAGGGCCTGAATGGAACAAAAGGTGGAGGAAGCAGGAACTGGCCCTTTCTTTCCTGCCTCACTCATCCTGACTTCTGCCCTCAGCTGGGATTCACACTATCAGCTCCCCTGGGTCTCAGGCCTTTGGACTGAATCATACCACTGGCTTTCCTGCGGTTCCACCTCACAAACCACAGATCCCACGGCTTTTCAGCCTCCACGATCTCATAATAAATCTATTTAAATTTCTATCTTCTGTTGGTTCTGTGCTGTTTCTCTGGAGAACCCTGACTAATACAGAGTCACCTCCCCTGGGCAAGGCCTCCAAACAGAGATACACTCAGAGTCTCCCCAAGAAGGCTTCCTGTCTGAACCAGCATCTGACCTTGACATCTGTGCTCAGCCCACGGCCCTAGTTCCCGCCTCTAGGAGACACGTGGCTGCTTCCTGCTCCAGACCAGAAGCCCACCTCAAGGTCACTAACTCTCCCAGCAGACCTCCAGCTCCAGAGAGCCATCCTTCCAAGGAGCAGAAGTCAGACACCAGCAGTGCCTAGGCAAGGAAAGCCCAGACAGACTTCAATTGGCCCTTAGTGTTTAAATTTTTAAAAATTCCTTGACACCAGGTGAATATCAGATCTCATAAAAATTCTGATTTCTGGCTTCTTTTGAAGAACTGGGCCATCAGCCTGTGACGGCCTGGAGGTCAGTGGCATCCACCCTTTCAGATACAGACCCTGGGTCTGCCCTGCCCTCACCGGCCTGTTTCTCTCATTGATGCTGCCAGGCTCCTGACCAGCCTGCCTTAGAAATTGTGGCTCTGGGCTTCCCTGGTGGCGCAGTGGTTAGAAGTCCGCCTGCCGATGCAGGGGACATGGGTTCATGCCCTGGTCCGGGAAGATCCCACATGCCGCAGAGCGGCTGGGCCCGTGAGCCATGGCCGCTGAGCCTGCGCGTCCGGAGCCTGTGCTCCGCAACGGGAGAGGCCACAGCAGTGAGAGGCCCGCGTACCGCAAAAAAAAAAAAAAAAAAAATTGTGTCTCCTACACCTTTGTCATTTCCAATTCTGTTCTCAGAATGCTGCCCGGCTGTGCCACAAACAACTGGGCACAGGGTGCCTTGTCCAGTCAGGGGGTGAGGGGCGTGTGTGGGGGCGTCCCCTTCCAACACCACTTCCAGCAGCAGCGCCGGGACGCAGACCCCCGCAGGCCTCCCCGGCACGTCCATCCCCCATTGGGCCCCTGGGAGGCAAAGCTCTGAAAGGGTGCTGTCATGGAGAAGGTTCCAACCCACCCAGGTGTGGAGCTGGGCTGGGAGGGGCTTCCCGACCAATCCGCTACTGAAGGCAGAGTAGCAGGGCCGTGGTCTTTGTGAGGCAGGATGCCTCCACAGCCGCAGCCCCACTCCGTGCCTCCCCGCGGGCGGTGCGCCTCCCTGATGGGGGAGCCACGGCCACCATGCCCAGACCTCCCAGGCCCCCCCACCCGTCCGGCGGCCGCGATAGGGGACAGCCCGTCCTCCCCGCCCAGGGCGCCCGGTAGGGTTACCTCCTGGATGAAGTACTTGGGCCGCCAGGGAGTGCGGAGGTTCTCCCGCTTCCGCTCCTCTGTGCGCTGCTTCTCCTCCAGCCGCCGCTTTTGCTCGGTGGCAGCGTCGATGTCCCCCAGCCGCAAGCATCGGGTCACCTCCCGCCAGAGGTTCCTGGGGGCGGGGGTCATTGGGGACAGGAAACAGACAGGGCCAGCAGCCTGACGCTGCGGTCCTGGGCGAGGAAGGGCCCCAGCCGCGGATGCTGGGCTGCGGGGCGGGAGGGGGTGAGCAGCTCACTCCACAGGCCCAGGGCCCCACCTGCACCCAGATCTGAATCCCCTCTCCCCTCCCGGGCTCTGAGCGTCTAGACCAATCTAGGGAAGACTGGAGCAATCAAACTGCTCCTACAGACAAAATCTACAGCAGACCCTGCCACGGGGCATTCACCACATTCCTAAACATTTTACATATGGATTAACTCATCTCATCAACACAACACCCCAGGGATATAGATGCGATACTATCACCCCATTGTAAAGGGGAGAAAACATCCACATAAGGTGAAGTGACCGGCCCGAGGTCAGCAGGCTGATGGATGTGAACAGTGGCTGCTCTCCTACCGGGAGCCCCGTGTTAGGAGTTACAGACCCTGGGGGATCCGTCACCTTCCCGTGTCTACACGCAAAGTTAGACACATTCATTCATTCACTCACTCACTCCTTCATTCACTGGAGAAGGCGGCAGCTTCCCTCCTCAGGAAGCCGGGGTGCCCCCTCCAGTCCCACTCTGTGCTGGAGGGAGGGGACCAGCACTGAGGTGAAGGGGGTGTCGACACTTCCTCACTTCGGCACATCAGGACCAGTCAGTATTCTGCACAAGGGAACCAGGCTTTGGGGGCATGATGTCTCTGCAGCTGGGGCCGAGCAGAAGCTCCCCGTTAGATCCTGGGCCAGGAGCCCGCAGGGGAGTGGCCAGTGCATCCAGGACAGCAGCCCTCCTGGGGGACCCGAGCCCAGGAACCGATGGGGCCCGGGCTCTGGCTGCAAGGCCAGCCTGCCCACCGCCACCCAGCACCCCACCATGCAGAGGGTACAGTGGCACCCTGGCTCCGAACTTACACAGGAGAAACCTCTGGAAGGTGGGAGAAAGCCAGGTCCTACCAGCCTCACAGCCCTTGCTCTTTCTACCACTCCCTGACAGCTGACTTAAGAGGGGAAAAGATGGCCTAAAACAGGAAAGGAAGGTGGCGAAGGGGACAGGGAGGGCTGGGTGCCTGGTCAAATCAGTCTTTTCCATCACCTGAACCCTCAACACACACCTGGCTCTGAGGGAAGGACTGGGTGCCCGGACATCCAGGGTCGGGGTGCTCTCAGGGCAGGACCTCCCCTGATAAGGCCCATCATAAAACAGTGGCCCCAAATTTAGAGGGTAGAGAGCCCCAGGGACTGCAGATGGGGTGGTGAGCAAAGAGCCGGCCCACAGGTCAAGGGCTATGCCCAGACACCCACCAAGAACCCCCTGGAGGGGCTCTGCTTCCGAAGGCTCTGAACTTCAGGACAAAGGGAAAGGCAGAAAAGCCTCCAGGGAGGAGAGGGTGGGGGCAAGTCGGCAAGAAAAGCTAAAAGGAAGCCCAGGGGAGCCATTGCTAGAAGCGGAGGTCCCGGTGGCCAAGGGCCAGGTGATGGCTGGGCCGGGTGTGGCCAGCATTGCCGTGGGGAGGGCTCCAGCCCGAGCAGGATGCCTGCGCGGGCCGGGCTCTGAGCATCGCAAGCACATTGACAGCAGTGGGCCGATGTAAGAGCAGCTTCACTCTCTCCTTAATGGGGCAGGGGTTCCCCTCCACAGGGGCTGGTGGGGGCCGGGCCACTGTGGGGCTGAGACCACTAGGCGGGCCCTCCTTCGCCTCCTCAGGTGAGGCCTGGCACAGGTGGCTGGGCTCAGGTGCTCTGAGTGGCAGGCGCTACACCTCAAGGCCATTCCCGCCTCGGAGAACAAGGTGGGCTGCTGGGTTTGTCAACAGCCCAGGTCCAGGTTCCAGTAAAGTCCACGTATGCGAGACGAGAAGAGGCGATACGCCCCTCTCTCTGGTTGCAGACTCCATCCTCCATCCATTCCACTCCCAGCAAGGCTTAATGAGGAGCAGCTAACCTACTCAACAGTCTTGGAATAACAGCTCAAAGGAATCATAGTTCTGTTGTCAACAGCCATACCAGAAACAAGCGGTGCTGTGACAGCAACCACAGGGCTCCTGATTCTGGGGAGGTGTCGTCAGAGGCCAGGGGAGGGATTCCTTCCTTCACAGCCCAAAGGGCTGGGTTCACGCCCTCCATTTGGACTCAGAGAAGGTTACACTCTGATCAACAAGAACGAGTGGACTAATCCTACCACAAAGCCAAGTTTCCAGGACACTGCAGCCCTCTTTCTATTAAACTCGTTGATAATGTATGATTTATACACACTGGTATCCCTGCTTTGTTTCCACATAAAAAGCACCTTTCCAATTTCGTTACAAACTCTTCCTGTAACGGCAAACCCTTTCAAAGAATCATCTGTAATTTCACTTTAACCCTATATCCTCTTTCGACAGAGCAGCATGCTTTTAGATAAGAGCGGGGCCAGCAAACATTCTCTGTAAAGGGCCAGAGACTAAACGTTTTAGGCTCTACAGGCCATTTGGTCTTGGTCGCAACTGTTTCACTGCTATTGTAGCCAGAGGGCAGCCACAAACAAGATACAAACAAATGGACGCAGCTGTGTTCCTGTAAAAATTTACAAAAATCAGCCAGAGATGTGATCTGGCCCATGGGCCGTAGCTGGCTGACCTCCTGGATTAAAAAATTAAAATGGCATATTTCCAGAAGATTCTGCTTCTGTACCTGCATAAACATCACTTTAAGTGGCTTGCGGGATATTCACATGATAGAATGAATTCACCATAATTCACTTAACTGTTTTCCAATTGTTGCACGGTTAGATGGTTTCTTTTTCTTCCTTTTTAGTTTTTTTTTTAAATACCCAAATTTCATATTTAAAACCTTTTGTGAATTGAAGAATTTTCCCTTAGATGAGATTCCCAGAAATGGACTACAAGAGGTGAACTCACAAATTTAAAGCTACTGATCCACGCAGCTAACCTGCACAACACCTTCCTACTGGAAGCACAGGGCATAGAGTGTTAATTTTATCACAGCCTTGCAGGCACTGCATTTTTTTGAATTATGTTGCTAATCTGGTAAGAAAAAAAAAAGTATCTCATTGCTTTGCTGCACAGCTCTTTGATTACTAGCATTCCTCTGTATTTAACTTTGCAATTAAGTAACAGACCCACAGAGTTGACAAACTCTTTTAGGACAGGCATTAAAGTCTGGGCGGGCTGTTTTCACACTCCACCCCATGACTGCAGAGCAACTAAACAAAGGATCTACACCTAAGTGACACACAGAGGACAATTCAAGTTTCCAAAGGAATGATTCCTGGCCCCTTTGCATTGGGCTTCCTCTCTGCCCCTTGGGTCAAGTGCTGAGGACAACAAAGCTTGGAGAGGAGCACATGGCCTGGTCCCCACCTGGACTCCATGGGGCCCTGCTTCTCCAGGGGTCGGATCTTCTTGGGGTACACTGGCAGCATGGTCGTGTCAATGACCTTGGTCTCCCCGTTGTTGTAGGTGAACTCTAGGGTCCCATTCCACTCCCCGTGGGCTTTGCACACAATGGTGTTGGTCGGGTTGTGCTTCACTTCTGCTGTGACCCTGAATTAATGAAGCATCGAATAAACACGCTTTGCAAGGTTATTAGAACAGAGACCGACTTCAAAAGGCATCCTCACATGTAGACATTTTTTTTATGGGGTTGCTTTTTGCTCAAAGATCAGCTCTTAAAATGTGATCTAATATCCTTGAGCAGAATAAAGAAAGCATCAGTGGGAAAACAGGTAGGATCTGAATAAAGTCTGTAAATTAGCTCATAGGAATGCAGCAATGTTAATTTCTTAGTTTTTTTTCAATTGAAGTATAGTTAATTTACAATGTTGTGTTAGTTTCAAGTATACAGCAAAGTGATTCAGTTACACACACACACACACACACACACACACACACACACACACACATACTTTTTCAGATTCTTTTCCCTTATAGGTTATTACAAGATATTGAACATAGTTCCCTGTGCTATACAGTAGGTCCTTGTTGTTTACCTATTTTATATATAGTAGTGTATATATGTCCATCCCAAAGTCCTAATTTATCCCCCCAATTTCTTAGTTTGTTTTCAATATTTTATTGATTTTTGACAATAAATTAGATAGGCGGCTGAAAATTATACATGTTTTACACTATATTGTATACACTATATACTGTGATTTGTTTAGTTGAATTTCATCAATTTCTTAGTTTTGATAAAAATGCCAAGGTTTTATAAGATGTTATTATTGGGGTGGAAATCACAAAACTCAGTAAAAACAAAATATAAATATCAATTAAGTGTATCTGGTCTATTGTGTCATTTAAAGTAGAACTAACTACCATATGACCCAGCCATCCCACTACTGGGCATATACCCTGAGAAAACCATAATTTAAAAAGACACATGTACCCCAATGTTCACTGCAGCACTATTTACAATGGCCAGGACATGAAAGCAACCTAAGTGTCCATCGACAGATGAATGGATAAAGAAGATGTGGCACATATATATAATGGAATATTAGCCATAAAAAGAAATGAAATTGGGTCATTTGTAGAGACGTGGATGGACCTAGAGACTGTCATACCGAGTGAAGTCAGTCAGAAAGAGAAGAACAAATATCGTATATTAACGCATATATGTGGAATCTAGAAAAATGGTATAATGAATCTATTTGCACGGCAGGAATAGAAAAGGCAGATATAGGGAACGGATGTGTGGACACGGGATGCGGGGAGCAAAGGGGAGGGTGGGATGAATTGGGAGGTTAGGTTTGACATAAATACACTACAACATGTGTAAAGTAGATAGTGGGAAGCTGCTGTATAGCACAGGGAGCTCAGCGCAGTGCTATGCGATGGCCTAGATGGGGGGGGAGGGGGGGAGGGGGAGGGGGGAGGGGGAGGGGGAGGGGGGGAGGGGGAGGGGGAGGGGGGGAGGGGGAGGGGGGGAGGGGGAGGGGGGGAGGGGGAGGCGAGAGGGGGAAGCGGGAGGGGAGGGGGAGGCGAGGGGGAGGCGAGGGGGAGGGAGGGGGGAGGGGGAGGGGAGGGGGAGGCGGGAGGGGAGGGGGAGGCGGGAGGGGAGGGGGAGGCGGGAGGGGAGGGGGAGGGGAGGGGGAGGGAGGGGGGAGGGGGAGGCGGGGGGGGAGGGGGAGGCGAGGGGGAGGGGAGGGGGAGGGGAGGGGGAGGCGGGAGGGGAGGGGGAGGCGGGAGGGGAGGGGGAGGCGGGAGGGGAGGGGGAGGGGAGGGGGAGGGAGGGGGGAGGGGGAGGGGGAGGGGGAGGGGGAGGGGAGGGGGAGGGGGAGGGGAGGGGGAGGGGGAGGGGAGGGGGAGGGGGAAGGGGAGGGGAGGGGAGGGGGAGGCGGGAGGGGAGGGGGAGGGGAGGGGGAGGGAGGGGGGAGGGGGAGGCGAGGGGGAGGGGAGGGGGAGGGAGGGGGGAGGGGGAGGGGAGGGGGAGGCGGGAGGGGAGGGGGAGGCGGGAGGGGAGGGGGAGGGGAGGGGGAGGGAGGGGGAGGGGGAGGGGAGGGGGAGGGGGAGGGGAGGGGGAGGGGGAGGGGGAGGGGAGGGGGAGGGGAGGGGAGGGGAGGGGGAGGGGGAGGGGGAGGGGAGGGGAGGGGAGGGGAGGGGGAGGGGGAGGGGAGGGGAGGGGGAGGGGGAGGGGAGGGGGAGGGGAGGGGGGAGGGGGAGGGGGTCCAAGAGGGAGGGGATCTATGTATACATATAGCTGAGTCACTTCACTGTATAGCAGAAACTAACACAAGATTCTAAAGCAATTATACTCCAATAAAAAATATATATAAAACTTTAGGGCTTCCCTGGTGGCATAGTGGTTGAGAGTCCGCCTGTCGATGCAGGGGACACGGGTTCGTGCCCCGGTCCAGGAGGATCCCCCATGCCGCGGAGCGGCTGGGCCCGTGAGCCATGGCCGCTGAGCCTGCGCGTCCGGAGCCTGTGCTCCGCAACGGGAGAGGCCACAACCGTGAGAGGCCCGTGTGCCGCAAAATATAAATATATATATGTATATATATATATATATATATATATATATATATATATATATACACACACACACATATATAAAACTTAAAAAAAAAATATATATATATATATACCCTTCTCCTCCCTCAAATAGCAACTAACAGTGTACATTTCAACCACCAAAAGAGTGTGAGAGTCTAGGAGGGAACTTTTCAATCACTAAACAAGGTCGAACCCCTCCAGCCTGGCTTCACAAGGGCCCCTGGTGGAGATGTGTGGCCCTTTGCCTCACCCACCCGGCCCGGGGACTCCGGGTCTCAGCTCTGGGTGAAAGCAGAGCCCACCTCCCTCTCCCCAGGAGCCTGCTGCAGGCAGAGTAACACAGCAGAAACAGGAGGTGGAGGAGCCCAGGGCCTCTTTTTCTCTTTTTGGTGTGGGGGGGGCTCTCACTGCTGCGACCTCTCCCGTTGCGGAGCACAGGCTCCGGACGCGCAGGCTCAGCGGCCATGGCTCACGGGCCCAGCCGCTCCGCAGCATGTGGGATCTTCCCGGACCGGGGCATGAACCCGTGTCCCTTGCATCGGCAGGCGGACCCCCAACCACTGCGCCACCAGGGAAGCCCCGGTTCCTCTTTTTCTAATAGCGAAGCTCGGGATGAATTTGGTATTTTCAAACCTAGGTCTGGAATTTTTCTCCCTGAGCCTGAACACCACCGGGAGCCCAGGCGGCATCAGGAATCCTCCCAACGGCACACAGCGGAAGGGTATCCGTGCTGTGCTGGTAACGCTTTAACAACGGGCTCGCCAGGAGGGAAAACGCCTGGTTTACAGCTTTTGCCAGTTTCTGTGCTGCCCCACCCACAGCGGATCTCAAGCTACCACTGGGGCATGAGGGGCCGTGGAGCTGGGGAGAAACGCGCATAATCAGCTTTTGGGGGCTGGTATGTTTGGCTCCAAAACGGCCACTGAAGGTGCCTACTTTCCAGGGGACACTCCAGCACCCCACATGAACACCATCCGGAAAAGCTTTCCAAGAAAATGGTCAAAGATGGGGGCTTGCTTATTATCCAGTGATCTGCTCCAAAGGGGGAAATTTATAACTAGAGCCATAAAAACGAGGTGATGCTCCCCTCAAACAGCGGGCCTCTCCTTCTGTTTCTTAGGACTGCTTCCCAGCTTCCAAAAGGAGAGAACCTTTGTTCTCTGGGGCATGTTCCGCCAACACATCACCAGACTGGGGTTGGGTTCAAGACGCCGCCGGTGAGACATGTCATCTGAAACAGATCTGTTAAATTGATCTTGATTTTTCAACTCATCCCACGGCTGGAACCCAGTCTTCTGATGCAGACAAGAAACCTGGGGCATCGTGTTCGGACAGAGACGGAGTCTCCCTGGCCCCTCCTACCTGTGTACCTTCCCCCCGTAGAAAGGCTTTGTGTGGAAGATCACTGTCGCTGAGTACCCAGTCTTGGCGCAGGTGATGCTGACTTTTCCTCCGAGCTCCACCCAAGGGATGGTGAGGATGGACCGGGCGTAGGCACTGGGCAGGGTGAACACATACTCCTCCCCGTGCTCCAGGAGCCGCAGCACACCTGAGGAAGACAGGAGGGAAGGGTTAGGCTCGCACACAAGGAAAGCGCAGCTGGTGAAACCGAGGAGGACCCTGAGGGGCTCCAGGGCATGGAGGCCTTTTTGTCTTCCGTTTCTTGTAGCCTCCATGACCTTCCCTGGGTTCCAAAGGGCAGATTGCAACAGTTGCTAATCAAGGGAGGCACAGCCAAGAAACCACCGAAGGCAAAAGATTAAAGGAACAGAGAAGCTCATCAAGATTAGGAGACCTGGGCTTCCCTGGTGGCGCAGTGGTCGAGAGTCCGCCTGCCGATGCAGGGGACACGGGTTCGTGCCCCGGTCCGGGAAGATCCCACTTGCCGCGGAGCAGCTAGGCCCGTGAGCCATGGCCGCTGAGCCTGTGTGTCCGGAGCCTGTGCTCCGCAACGGGAGAGGCCACAGCAGTGAGAGGCCCCTCGTACCACGGAGACCTAATAGCACCTGAGACCCTGCACACACCCTAATCTTGTCAGCAACCCCACCCTTGAACCATTGCTATAAAACTCCTCATCAAATCCTCCCCAATTGGGACACACAGTTTTCGAGGGCAGGAGCCCGCTGTGTCCCCCTTTGCCTGGCAAAGCAATAAAGCTGTCCTTTTCTACTTCACCCAAAACTACGTCTCCGAGATTCAATTCAGCACCGGTGCACAGAGAAGCTGAGCTTTGGGCATCACTGGGGACCAGAAGATGCAAAGATGAGAAACCAAACACACTCCTGCAACAGACGTCACGCCTCCCACCTCCGCAAAGGCCAGCCACCCATGTGCCATTTATCTATTTGCTGCATCTCCACTGCATCAGAGATGCTGAGAACACATGTTGAGCAAGACAGACCCGCTCTCTGCCCTCAAGGAGCCAAAGAGAAAGGTGGGCGTGAATGAAGCACTTGCAAACACAAAACTGTAACTGTGATGGGGTGGGAGGGGGAGGTGCCCCGGGCCTCCAGCAGCAGGGGCTGAGCTGGGAGGGGAGGCTTCCTGGTGGAAGGGACACTCGAGCTGGGTAAGAGTTGAGTTGGGGAAGAGGGGAGGGAAAGTAGAAGCAGGGGGAGGCATGTGCAAAGGCCCTGTGGTGGGAATGAGCCGGGTGAGCACGGGGGTCTGAGAAAAGGGCCCCAGGGAAGAAAGGGAAGTGGTGGGTATAGGTATGGAGGCTGCCCAGGTCTACAGGGGCCAGGCCTCATCTTTAAACTTCGAAAAAGCCTGTTAAGGAGTTCTGCCTTTATCCTGAGAGCAGCAGAGACAACCTCAAAGGTTTTCAGGAAGTTACAAAGCAAGAGTACACAGCTGCTGTCACCACCGGGGGGGCACCCACCCCTTGATCAGAGGTTCTCCAGGCTGGGAGCCAAGTACTAGTCTCGGAGAGATCTGATCCTCTTGAAACAATGCAAAATGACGTGGGCTTGTCTCTTTTTCTAGGGAAAGGAACCACAGTTTTGAACAAGTTCTCAAAGGCCGCCGTGAACTACCCCGACAGGCGCCATCTCCTGGGGCTGCTGTACAGCTGGTGCACTGACAGCCAGCCCCTGCTCTGGCTTGTCCGGTCGGGCACCCACAGGGCCTCCTCTGCTGAGGGCAGCACCTCCTGGTCTGGCAGAGGCCTGGGAACCAACATGCCTGGCTCACTGAGGTTTGCTCTGTGTGAGGGGCCTTCTCGGCCTCCCACCCCGCAGTGGGGCTTCGCTCCCTGTAGAAAAGCCCTCCCAGCTCTATTCCTGCCCACTCTGGGCCTGCAATGGTCAAGTGCAGCAAGAGCCTCAGGAAGGTCAGTTCTGTCCTTCGGCCAGAACTATGTGACTGGAGGTGTTAGTGATGTCCCCTCCCTGGGCCCCTGGTTCCTCCACTGGAAAGAGCGAGGAGGGGGCTCGATGTGCCCTGGGGGACCCTTCCTGGCCACCCAGCACTTCCAGGGGCTTCACGTGCAGTGTCTTTTGTGAGCTTCACAGCTACTCAAGGCAGCATTAATTATTATCATTTTTTAAATAAGGAGGTGGAAACGGAAACTCAGGGGGTTAAGTAATTTGACTGGTCGGTACTTCTCTCTGAGACTAGATAAGCCTGTCAATCAACAGAGCTAGATTACTCAGCCCTAAAAAAGAATGAAATAATGCCATTTTCAGCAACAGGGATGGACCTAGAGTTGATCATACTGAGTGAAGTCAGTCAGATAAAGACAAATATCATATGATATCACTTATATGTGGAACCTAAAATATGACACAAATGAACTTATCTATGAAACAGATTCACAGACATAGAGAACAGACCTGTGGTTGCCAAGGAGGAGGGGGGTTGGGAGAGGGATGGAGTGGGAGTTTGGGATTAGCAGATGCAAACTATTATACATAGGATGGATAAACAACAAGGTCCTACTGTATAGCACGGGGAACTCTATTCAACACCCTGTAATAAACCATAACGGAAAAGAATATGGAAAAGAATGTATATCTACACACACACACACACACACATGCACACACACATCTACTTATAACTGAGTCACTTTGTTGTATAGCAGAAATTAACACAACACTGTAAATCAGCTACACTTCAATAAAATTAAAATAAATGAAAAAAAATCAATCAATCAACAGAGCTAGAGTCTGCCCAGCAGAGAGACAGTGTATGTGTGTGTGTCCCTTTCAGCCCTGGGGAGCTCTCCAGGAGTCTGAGGAGAGGGGACTAAAGGTACAAAGGGATCAAGAATGCTGAGTTTCCAAAGTCAATATGAAGATGTACTCAGGAGTCACTCAATTTACCCTTAAAAACTCCTTGCATCGCCCATGAGCCACAGTTTTTGGAATAAACCAGGCTTGTCCAGAACCCGCAACCTCACCCCCAGGTAAGTCCAGCAAAGTTACACCTGCTGACCCACAGACACAGGGGGCCAGTGTGGAAACCCCAGGGGACGGGCCCATGTGCGTCTGGGGGTCGTGACCTCCCCCAGGGAGGCAGGATGCTCACACATGGGCACAGGCAGGAGAGAAGACACCCCCACCCCGAGAAAAAGCAGACTCAGGTCACTCACAATCGCGTGGGCAGGACTAAGGGGCAGAGATCGCAGCAACATTTACATCTCTCTCCTTAACCAGGAAGAGAATTGAATACATGTAACATAAATGCACAGACAGCACGGCTCCACTACACCAAATACACTGAATATCAGAGCACACTGACTTCTCCCCACCTCCCCACTCGCCAGAGCTCCCAATGAAATTACACCATCTTTCCCAAAGCCAAGCCTTGGGCCACCGAGCACCCTCCCTCTGTCACTTATCCCTCCCCGCAGTTCAGGGGGCAGAGCTGCCCCAGGTGACTGCTGAGGCCCTGTCCTGTGATGCACAAGGGTGGACCTGTGTCTGCAAGGAGGATTCGACACCAATGTGTCGCTTCTTACAGCTTGTGCTCAGGACCCTGGAGGAAGAATGGCCAGGCCTGGTACACTTTTTGTTTCCAAGTGTACTTTGTGCCTTTCCTAGAATTAGGCTGCTAAGAAGAGAGCGAAGCAGGTGGTAAAGTTCACGTCGAATAGGTCTGACACCAACAGTCAAGAGGAACCGGAAGTGGAAGCTGGAAAGAGAGAGGCTCCAGCAGACTCCCCACCCACCCCTCCGCCCCAGTTCTACTCGCAAGCCTCTGGTTCCCTGAGTGCCAGCCGCATCCTCATAGCCTCAGGGCCTGTGGCAGCGGGAGGGGCCCTGAGACCCTGAGGAGGAGGCTGCCGGTCCCTCTGTCACCTGCCTTCAAGGGCGCAGAGAAGGCAGCTCTTTGTCCCCCATCTTCACCCTCCATGCTGATGGACTATGTGGCAGTAAAGTCCTCCCAGGGGCCCAAATGTCCCCTGACAGCACTGCCCCACCCCCGATGTCCCCCTCTGTTGTCAGCCTTTCCAGCCTTTGACCTGCCGTACTTTGGGGACCCCCACCCATTTGCACATCCTGTGGTGGCCTCTCTCAGCGGGCCAGGACCACGTGACAGCCACGAGCGCCACGTGCTGAGTCTTCCTGGTCTCATTCACAAATATAAACTTGGTGAGGTAGGATCATGCCACTGATATTTTCTTTAGAACATACTTACCTGGAGCATACGCCACCATTTTTTAAAAGCCCTAGATGAGATCTTAGAGGATCATTCCAACTCCTCCGTCCCTCGCCAGCCTGGTGACCTTAAGTTCTCTGCCCCTCAGATGCCTCATCCGTGATGCAGGGATAATGGTACCCGCACCTCACGGGGCTGTAAAAAAGGCAACACTGAATCTCAGCTAAGGGCACGCAGCCTGCTACACCGCTGGAATCCTGATCACACCCCCATCTCTTGGCAGGTGAATTCTCAGCAGTGGTACTTCCACTTGGGAACAAGGAAGAAATCACAAAACCTGCTGACGGCTGATGCACATGGGGGATCCCTCCTCCCCCTCATCTTCAGAAAAACCTCTTCCAAACCAAGATGAAACTTCCCCCAAGTCCACAGAAATCAGAAAAGTGAGCCCCAGAGCAAGGCTGGTTTAAAGCACTGGCAAGACCACACTCCCAGGCTCTTTTTCTGAAAATCCATAAACGTGCACTCACTCGTTAAATCACCGGTAATTATGCCTTCCCAAGACTCTTTTTTCAGGATTGCATACAAAAATCTGTCCCTAATAATGAATAAAAGACTATATTAAAACTAGACTTGCAAACGGGCTCACAAATGAAAGCTCCTTTTTAATTAGCCTAAGAGCTGAGAGAAGCTGAAAAACACTGAATAATCCATCTTTCCGGGACATAGCTAGTCCTCATGCTGGGAGATTTTTGCTTTAAATCTCACAAATTGATTTATCAATAAACGTAAGGCCAAGCATTAAGATTTTCAAACTGATAAATTTAAAATAACTCTGAGGAACCAAAATATTCCGACAGGGCGTTGACTCTGGAAAGAAAGCACAGAATCACGGAAAGCAGCTCCGGGGAACTGGTCTTCAGGGCCCACAGTGCCGGCATTCATGGGCAAACGGGTCCCTGCCTGTCCCCACAGACCCAATTCAGAGGCTGTGCCATTTACTGGGCGCTGGTCTGGAGTTCTGGTGGGGAGGGGTTTCAAGAGAAGCTGGATGAGCTGTGTCCCAAGCGGTGAGGGTGGGTACCAAGCAGAGGCGCCTCTGCTTCCATCCACGGATGGATGTCATCTTGGGGGTGGCTCAACAGTGTCACGCTTAGGGACTTTCAGTGTCAGGGCTGAGGGACCATTCGGGGGAGGTCTCTGAGCTACAACCTCGGGGAATTCAAGGCATAATGAAGCACTTGATAATGGCATTTTACCATAGCCAAATAGGCCACAGACATAGGGCAATAATTTAAAATGTAAGCCCATGTATTTACATACAAAATTTCAAGTGGACCCATCTAATGTTTAAAATGAAGGGTTGGAGGGACTTCTCTGTCAGTCCAGTGGTTAAGACTCATCACTTCCAATGCAGGGGGCGCGGGTTTGATCCCTGGCTGGGAAATTAAGATCCTACAAGCTGCACAGCAGCCAAAAGTTAAAAAAAAAAAAAAAAAGAAAAGAAAAATGAAAGGTGGGAAAAAAATGTCACTTCATGCCCTATCAACAAATGCATGGAAGGTGCTGGATCAGTGCAGGGAATGGAGTGAGGAAAGAAAAACAACCCACCTCCCCCACCCACCCTCCCCATAACCCACACCCCAAAGGAGCCCTGAGGACAGGAACCAGAACCCTTGGCTTTGAAGTCTGGAGATTCTTAGAAGCATTCTGTGTGAAAAATCAGAAAAATTGTGTGTTACAGAGCTCACATTTAATTAGTATGAAAGAAAGGGGGACGTAGCTACTGAAAGGACTGAGACAAACTTAAAGCCTCACAAGAATGAGAGACGGTCCCCTGACCCTCTCCAGGCCCGTCGACAGCAGGAATACATGGGGGTAGGGGGTGGCCAGGAAGGGGCCTTCCACAATCTCTCTCCAGAATCTTCCTTCTGCTTTCTTCACTGAGAAGTTCTAAGTAGAACTTTCAAGCAGAGAGAAGAAGTGAGGGCAGCAAATACCAGCTCTGCTCCAGGGATGCTACGGCCGAGGGTCTCAGCAGAGGGTGTTACGTGGTGTCCCACACACGCACAGCCTGAAGAGTTTGTCCAGGGCTGTGCAGAGTGAAGGAAGGCTGCAACCCCTACCGGCTGCCTGGAAGGAACAGGGCAGTCGAGATCCCGAACATCAGAGGCCGACCCTTCACACGACACTGACACAAAGTCTCCAGGCTTTAGATGACAAGCTTTAACCTCAGCCGGGACCTCACCCAGAACTCTGGCCTGTAGAGACACTTCTTGCTCAAGCCCCCCTCTCAAATGTCTAAACCCCAACACAACCTAACTGGGCTCCTGTGCTCTCTCTCCAAACGAATCCCCCCTTCAGTCTTCCCCACCTTAGTTAATGGCTCTTCCATCCTTCTAGTTGCTCAGGTCAAAAGCCTGGTATCACCTTGCTCTCATACCTCACATCCAATCCAGATGTGTCCGATGAGGGGTTAATATCCAAAATATACAAAGAACGCGTACAACTCAACATCAAACAAAACCAGACA
Organism: Phocoena sinus; assembly: GCF_008692025.1. Lineage (NCBI taxonomy): Eukaryota > Metazoa > Chordata > Mammalia > Artiodactyla > Phocoenidae > Phocoena > Phocoena sinus. The sequence goes on along the minus strand of NC_045773.1, from coordinate 52,897,308 downwards.
GCCCGATTGAAAAATAGGCAGAGGACCTGAATAGACATTTTTCCAAAGCAGACATACAGATGGCCAAGAGGCACATGAAAAGATGCTCGACGTCACGAATCATCGGCGAAATACAAATCAAAACCACAGTGATGTATCACCTCACACCTGTCAGAACGGCCATCATCAAAAAGATCACAGGTAACAAATGCTGGAGAGCGTGTGGAGAAAAGGGAACCCTCCTGCACTGTTGGTAGGATGTAAACTGTTGCAGCCGCTATGGAGAACAGTACGGAGGTTCCCAAAAAACTAAAAATAGAACCACCGTACAATCCAGCAATTCCACTTCTGGGTATTTATCCAAAGAAAATGAAAACACTAATTAAAAGAGATATACGCACCCCTCTGTTCATAGCAGCCTTAGTTATAATAACCAAGATATGGAAACAATCTAAGTGCCCATCAACAGACAAATGGATAAAGAAATATACCATGAAATATTATTCAATCATAAAAATGAATGAAATTCTGCCATTTGTGACAACAGCGATGGACCTAGAAGGTATTGTGCTAAGTGAAGTAAGTCGGAGAAAGACAAATGCTGTAAGATTTCACTTATAGGTGGAATCTAAAACGAATGAACAAACATAACAGAACGGAGTCATAGATTCACAGAACAAACAGGTGGTTGCCAGAGGGGAGAAGAGAATTAAGATGAGGGAGATTAAGAGGTACATACTTCCAGGTGCAAAATAAATGAGGCATGGGTATGCAGTGCACAATGTAGGGAATAGCGTCAATGATTATGTAATATCTTTAAAAAAAAAAAAAAAAAAGCCTTGGCATCACCTTTCACTCATACCCCACATGTGATCTCTCCACTTCAGAATTCATCCAGATTCCCAGCCTGTGTTACCTCCGCACCACTCCTGCCCTGGTTCAAACCACCATTGCCTTTTGCCTGGATTATTATCATAATCTCCTAACTGGTCTCCTTGCGTCGCCTTCCCCCTCTTATGGTCTAGTTTCAACAAGCAGCTGGAACAACCTTGCTAAACTGAAAGTCAGATCATGATACTCTTCTGCTCAAAGCCCGCAAGGACTTGGCAGCTCACTTAGTGGGACGCCAACACCCCTGCCGGTGGCCCCTCGAGGCCCCACGTGACCTGGACCCAGTCACCTCTCCGATGGCATCTTCTCCCTCCCACTTCCCTTCTCCCAGCTCCAGCCACACAGGCTTCCTGTCTCAGACCAGCATGCAGGGATGCCCCTGCCTCTGGCCCCTCTGCCTCTGGCCTTGTTCTCTCCACCAAGACACACTCTCCGGGTAATCGACAAAGCGTGCTCATCATCACCTTCTTGGGTCCTTCATCTCCCCCTGGGTCTTTGCTCAGCTGTCACCTTCTCGGTGACGTCTTCCCAGCCGCCACCCCAACCCATCCCAAAGTCCCACTGCTCTCTCCCCGCCATTCCTAGATCCTTTATTTTATTCCCAGGTCCCTTCCCGCCTTAATTTTTCTCCATAGAACCTAGCACCTTCCAAAGCACTATACAATTGTATTTCCCCAGCAGAAGAGAGAGCTCTGTGAGAACAGAGATTCTTCTGTCTGTTTTGCTCATTCAAGTACCCATGGCTCCCAAGGCAATGGCTGGCAACCAGTAGGCGCTCAATCAGAGCGTGCTAAGTCAATGAAAGGTGTTCTCATCTCCTGGGGTTTGGAAAGGGCTTCCAAGGAGCCGTGTATGCCCTGAAACTGAAAGCCACATTCTGTGCTGGATTTTTCTTTTTCCTGAGAGTCTACAGCCAGAATCTCACGGGGATTTATGACTCAAAAGAAGTTGAAGAACCACTAACACAGGTTCCTGAATTTGACAAGGATGATTATAGTTTCCCTCAAACAATGAATAACCTTCATTCACAGCTGTCTGCTAATAGAGAAACGTGTGATCCAGGAGTGGTCTGATTATACTGGGTTTTCCCTTCAGAACTGCAAGCCCAGCGTCCAGAGATTTGCCTTGGGAATTATTTATGAGCAGATTTTGAATAGGCAGCACTATGATCTTCATTGTCTGTGAGCCAGAAACTGGTGAGAATGAAGAAAAATGTGTTTTCATAGATTTGCAGCCAACTCTAATATTCATACAGAGCTGGAAAGAAAAGGATCTGTAAGGCGGCTCACACATTACTAGCAGGTGAAGATCCAGGTGGGCAGCCTAAGAGGCAAACAGCTGCATCCCACTTACCCCATCACCTCGGCCGCTTTGGGAAATGACCAGAGCCTGGCTCCCAAATAGCAAAACCCATCCATATTTCCAACTCGCCCACTTACTCCCAATTCCGTAACGAAACAAAAACAAAGGCCTCCACACACAAATCCTCAAGTGTCCTCAGGTACACAAATGTCCCTTGGTCAGAGCCCAACTCCACCCAGCGATTTGGCTTACCTTCCCCGATCATTGAGACCCCCACGGACATGCCCATGAACTTGCTTTTGGTCCATATGTGAGTGTTGATGCACAGCCTCTTCTCCTTGCACTCACAGTAGAAGCAGGAGATGGGCGGGTGGTGGGACACCTGCTCGGCCACGAACCGCATTTTGTAGTTCTTGGAAGGGTCGTCGGCCATCGGGTGCTCATGGCCGGAGGGAGTAGGGGTCGCAGTCCTCTTGGGCTTGAACCTGTCCTTGGGAACCTCCCAGGAGCAGTGGAACGTCTCGCCGATGATGGGGTTGTAGGGTTTCTTGGCCAGGGTGCCCTTGCGGCCCTCGTGGAAGGCGGTGAGGTAATACTCCACGAAGCCGATGACCCTGTCCTGTGGCGTGGCCCCTGCGGTGACAGCTAGCAGCAGGTCTGGGTGTGCCAGGAAGTCTGCGTACATCTCCAGCAAGGACCGCTTCTCGAGAATGAACGTGGGAAGCACCACCTGCGGCCAGAGGAGACAAAGTCAGACAGCAAGCCCTGTGGGTGCAGGAGAAAACTAGAAAGGAAAACGTCAAGCAAGGTCGTAAGGGCGGGTACCAGGGACCAGTTCCTCTGATTTGCGCACACGTGACAAATCAGAGGAAAGGACATCCAACGCCAACCCAGCTTCATGGATTAGACTGCTCTGAGCCATTGTCCTCTCTGCTCACCTGGGCTGAAACAGCAGCCTCTGTCCCTCCCTCCACGGCCAGTGCCCTGCTAACACGCAGCCCTCTTTCACACCCCATCATTTAGTGACGTGAAGCAAATAGCTCCAAAGGGCTTCTTCGTATCCTTCCTGCCATCAGGCACGACCAAGGGGGATGCTCAGTGTGTTCCCACAAACACAGATACGGGGGCTCGTTGGTGCTGCGTCAAAGCGGGGCCCAGGTAGAGCAGGACCCACCACTAAGAACATCTGTTTGGAGATCTCTGTAGGAAGAGCAGCGTATAAACCCTCACAGGATCAGGGCAGGGAAGGAATGTGGAAAGGGCCCGACAAACGTCTCCGGAGGCAAGGCCAGCTAGTGGGCAGTGTCCACAGTGGCTGCCACGGAGAAGAGGGGCCATGGGTAGAGGCTGCCCCCTAGGCTGGGTCAGAAGAAATGAGCAGAAGTTACAAAGAAGTAGGCTGGTACTTAATACTGAAGCTTCTGGTAAATGGACTGGCACAGGGGCCATCCCCTCAGTGTGTCATTGGCCCCATTACTGAAGACAGATAGAAACGTGGATGCTCTGTCAGGCACTAAGGGACTCCTCGTTGGTCCAAAGTGGATCCAAGTGGTCCCTCAGGCACCATACAACCCAAGTGCCTAGAACCCAAGGATTAGATCACTTAAAGCAAATGATGGACTTTCTGGGAAGCTGGTAAGCCCTCACCATCCCTGATATGCTATCACCCCTCCCCCCCGACAGTGGTCTGATGACGTATTACCATTCCACCCCTCGGCTGCAAGACAAGCTTGCGTTGACCTGGAGCGTCTCACTCTGCTTCTCGTGGTGGCAGTCACGGGGTTCTGAAGCTGGAAGCCCAGCCCTGACCCGCTGGCTCCCCCTTGAACCGTCCGGATAAGGGAAGGGGTTGACCGAGGTCACGCAGCTGGTTTACACTCCTCCCTACATGGCCAGGTCTGTCCTTCTGTCACATCATAGGCCCCAACTCCCACAAAAGCATTGCTAACCAATAATACCACACACAGATCTGTGACCTGGCCCCCACTTCAGCCTGCTGGGACCCTTCCTAGGGAAAGATGGAGATACCGTGGAAGTGAGGTGTCCCGACAGACAGGCGGACATGAGACAGACAGGTGGATATGAAAGCAGCAAAGCACAGAGATTTCAGAGGAAACTGGGGGAAGCCCAGCCCGCTGGGGAGGTGAGGTTGGTACCCCTTCTAATGCTTTTCTGTCCCACTTGAAAACTATGTCAGAGGTCAATGCACCCTCGCTAGGTCGCAAAGCAGCCAGATATAAAATGAGCATGTCACACAACCCAGGTATCACAGCAACACTCCCAATCTAACATGTCTCTCTGGGTGTCAGAAGTGAGTGATTTCTACATTCCTTCTGAGTGTCTTTCTGCTTTACTTTTATAATAAACTAGAAGAAGAAACGTTATTTAAAACACAGCTATGCAAATTAATGGAGATTTCCTAAGTTTCTTTGAGCCACAACTTGACAAACTTGAGTATCTGAGCATCTCAGATGGCCGGGAAAAGTGCATCCTGGCTCAGAACCGCCTTCAGACGCCACTGCTATGACCTCCTACGTCTCTGCGTGGGAACAGGTCAAGTTCAGCTGCCGTCCCCGCGCCCTGTGAGGCCTGCCCTTCTCATGAGCCTCACGGGGGCCTGGCTGCGCCTCCCATGCCTGCCCCCCACAGAGCCACTCAAGGTCCCCCCAGGAATGCTCCGCACCCAGGCTGTGCAGGTTGAGGCTGTGGATTTCAGCAACCTTGGAACTCCCCCCCACCCCCACCCCCGGCCCATGCGACCAAATCAATTGCAAAGTAAAGAAGCCACCAAGGTCCGCATCTCCAGACCTCCCTGAAACACTGCATTCCTGAGCTCCCTCCCGGGCAGGGGGCCCTCTGATGGAGGGCAGGGGTGGGGTGCAGAGTTACACTGAGGAGCTCCACGTGAAGACGGTCCCAAGACCCGGGTTCCTCCTCCCCCACCCCGTGGGATGGGGCGTCTCCGACAACAATCCCACCTCTGGTCAGGGCTGCACCCGAGACTGAAATTAAAAGGAAAGAATCGCGTGGATGTTTACGCTCTCATGGGGTACTTTGGAAAAGGGCAAGAGTTTAAGGCATTTCCCCTAACTTAGCATTTCTGAACTCAGAAGCTGAAGGATTAAAACAAAACAAATAGAAAAAAGAACCCCACGCAGAATCCCAAATCGCTCAGCATCAGAACCCGAAGGCCCCTTCGGGATGCTGCAGGTCAAGGCCCTGGTCTCACAGGTGAGGGGACAGACTGGGGAGAAGGCAGGGAAGGTGTAGGAGAATGTGGGGAACCTCAGGGCTCCCAACTGCCCCCCGAGTTCTGTCCATCACCCGACACATCACAGTTCTCTGCTTCGGGCCAACGAGAGCATCTTCTTTCCCTCAGAGGACGAGGGAGGTGAGCGGTCATTGGACGTCAGAACCGGGATGGCTGGGCCACCCCCTCTCCTGTCCCTAACACGCAGGGGTCAGGAGGCGGCCCAGGGGGAAAAGGTGGGACGAGAGCCCCACCTTCTAGTCCGTTCTACTCTTCCTGGATGACAAGGCAATCCACCAACCCAAAGACTGTCATTAATGTGCAGATGGGAGGGAGACCACAGGCAACTAAGAACACTCACGGTGCCCCCTGTCTGGAAAAATACAGCTGACGCTTCCTAACCCGCCTTCCAGCTGTCACGCCTGCCACTATTTCTTCTCCACACCACAGCTGGAGTCATCTTTCTAAAATCTCTGTAAGACACAAAGTCCAGCCTGGCCCCCACCTCCTCCAGTCCCACAGTATCCCTCACTTTCTGCCCCAGCCCTCCCTTCACAAGTATGTACACACACACACACACACACACACACACACACACACACACACACGAGTTCACTCCTGTTTCCTTTTGCTGTCCTCCCTCCTGCCCTCGTCTGAGTGAGAAACAGCTACTCAGCTCATAGGAGGTAAACTCCTCCGTGAGGTCTTTTCTGACACCTCCTCCTACATCCACCCCCCCCTTCGCTGTACCCATCACACACCCACATTGTAGCATCCACAGGGCTCTTTTTGCTCTTATCAATGCTATAAAGAGCATTATTGGCACAACTGGGGGGGAATTTTACTATGGCCGTGTAAGAAACAGTATCAAAGCCATGTTAAATTTCCCCAGGGTGACAAATGTGTCGTGTAGGAGAATGACCTTATTAGGTCATTGATAGCCCATTGAGGTCCACTCACTGATGGATGTCAGGGAAAAGTGTCATGTCTACGACCTACTCTGAAATGGCTCATCAAAAAATAAACACATACGTACATGTGCGTGTGTACCTGCTGTGTGGCGGACACAGAGAAGAAGCAGGGAGAGAGTGGGAGAGGGGAAAGAAGAAAGAAAAATACAAAGTGGCATAATGTTAACAATTGGCCAATAAAGGTGAAGCATCTATGTGGAAGTTCATTGTTCTATTCTTGCAACTCTACTGTAGATTGGAAGATGTGCTAAATAAAGAGTTGGAAGAAAAAGAAAAAAAAAAGGCTCTACTAGGGATGCAATACCTGAGAACTTACTGTCAAAGACAACCCTCCTGAAATGAAAGACACAGGGAATGTGGTCTCACAGCCAACAACAGGTTCAACCCTCGAGGCATGTATTCTGCACTTGACAGTGATGCTGTGGCGTTGTCTGTGCTGGGAAAAGTAGAATTCCCAGAGAGATGGAGGAGAATGGGCAGGAGTGGGGTGACCATCTCCCCTTTCATCTCTTGCTGGTGTTTGTGCAGAATACCCAACCTATGTCCTTTCAAGCCAGCACATTGACCACTGTGGGCAAGATATTTCATTAAAGTGGATTCTCTCTCTTCTATGATCTCCCTGACTTCTTGTTGGTCCCTTTGCCAATAAGTCACTTAATCATCTGTTTCTTGGGCAGTGGACACTGCAGACAGGGAGCCACAAAGTGGTGAGGACTAACTGGACTGTCTGCCTCCAACTGAGCGGTGAGCGATGGCCCAGCTGCTGAGACTTATGGCAGCCAAATGGCTGCAATCGCTACTGCAGATTTATTGAGCCATCAGTCAGGGCTGCCTTTTCTGCCATTAACATAATTAAGACGATAAACTACTTTGGGGAAAGGAAAAAAAAAAGAAGATCTGCACTCAGGATTGAGAGAACAATTAATTACGGCTAAAGTTGCATCAATCTAGAAGTAAATAACTTATCTTTGGATTGGGATCTTAGAATTTGGAAACAATTGATCACCCATCGAGAAAGTCAAAGGGTCCCCCTAAAGAGCAATGGTCCCTTCCCCACAAAGGGAAGCACAGCAGGCCTCCGTCCGATATGGAAGGCCAGAGCAGGTTCGACTTCTCCAAAGAAACATCAGTTAACCTAATAACCTTGAGAGTCATCTACATAATACTCTGTTCTCAGTCTGGGAAACCTACCCGGTGCAAACAAGCAAGGAAGGGAGGCCAAAACTACCTGAGAGTGACCTGTGCAATCCTTCAAGGAAACCAGGGGAAGTACATAAAAATCCAGCCTTACAAAATGAGCAGGAGAGGATTCACACTGCCAAAGGCCCACGGAATGCTCCCCCTGGTTTCCTTAAAGGGCCAGCTCCCTTCCTGTGCATCTCATGGTGCTTGGGACACCGGGAAAGGCACTCATTAAAACAAATGATACAAGTGAACCTACTTACAAAACAGAAATAGACTCACAGACATAGAAAACAAACATGGTTACCAAAGGGGAAAGGTGGGTGGGAGGGATAAATATGGAGGTTGGGATTAACAGATACACACTACTATATATAAAATAAACAACAAGGACCTACTGTTATAGTACAGGGAACTCTACTCAATATTTCGTAATAACCTATAATGGAAAACCCTCTGAAAAAGAATATATATATATATATATATATATATATATCTGAATCACTTTGCTGTACACCTGAAACTAACAGAACATTGTAAATCAACTATACTTCAATAAAAATTTATTTTTAATAAAAATATTTTTTTTTAAAAAAGGGCCCCTGGGCTTCTCTGGTGGCACAATGGTTGAGAGTCCGCCTGCCGATGCAGGGGACATGGGTTCGTGCCCTGGTCCGGGAGGATCCCACATGCCGCGGAGCGGCTGGGCCCGTGAGCCATGGCCGCTGAGCCTGCGCATCTGGAGCCTGGGCTCCGCAACGGGAGAGGCCACAAGAGTGAGAGGCCAGCGTACCATAAATAAGTAAGTAAGTAAGTAAATAAATAAATAAATAAATGGCCCAGCTTGCAGGAGAGTCAGAAACCGTGAGCCGAGGTTCATCTCTTGGCAGCGACAACCACGTGGACCTGGGCAAATTTCCCCTTTAGAAGAAGGAGCTTAAGCACAGCACTGTTAATCCGTGCTTGTTGTGACTGACGCTGGAAATTCAACCTAATAAAATGAATCAATCAAGGAAAAAGCTGTGAGTTCAAGATGTCCACTGTATCATTATAACACCAAGAAGCCACTTGTGGAGGAAGTACAAGACAACGCAGTGACCTGGGGGGAGGTTATGCATCCGTGAGCAGGAACGCAGGCCATGAGAATGTTCTCGTCCTTGAACCCAGTGGCAGGCACGTGGGTGTCTGTCGTGAGGCAATTCTCTATCCCGGGGGCACACAAACCGCAACCACAAACCACGTCTCCTCTTGGTTCAACAAACAGCTCTACTGGAACCATTTAAATAATTCTTTAAGAATCATAGAAACTTCACAACGATCTCAGCAAGCTTCTCTCTCAATGTACAAATCTTGTCTAACATCCTTGAGGACAGGATGTGCACGGGGCACCCAAGGAGTGTTCAATCCACCTTTGCTTTGCACTAGTTTCAACCACAGTCTGCAGCCCCAGACTCCCACCTGCTCTATGGAATCAGTTATGCCTTCTGGAAGGGCTCACAATCCCCTCTTCCAGCAGATCTCTGTCCCATCTGAATCTGTAAAATTTGAGTTTAGACCAAATCCCTTGAGGAATCCACAGAGGTCACAGGCCCAACCTGGACCTTGCTGTTCCCCACAACAACCCCCCCCAAAATCTCAATTTCAAGCACCCCCCTCCTCTCATCACCCGGTACGTCCAGCTCACTCCATCACAGCCCCAGCCCCACGACCCCATCACGTCCACCATCCCCTGTCGCCTCATTTCCCTCCACGCCCACCATGGCATGCCTGCCCCACCTGACACTCACTCCCTTGATCTGCCACCACCACCACGCCCTGGCCCCTCGGCCCTCTCTCCCTCTGGGGGGTCAGCCAGCAAACCCAAACCCTGGTTTAATCCACCTCCTCACGTTCTCCGAGCCTCAACCTGGCAGCTCAACTTACCTGGAGAAAAGAGACACATGCTTGTTGGTCTCACTTTAAATTCGTGACCTAGAATCCTTACGTGCCCCGCCCCGGGGCGGGGCGAGGGGCAATCCTGCCACCTCCTTCCTCCGTCTGAGAGGGCCACTCATCCCTGCTGCCTCCTCCCTCCCCAAATCTCTAACAGCCCTTCCCTCTTCATCACCCTCACTGCTCTGAATCCTTGACACGTGGCTGTGCAGATGTGGGAGCAAGACGGGATTATCCCTGCTTTACAGGCAAGGAAACAGAGACATTCAGAAGTGAGGTAACAGCTGGGGCGCGTCCCGGCTCAGAACCACGTGCGTAAACACAGAGCTGAGGGTCCCCCGGGGTCCCCGCCCCTCCGCTCTGCTGCTTGCCTCCTGCTACAATGGTGGGCTGTCCTAGCTAGGGACAGACCCTCCGCACCTCATGGGATCCCAGAACCCCTCCCCTCTCAAGTTCCCGCAGGCATCCCCGCCCTCTCTCCCGACCTATCGTTCCCATCAGCATTCAAACATCTTCAGAAACCAAAGTTCTTTGTTCCAGAGCTTCGTCCCAATTTTCTGCTTCCCTTTTGCATCAAAGCTCCTTGAAACGCCATCTTTACTCCCTGTCACCACTTTTCTCCCCATCCTCCCTTGAAGCCACCTAATCAAACTTTGACCAAAACAAAGGCAATGGTCCCTCTGCAGGCTTGTTGGCAGCAGTGCCTCGCAGCGGAGAACTCCCTTCTCCTTCAAACACTGCCTGTGTGTGACTTCATGTCATCATGTTCCTCTGCTTCCTACCCCCACTCCCCTCAGCTGACCCTCCTCAGTCTCCTCTGCTGGACCCTTCTCATCTCTCCAGCCTTCACATACTGGAGATTCCCCGGACTCGGCCTTTGGACTTTCCCCCTACATCTCTACTCACTCCCTAAAGGGGGGTTACCATCTCCCGAGTTGGACCACCCTCTGCACATTGTTCACTCTCAAACTGGTACCCAAGCTTCACTCACAAACCCCAGGCTTCTATCCTCAGCTGCCTACACATCCTCTCAATTTGGATGCAGAATTGAATGGATCCCTCAGACCCAAGAGACCCAAGGTTGAATCTGGGATATCCCCCCAAACACCCCAACCTCCTCTTCCCATAGCCTCTCCCCCCTTGGTAAGCGGGGCTGGTGGTCTGCTCCACGGGTGGCCCTCGATGAACCCAAGCCCCTGGAATTCACACCCCTGAAGAGTCCCCTTGTGGTACTTTAATCAACAGAGTGGAAGTGACACAGTGTCAGTTTGGGGCCCAAGGCTTATCAGCACCCAGTTTGGCCCTCCTGGGAGTTTTGAGCCACCGTGTAAGAGTCTGGCAACCCAGCTGGACAGACCATGTGGGAAGGATTCATGGAGACAGAAAGGTTACAAGATTTCTTGAGGAGAGAGAGGCCCAGCTGTCCCAGCCACGTTCAGCCTACAACCAGCCTACCAGCTGATGACAGGTACACGAGTGACCATTGGCAAGACCAGCAAAAGAGCCACCCAGCTGAGCCCAGCCCAGACTGTGAACATAAATAAAATGGTTATTTTAAGCCACTTCGTTTAGGGTGGTCAATCCCTCAGCAATAGGTCACTGAAACAAACAGCAGCTCTAATGTTTATTATTCCGGTTGCTCAGGTTGAAATCTTAGAGTCATTCTTTATTCCTCTTTTGCTCATACCTTACAACAAAACCACATGCAAAAAGGATACCTGTAGCCTGCTGGCACGTCTTCTAAGTACACCCAGAAACTGCCACTGCCCTTGCCATTGTCTGTCACTTCCTCCATTCCCACCCTGACCCTGCTGCCTGCACCCCACTTGCCCTGTCCCAGTTTACTTTCTATAAAAGAGTCAAAATAATCTTTTCAAAATACAAGGAAAGCCCTGCATTCCTTTGTTCAAAACTCTCTGACAGCCACCCACATCATCCATAATAACACCCCAAGTCCTCACAATGTCCGGCGAGGCCCTCCGATCCAGCCCCTGCTGTCTTGCCAATTTAATTTCTTGCCGACCCACGCGGGTCAACTCTGATCCAGACACAATGGCCTCCCTGCTCGTCCTCAAAATGCCAGGCAAGGGCCACCTTGGGCCTTGTCCACTCACTGACCCCGCTGGCCCGAACAGCTTTCCACTACATGGTCACCTGGCTGGCTTCCTCATCTTCACCTGGCCTGTACTCCAGTGACACCTGGAGAGTCCTGCGCTGAGCAGCTCATCTAAGAGGCTCACCGGCCCCATCAGCTTTCCATCCCCACCCGCCATGCTCTGTGTCTCTCCACTGTGTTTGCATCTCCACATTCTTTTCTTTTCTCTCTCTAGCTTATTGTCTATCTCTTTCCACCATCACACAAGCTCCGCGAGGCGTGGATTCTGTTTTGTTCACTGCTGCACTCCCAGTGCCTAGAACAGTACCTGGCAGGTGTAGTACTCAATAAGTACTTGTTAGATGAGAGAGCATGTGTGTTACTGACGGCTGCCTTTCATAGCCCTGAAAACACGGTAAAAATCGTCATAAACCCCCAAGCTCAACCTTGCATCCTGTGGGCCCCCTCCCCGGAGCCCACAAATTATCAGGGCAGCAACTCTGAAAAACACATGTTTCCCACCTGCTCCAAGGCCTCCAAAGGTTTCCCATCACCCTCAGGATCAGGTTCACCTTCCTTCAATGGCCCACAAGGCTCTGCAGATCTAACCCTAGCCCCCACTCCAGGTTCCCCCATGCCCCGCCAGCACACACTCCCCCCAGCCTCACCGCCTTCGCTCTCTGGCTTTGCCCAATACTGTTCCCTCCACCAGGAATGCCCTTCCTCTAGTTCCTTCCACTACTGCCCACTCACCCTCCAGGCTCAACCTACATGTCCCTTTATCAAACAGCCCTTCTGTGCCCTCCATCTTCTGTGGCTCCTCCTTTTTCCCTCATTTTCCTTCCTGGGCTACCCATGATTTGTGCAATTGTAGCAGGTTATCCAGTAGAGGAATTCACCAGCAACTTGGGCTTCTGGAACCACAACTGAGGAAGGAGGACAGACCAAGGTGCTTCTGGAGGCAGGACCAGATACCTACTTTGGGGGGCCCAGTGAAAACAAAAATGCAAGTCCTCTTGTTCAAAATGATTAAGAATTTCAAGACAGCAACAGCAGAGCAGTAAACCAAGCCTGGGATGCTTCTGAGCATGGGATGTTATACAACCCCACTGGTCACTTGCCCAGGAAACTGATGACCACGGTTAATGAACTAAAGCAAAATACAGCACTCAAGGCCCAGTGAGGCTGGTGACCTGGGAATGCAGCTGTGCTGGACACCTCCACAAAGATGGGGCTGCGCACTTATCTTAGGGAGAGATCAAAGCTTCATCCTCAAGTCGTGGAAGGTAACCTCTCCAGGGTGCCTGCTCATCGAACCAAGTGCCATTCAGGCCAAGCTCGTCCACTGCCAGCTTAGCACAAGCTTAACTGAATGACACAGACAAGAGCCAAGAAGAGACAATAAGGAAAGAGATAATCTACAAATAAGAAATGCTGGAGAGGGTGTGGAGAAAAGGGAACCCTTCTACACTGCTGGTGGGAATGTAAATTGATATAGCCACTATGGAGAACAGTATGGAGGTTCCTCAAAAAACTAAAAGTAGAGCTACCATATGATCCAGCAATCCCACTTCTGGTCATATAACTGGAAAAAACCATAATTCAAAAGGATACATGCACCCCTATATTCACAGAAGCACTATATACAATAGCCAAGACAGGGAAACAACCTAAATGTACATCGACAGAGGAATGGATAAAGAAGATGTGGTACATGTAGACAATGGAATATTACTCAGCCATTAAAAAGAATGAAATAATGCCATTTGCAGCAACATGGATGGACCTAGAGATGATCATACTAAGTAAGTCAGACAGAGAAAGACAAATATCACATGATATCACTTATATGTGGTATCTAAAATACAACACAAATGAACACATCTATGAAACAAAGCAGACTCAGAGACATAGAGAACAGACTTGTGGTTGCCAAAGGGAAGGGGGTGGGAGAGGGATGGAGGGGGAGTTTGGGATTAGCAGACGGAAACTATTACATATAGGATGGATAAACAACAAGGTCCTACTGTATAGCACAGGGAACTATATCCAATATCCTATGATAAACTGTAATGGAAAAGAATATGAAAGAGAATATATATGTATGTATAACTGAATCACTTTGCTGTACAGCAGAAAGTAACACAGCATTGTAAGTCAACTATACTTCAATAAAATTTTTTTTAAAAAGGGGAAGATACAATTTCATCAACATTTTTACAGGGCAGGGCAACGAAAGCCCAAAAGCCTCATGGGACAATAAAAGGTTTCCCTCTTCCTTTCACAAGTATTTCAGCTTGTCAAATGTTCCCTTGGTTTCTGAATAACAGCTTCTTCCCAGTAAATAAGTTAATGAACAACAGATTAGAAAAGTTTTTCTTTCTGATAGCTGACTGTTGGATAAACACGTTTGCTCTTTTAGGAAAAGGTGATGTACACTTCTCATGATTTCCATATTTTAAAACAAGAGGGACTTCCCTGGCGGTCCAGTGGTTAGGACTCCGAGCTTTCACTGCAGGGGGCATGGATTTGATCCCCCGTCAGGGAACTAAGATCCCACATGCCGTGCGGCACAGCCAAATTAAAAAATAAAACACAGGAGCCAGAAGGTGATGTCTCTGAGACACTCCACCTGCCGTCATACAGTCCCCTCAGTGCTGTTGGGTTTCTCCACATCTGACCTGGGCAACTTCAGTTACTCTGAGAGTCTCTCTCCTGTATCACTCAGGAGTCTACATTGAATTAATAGAATATGATCCACGATGCAAATATATTTCACATGGTGACCCAGTACACACGTATCAACAGAACTAAAAAGTTTCACCTGCTGTACATACACTCTGGTATTTTCTAATGTATTTTATTTCATTTTTTAGAAATGATCATCTGACCCACTAAACTGGTTTTACAACCCACAAAACGGGCTGTGAACCAGAGTTTGGAAACATGGTTTGGGGTCAAATTAGTGATGTCACAGCCCAGATTCCAGCCCCCAGGTCTTCACTCAAAGCTCCGTCTGAGTGGTCTACACTCAGACAGGAATCAGAGAGGGGGCTTTTTAAAAGGCAAGCACTTAAGCGATTCTTCTAGCAAAAAGGATGCAAATGACATGGCCAGGTGACAGAAATTAAGAGAAGGCAGCAGGATGTCAGCTTGGTGTGTGGAGCCCCCGAGCAGAGGGCAGGGAAAGGGGAGACAAGGGAACCTTCAAGGTCACACTGCTCAGCATGCGTCCCCAATCCCATGGAAAGTAGAGCAGGTTCCCAGGATGTCAGACTCCCTCGTGATCAAACCCATGAGAACACCCCCAAGAAAAGGCTTTTCTGTCCCCTCTGAGGCTCCCTGTTGTCGCTTTCCTCTTCAAAGAGCCTGTCTCACCCACCCCCTCCCTCTCGCTGGTCTGGCCTCCAGGCCAAGCTGAGCTTGTGGAATCCAGCCCCTTCCCTGCAGCCAAACAAGCCCACAACCCTCAAGGCAGTTTCCCCAGGCTGCGCCTTCAGGGGCTCCGACCATTTCAAGTAGGCCTTCGGGATCCAGAACTTTCATTCCCAGCACACCCTCCCATGGTCACATCCCTCCCTCCTAATCAGGATGCACCTACCGAAACTGAGCAGGACCCTGTGGGACTCCAGGGCGTGGAAGCCTTTCAAACACTTGCTAATCAGGGAAGGGAGGGGATGCAGAGACAAGGGAGGAGCAGTCAGGAAACAATAGTGCAGCCTTGGGGCAGGGTCCTGGTTCAGTCTCAAGGGATACACATTAACAACATCTTTGAACTCTTCTGCAGAAAGAAAACCCTCAACAAATGGAAAATGTTAGCATTCTTCATTCCAGAGAAGACCACCTGAGGCCAGACTGGAGGAGTGCAGGCCCTGCACACACCCTGATCCTTATCGGCAACCCAGCCCTTGAATTCCTTACCTCCCAGTTTGGGACACACAGTTTTGTGGGGCAGGAGCTCGCTGTGTCTCCCTTTGCCTGGCAAAGCAATAAATTAGCTATTCTTTTCTACTTCACCCAAAACTCTGTCTCCAAGATTCGATTCGGCACCAGTGCAAAGAAGCCAAGCTTTCGGCAACAGCATCAGGACGGGCAAGGGAAGCCGGGTGGGCTGGACAGCAGGCATCTCCCACCACCCACAACGCTCCCGAGGCCCACACACCTCTCAGCTGCACGCAGAGCGGCCTTCCCTCTCTCCTCCAGATCGAAGCCACTGCCCGGAGACAGGGAAGGCTCCACGGGGGCCATCGCCCGGCCACCAGCGTGGAGGATGCTGGGTCCTCTCTACGAGGTTTCCCGGGATGGGCGCAGCACCAACAAGAGTTATTGTGCGTCTACCAACCAGCGGGCACACAGCTCTCCACGTGAGCAGCGAGGTCTGGATCATCAATGGGGTTAAGGCCAATGACAGCCAGCAACAGGAGGTGGCCAGGTGCCCAGAGGCGGGGTGGGGGGGTGGTGGTGGTGCAGGTGGAGGCAGCCTCACTCTTTCCCACACCATTTCCTTCCTCCTGTTTTCTCTCTGTGGCCAATGCGCCACGTCCATCTCTCTAGGTCACCTTTAATCCTCTCCAGGACACAGCAGGAGACAAAGAAATCCCATCTTGAATTGTCCTTATCATCTTGTGTGCTTTCCCTGCCCTTGAAGCATTGCAGCTCCTCCAGAGAAGCAAATGCAAGGCTCATGCTCTGGGGATGATCGTTTACATAAAATATCCTTTCCAATAATCCCCAGAACATCCATACTTGACCGCAGCTCTGACCCTTCCCCACTCTGCATCCCCAGTCTCCCGAGCAGGAAAGCCTGTGAGGGACAGAAGGCACCCAGACGACTGGCCACAAGCCCCAGGGGACACGTCCACCTACCTTGGTCAGATCCATTCCAAGTTTGAGCTGAGAAATGAGGTGAAGGATTACACTGCGCTGATCCTCCATGACGCCCACTTCCGTCTCTTCCTGATCTTCAGTGTCACTTTTCTCATCTTCTGACAAAACCAATTCGGGGCCTGAGTTTGGCTAAAACGAGATCATCAGTAAAAATCACCAGCCTGGCCCTGAGAAGCTAGAAGCACAGCACTGAACCCATGTGCTTAGCAAGGGCACAGAGCCCAAGCCTGCCCAGATAGAGTTTCTCCATAAACTGGTCCTCCCAGCCGTGGGCAGAAGACGATCTTTTTTTTTTTTTTTTTGCGGTACGCGGGCCTCTCACTGTTGTGGCCTCTCCCGCTGTGGAGCACAGGCTCCAGACGCGCAGGCTCAGCGGCCATGGCTCACGGGCCCAGCCGCTCCGCGGCATGTGGGATCCTCCCGGACCGGGGCACGAACCCGCGTCCCTTACATCGGCAGGCGGACTCCCAACCACTGCGCCACCAGGGAAGCCCAGAAGATGATCTCTGCGGTGCAGGCCCTACCTTTAAGCACCTGAGGAGCCCTCTCATCTTCCCCTCAACTGTGAGCTAGCCTTCTAGCCTAAGCACCTCCCCCGACAAGAAAGCTTCCTGCCCTCTAAGAAACTAACTATAATATTCAAGTGTGAGTCCCTTCACCTAGGCTATTCCCAAATAATATTCTCCTGTTAACTTGTACAACCCAGGGCACTATAGCTAATGTAAATTTCTGTTTATAAGCAAAAGTCAGACACCCCTGAAACTGACATTACCTTATTTATGGGAAAATTTACTCTGAAATTATTTCTATTCCCGTTAGTGAGTATCACTACAGCAAGTTAAAAAAAAAAAAAAAAAAAAAAGGCTCAGTGCTGGCATTAATTTATGGAGGGAAGCAAAAATGAAAATGTAAAGAAAAAGTCTGAAATTTTATAATAATGCTAAGCTTCAACCTGGCTAACAGACCCTGCACGTTCCTTGATGCAAGTTTTATTCATTCAGTTGCTTGATTCCAGTTTTCCAAATTACAGAGAAAGCAGGCAAGTTAATAAAATATGCAAGGTGGATTGCTGAGCGCATAATTTTCCAATACCTAGCTACCAAGAACTCTGGCTACAATTACAGCTGTCCTCACAATTCTGTTGAAAGAAATAATCCTATTCACCATTCTTCATTTAGGTATGTTCTCATAGTACTTGTTTCTATGTCAGCAAAATCACTCTACACAAAACGCTACGTAATTGTTTCTCATTACTGTTGACTGGTAATTACTAATGAACTTAACATAGAGAAACACGGGAGCCCACACATTTTAATATAAAAGGATACAGACTTGCCCGAATATCCAAGCAAAAACTGATCATTTTCAATCTCATTAGACAGAAGCATCTCATCTACTTCCAAAACACAAAAGTTATTTAGCGATCAAGGTGTTTATAATTGTCCTTCCTCACCAACACTCCAGAGCAAGTATGGTGCTCTTTCCACCAGGGTAGCATTTTTAAAATTTCAGTTGAAATGGACATTTACCATAGACATACTGCTCAAATTATTCCCAAGGCCATGGGGCTTTCCTCCAGCCACAAGTCAAGTTTCCATCATGTGCCTGGTTCCCTAGACTCATGTCATGTGTGTTATGTGACATCATTGGAAAGGTGCTTTGCTAGATATACTGAAATAACTGAGGGTCCCTGACCCCCACCATGGTCCAGAGAAGACTAACCAGAGGGGGAGTCTGGGGCCATGGGCCACCCTGATTCCACACCGGGAAATCAGAGACAGAGGGACAGGAGCCAGCACTTGCTATCAATGCCCGGAAGCCCCCTACCTCTCCTCCAGCTTCAGCTCCTGTGTTGCAGTGCCCATGGCAGCCAAGGTCACTGTGGTTACGAGTCTGACGGGCTAAAGCAGGGCCACCGTCCCATATACTTGCCCTCCTGACCTTCCCTGCTCCTTCCCCCTCCTCTGAGTTTCAGGCAAGTTTTAAAGGGTGGCTGTCTCCATTCACTGTGAGTTTGCATTTCCCGTCAGTTGGCACCAAAGCCAGAGAGCTCAGACACACTCCTTTCAATGCCAAGGTGATGGAGCTGCTACTTCCTTTGCAGTATCGTGCTGGGTGGTCACCTATATTAGCAGACATCCCCTCCACCCAGGGCAGTGGGGCAGGAGAGGGCAAGGCCTGGGTATCTTGTGTGGCAGGAAAAAGGACAATTGAAAGCAAATCACGCTACCATCCTGCACTCAAGGGGGTGGGCATAGCTTTCAAGGTCCTTATACATCTCAACAAGAAAGGGAGCTCCATGGGAAAAGAATCTGTAAAAGAACAGATACATGTATGTGTATAACTGAATCACTTTACCCCTGAAATTAACACAACATTGTTAATCAACTGTACCCAATATAAAATAAAAATTAAAAACAAAAACCAAAAAAAAAAAGAGAGAGAAAAGGAGCTCCACCTGGAGTGCAATTGTTCCTGCTTGAAATTAGCTGCTCTCACAAAGCACTGATTGTAAACTAAACAAATCAATAGCTCACGCAAGTTTTATGAAGTAAAGAATTGTTCTTTCTTCTGAAAGTGTGATTTTCCCATCTGCTCACAAGCCAGTGCAACCCTCCCACCCACTGCCACACTCGCAGGGAGATGCTTACAAACCACAGGGACCAAGCGTCTCCTGCCGTCTGCCTTCCTTGGAAACCAAACGCAGCTGGTCCCTGATTTCCAGGAGCCAAGACGCCTTCTGCAAGCTCCCGCCACATCATACGAAGAACATACACTACTGTGCACACAAACGCCTCCAGCTTGTCCCACTTCAATCAACGTCACGTTTCCTGTGTCTGGTGATGCCGTCAGGGACACTGGCTCCAGCAAGGGGAATTAAGGCTGGTGCACAGGCCTCAGAAGCTGACTCACTCCAAGGCGACTGGCGACCAGAGCTCCTTGGGACCCTGAAGTCCCGCCAAGGAAGGAAAGGCCACGGGGAGCCTGACACACATCCCCTCACTGGCACAGACCCTTAGCAGACGGTGCCCTAAGCTTAAACAAGGATCCAGCAATAATTCTGTCTCCTGCAGCTTCGGAAAACTTGCAAAAATTCTCTTATCCAACCTTGAGTAAATAATCAGGGTTTAAAAATAAAGCTGGCTTCATTCATCACGTTGTCAGTGAACGTCTTAGAGGACACCCCCAATTCCACCCACACTGGAACGCAAGTCCATATGCAGAAGGTGAGACCACCCTCTGGTGTGGGCCCAAAATGGGGGTACGTGGATGGAGGGTAGGGGTTCCCAACAGGGCATGTCGGTCTGAAGGAGGTCAACTGGCCATGTAAACACCAATCTGTGGGCACCCGCAAAGCACCCATGCATGGTTAGCAGGGGCTCTGAGAAATGGAGATTTCGAAGAACCAGGCTTTGATGGAGTTTTAAAGACAGAAAACCTTCCCTTTTAGGGTCAAGGGTTTGCAGATTCTGCTGTTCTGATGTGAAACCCACAACAACGGAACGGTCAGTGGATCCAAGTCTGCTTTCCACAGTCAGGCCCACGTGCTCATCACATCCTCACCCCCCGGCTCATCAAGTTCCGCTCCTCTCCTGGGTACCCCTGTATGCCCACGCCCTCCTATACCAATGGATTTCTGCTTGTAAAGTGATGACAACCGTCCTGAGGTGATCAGAGATGGCAGAACGGTCTTTCTCCACCTCAGAAGAAAACTGAAAATAAGAAATGGCTTTTTCTTATTTTCTGAGACAGTTCCTAAGACTGAGACAGTTCCTAAGACTCAAGCAAGAAGAATCTTTAAATACTGCCGTTCCCCAGAGAGCTTTGCAAATGAGCCAGCCTGAACCGTAAAAATGTACACAAACTTGAAGATAAAATGGGATTAGAATATGTTGTAAAGAGAAGCAGGCTTTGGAAAAAAGAGGTTTTTAATAAAAACAAAAAATTATGACTCAGTATTGCTTACCACATGAGTACCGCAGGACATGGGGTGCTACAACAATCCAGTGACTCTTGCCTTGTTAGTAAATGGTGGGGGGACGGACAAGCAAAGGTGATGGACAGGAAAAGGCCACCTGGCAGCTGGGGTCCAGGGGCACCCCTGGTAGCTCAGCAGTGACCTGGGCCCTAAAGCAAGGATTCTTAATCTGGGCCCTATGGACACTCGTTAAGATACCTACCTATACCCTTGACATTTCATGTACAAATTGCGTGTCTGGGCATTTTATGGAGAGAGGGTCCTGCTCTCCATGGATTCTTAGAAGGGTATCTGTCCAGGGCTGACCTCAGATCTCGCAAGGTCTGCAGGGTCTCAAGGTCTGAAGGGTCATGGAAGAGAGATGGGCTCTCAGGGTGGGAAATGGTTGAGTCAAAGACGGTCCCAGCACCTGCAGACGTGCCCCTGCCTTACCACCAAACTCTACTCCTTATCTGATAGGAGGCAGCTCCTCCACGGGCCAAGGACCAAAGCCAGAAGTAACACCGTGACTTGAGTTAGGTTTATGTGGGTCCAGCAGTCTTGTCAAGGGGGACACCAGTGTAGGGGAGACACTGAACATTCTTAGGGTCTCTTCTTTTTCACAAGATTTTAATTCTTCAATACAAATGCAAATTCCAAGCAAGACTGAAATTCCAACCTCTTTTATTCAATACACATATGTGATTTAATTACAATTGGAGTCAGTTCCAGGAAAAAAAAACCCAGGAAACAGACATTTATCTTTAGAGTCCATTCAATTCCCTGTCAGAGGCCTCACTCTACCCCCACGCTCCCAAATCCACCCCAACCCCCCTTCCCAGGCCTCGCTCCCTATTTTCCCTTCCTCAGACGGTGTACTTCTCTCTTCACAATGATCTCTCCTTCTTTCTTAACTGAGACCTGGCCCTCAGACAGCTGGGGTCAGTATAAGCAGTTGGATCTATTGTACTAACATCCTCTTTAACCTAATGTCTTAAAGGGCTGAACCCTGAGACTCAAGGCATTAGAGAGAGGCCTGGGCATTACCCAGCCTTCCAAAAAGCCTTTTCACTGTTGGGTGGGGAGCAGCTCCACAAAGAGCCCTGAAAACCCAGACATGCAGGTGTGAGGGGTCTCCTCCAGCAAGGATCGGGATGGACTCCTATAGCCATCTTCTGCCAGGTAAGAGGTATTCTTAACTAAACAACGTCTTCAGCAGAAAAACATAATCCACTGAGCTCATGTTAGCCACCACCCTCCTGAAATTCTACCGGACCAAGATACAAAGCCAGCTAGGGAATGAACATTCTCCTCTGGCAGCGAACACACTTCAGCTCAATCATTTTTAAAGCCTGGCATCTCTCCCTGCACGCTGGTACCTTGGCATGGAGGCACGGGTGAGCTGTGCCATCCCAAAGAACCTTGGCATTGAACGCAAGAACCCAACGTAGCCCAGATATCGTCCTTACAGGAAAAGGGGGGGACACAGCCATGTCAAGAAGACTCTCTGGTATTCTGGGGGCCAGCGGGCAGCGGGGGAGAAGACCCAGAGCATCACCACCCTCAGATACCCTCAAATGAGAGCTATGTCTGTATCACAGCAGCAGGCAGAAGAGTAACCAGGAAATGACGTGTCCTCTTACGTGACGTGCTTCTCAAGCCCACAACTACACAGAACGTGCAATGACATGCAATCGCGGCCACCAGGGCGAGTCTGCTTTTGCTGACCAGGGGATAAAAGTCAAGAGAAGCTGGTCTTCCAGAAAATAAGAGGTTTTAGGAAAAATAGGAACGTGGAACATGGACAGAGCTTAGGGGGTCAGAGAGACTGGGAGGGTGGGTACATGGAGACAGACCAAGGGGACAAAAAAAAAGGAAATCCAGTGAATACTGGAAGAAAAGCAAGAGGGTCTGAGTGTCTAAGAGGTACAAGTACCCACGGACCAACGACCAAACCAATTTTTTTTTTGGTTCTAATGATAAATGGTATTACTGTCTCTTTAATTTCTAGTCATTTTTTCATCTCAATAGTCACAGTGTATTTAACCAAGTTATCACAACCATTACTTGGTCCTCAGAGCACATCTTCATATCAGTAACATTTTATCAGTAAATCCTAAGAAGCCCCGCCTGACAGCCCAAGGTCACGAGAACTGGCACAGCTGGATCCGAGGAGCCGGTCCAACTTGGGGCTCAAGTCAGCAAGCATCAGCAGAGCCTGGAGCCCCCAAAGACAGCCAGACGTCCAGCAAATTCCACCAGTAATTTCTGGCCCTCATTCCCCAATAGGAAACGTCTACCCTGTGACTGTCAAGTGCACGGCCCTCCCTACCACGCGCTTGGGACAATTATCTCCCGAGGACAGACACAGACGTGAAGTTTGTCCTCTGAACGTGCAGTGGCTGCTCCTGGGGACCTACTGTTCTCCCCACGCTCAGCACAGGCGGGGTTTCTCCTCCAGAAGAGTCTCTCTAATTCCCCAAAAGTAGGCCATCCTTGCTCGGTGGAAGGGCTCTCGGTCGGAACGGATGGATGCTTGTCTCTGGTCACAAGTCATGCCAGAGGGCTGCAGTCAGCCACACGTCTTCGGATGGTGTCTGGTCCGGCTGACGGCTGACGGCCTTCGGCCCTGATGCAGGGCGGCAGCTGAAGGCTTCTCACATGTACTGTCCTCTCTGTGGAGCCACGTCGAAGCCAGGCCACCGACTGGGCCTCGGAGGCCACCCCCTTAGTTAGGGGACCTTATCTGGCCATTTGGAGGTAGGTGCAATGAGGCCACTGTGGCGAGGTTGGGGGGACCTGACGGAGAAGTTGGCTCTTATCCTCGACAGGTTCAAGTACAAGCATGTCCACGCAGCCTGCTCGTCCCAGCTGCCATCTGGGGGGCACTGAGTTGGCTGCCACTGCCATCATAATCCTTCTGCCGCCTCCCAGTGGATGTGCTGGCTTTCTGGCTCTACCCACACATACATACACATTTACCACACTTGGCTCTCACAGACTGCAAGGACAGATGCTTGTCCTGAGCAAAGGGGCCGACCTGCAGAAAGGTTAATTTTAAATCAAAGACATCCTGGAAGGCAGAAGGAAGTTGCTTCTGGGGAGGGGTGTGGAGCGGGGGGTACATTCGTCATCAGCCAAGGTCATCGGGAACATCACACCAAGAAGGTTTAAAAAGCGTTCCTTTCAAGACACGTGAGGTAAGCATTCAGAGGGAGGAGAATCGCCAGCCCTTTTCCAGCATCCATGTGTCTACTTGAAAATCATTTTAAATGAAAGCAGAAAAGAAAGGAATTGCGAAGGAGCAAAGGAAACCGCAAGAAAGCACCGCAAAGGAAAAACGAAGCAGCAGCTGCAAACAAAGAGGGAGGTGATTATTTTGCAGTTGAGGTTCTGCAAGCACATCAGCAGGACCCCTGGCCCTGGCATGTGGGCACCGGGAATCACGGGGAGGGTGCCAGCGTGGTGGGTCAGGCAATGTGCCAGCGCCGCATCCAGTGCTTTATGGCCTTTTTTCCATCAGCAGAAGTCCAGCCCTTTCCAGCCCAGCCCAGCACTGAAATCACAGCCGGGCCGAGGGCTCAGCAAAGCTCTGCAGGGTGAAGGGGCACGCCCACCGTGCCCTAGCCCTGGGTGGCACCAGCAGCACGGGTCACGCTTCCCAACTCACAGGAAGACCCTGAGGATGGGGATAAAGATCACGAGAAGGAGAAGAAAGAGGATGCATCACCACAGCTCTGCAAGGCAGCAAAGCATCCAGGGAGAGCTCTGCGTGGTGGCTGCAGAGAGACGGCCCTGGACATAAACCCTGAACCTGCCACCTTCCACCTGGCAGGCAGTCTCCTCACCTGTGAAGTGGAGATGGTACCACCCACCCCCTGGAGGGCTGCTGAGAGGCCCGGGGAAGTCAGGGCACGGGAAGTGGGTGCAGAGGGAACACTGAGCAAAAGCCTGCCGCCCTCGTGAGGCTGCAGCATCCTCATGGGCACATGGTGGACCTGCGGCCCCGGGGATCTAGAAACCACAGTTGAAGTGCCCATCACCCCTGCTTGTGCTCGTTCCCATCCCGGCAGCATCCTTCTGGAAGCTGCAGGATGCTTCCCATGCTGTCTCCCAGGCCCTCCTCAGCAATGATGACACCGAGGGTTCTGGGGCTGCAAAGGTCCAGGCCCCCCAAATAGTCCATGGCCCTGACCATGAGGTAGCATCACTTCCTGGATCTGGGGCTGCAGCAGAAAGGGATTCATAGAAATCCATCCTCCAACAAATCTCAGCCTAGAGTCACATGCAGATCCGGGAACCACATGGGACAAACACACAGTAGCCAGGACAGTGAATCGGACAGTGCAGGCCATCCCCTGGCCTCAGGAGACCTGCTATGGTCTGCAGGGAGTGACAGGACGGGGGTGCCTGTCATCCAAGGCTACCCAGGAAAGGTAGGGAAGAAATTCTCTGAGACCCGTCCTAGCCTTCCTGGCCTCTGATAAGAGGAAAAGCGGTGGTTCAGGACATAAAAGGAACCCCCACCTCCTTGGGGTGGGCTGAAGGGTAAGCAGTCACCAGGCCTGAACGAGTTACCATTGCACCAGCTGCCTCGAACTCAAAGCACCGCGTGAGATACTGAAGACAGAAGGATGCGGTCTTAAGCCACGGTCTCTGCATTCAACCAGCGGGGATCTTTTGGAGGACCTTTCTTTCTCCATCCCTGGGTGGGACTGGTAAGTTCCCAACTCATCATTCGACACTTAGTTCAACCATGCTTCACAGGGGCAGAGGCGATGCCTCCATCCTAACCAGGAATCCCTAAGCACCCTGTCCGTGCCCAGCTCGGCACTTACCCAACTGCATTTATGCAACTGCCCATCTACCTGCCTTCCCATCAGAGCAGGACAGTCAGCTCTCTTTTGGTACAGGAACACTGATGATCGGGGCTGGCTGCTTAGGGCTCTGGGTCAATGTGGATTAGAAGCCTCCTCCAGGATCTGGGAGGAAGAATGCCCTGATCCAGCAGCAACACCAGCCGGGAGCTCAGGAGGGGAAAGTGACAGCCATGGCGTTGTCAGCTTACCCACCTCAGAGCTCCGTGATGATGGCAAGCCTGTCTTACTCAGGCTTTCATTTCTAGAATCCCAACACAAAGCCTGGTTTTATAATAGCTGCTCGGTTAAAAAAAAAAATTTTAAGGACTGAATGAATAAAACTAAAGAAAAATTGGGAAAACTGGAGCGTGCAAGACAAAATCCATATTTAAAATAAGAAGGCCAGCCAGTCACAGAAGACCACATATGACATGATCCCACTTATATGAGATGCCCAGAACAGGCCAATCTACAGGGACAGAAAGTACATTAGTGGTTGGTGGGGGACGGAAGGACGGGGGGATTTGAGGTGACAGCTAAGAGGTAAGGTTCCTTTTGGGGTGATGAAAATATCCTAAAGCTGACTGTAGTGCTGGTGGTACATAGCTGGGAGCATCCTCAAATCCATAGGATGGCACACTTCAAATAGGTGAATTGACATGGCATGTGAATTATATTTCAATAAAGCTGTTATTTGAAAATTAAAAAAAAATAAAAGGACACATGATGCAAAGTCAAACAAGGCCAGAAGGAAGGTGACGTGTGCAGAGCCAGACTGGGCCTGAGTCTCACCAAGGAGCAGCACTTAGGGCGGCAGAGAAGGGCGGGGCCCTTCCAACCAGAGTGATGTGACAGGGAGGTTTGGCTCAGACCAGACTGTATGTGGCTTTGCCCTTAGGACTAGACTCACTCCCTTGGAAAGCCCATGTGATTGATGCCGTGGCTTTAAACCATTTGTACACTGATGGCTTCTAAGTTTATATCTCAAGTTCAGCCTTCTCCCCTGACTTCCAGCTTTGTGTGTCCAACTGTCTATCCACACCCCCAAGCTATTAGGCAGAACAATGGACTCCCAGACACGCCCAGGTCCTAATCCCTGGAACCTGTGAATATGTTACTTTACATGAAAAAGTGGCTTTACAGATGTGATTAAAGCCTGGAATCAGGGCAAGTATCCTGGGTTATCCAGATGGATCCAACAGAATCACAGAAATCCCAAAAATTCGAGACTCTTTCCTGGCTGTGGTCAGAAGAGGAGATGTACTCGTGGAAACTGGTCGGACATGCAGCATTGCTGGCTTTGAAGATGGAGGAAGGAGCCACAAGCCAAAGAAAGTAGGCAGCCTCTGACAGCTGGAAAAGGCAAGGAATTTGAGTCTCCCCTAGAGCCTCCAAGAAAAACCTCGATTTTAGCTCCATGAGACCTATGTCGGACTTCTGACCAACAGAACTGTAATACGATCAGTTTGCGCTGTTTTGAACCAACAAGTCTGTGATAATTTGTTACAGCAGCAATAGAAAATTAACACACTACCTAATAGGCATATTAAACATAATATATCCAAAACACACCTTGCAACTCACACCTCCAATACGTGGTCCTCTGTCTCAGGAAATGGCAACTTCATTTTTCCAGCCACTTGGCCAAAAGCCTCAGCACCACCCCTGACTCCAGTCTTCCTCACATTCCACCCACACCACAGCCCCCAGCAAACCCTGCCAATTGCATCCACAATCCAATTACTCTCACAACCTCCACTCCCTGGCACAGGCCACCGTCAGCTCTCACTTATTTACTGCAACAGCTTCCCAGCAAGTCTGCCACACCCGCTCTATGGCCTCGGTCTCCTCACAGCAACCAGCAGTCATAACGCAGATCCTCTCTAACTCATGCTCAAAACACTCCCCACTTCCTTCAGAATCAAAGTTCTTATTGGGGACCAGGAGACCCCATGTGATCTCGCCCCACTGCTTCTCTTACCTTCCTTCCCACCGCATCCCTCCCACACCCTCCTCAGGCCCCGCCAGCCACTTTCTGTTCCTAGAACACATGAAGTGCACGTCTACCTCAGGGCCTTTGCACCTGCTGTTACCACTCTTTTCCCCCTGGATTTCTGCATGGCTTCCTCCCTCCCTTCACTCAGATCTCTACTCAGGTGTCACCTGACCGTCCTCCCCACCTTCCCCATCATGCCCCCCTCCAGCTGCTCCTTCACTCCTGGCACTGATCGTATTATATGCCGATTGATCACCTCTGTCCCCTGGAGAAGGTCAGCTCACGAGAACCAGGCTGTGTTTTGTTCACTGTTGTGTCTCTATCAACAAAGATAGGACTTGACACTGACATATTCCTCGAATGAGTAAATACACACTTGGCTTTCCCCTTTGGAAGTGAGCAACTACGGACGATCACTAAGGGGCTGAAGAATATAACCCAGGCCCCAAGGAATGGCCTGTTAATTAAGCCACGATGTGACTGTTGCAGGGGTGACGGGCACTGAGAACCATTCTGGTTCAGCGTGAGGGAGAACAGCGTGCACAAACAGACCCATCAGGCTCTGTGTGAGGCACAGGAGAGGAGCACAGACGGCGTAGGACACGGCCTGGGTCCCCCTGGGCCTGCAGCCTCTGTGTGGACAGTGGCTGGTGTGGGCTCCCAGTTGCAGGGTCAACAGTGAGCACCGCAAGAGCCACGGGGGAGCAGCAAGGCGGTGGCAGGCAGTTCAGAAGGAAGAAGCAAGCTCTGGAGGGAGCAAATGGAGCCACAGAGGAGACAGCTCAGGAGATTCAGACGCAAGAAAGAGCCGTTAGCATCTCATGTTGCACACCTCAATGGGCCCCTGCAGCACCCCGCCTTCTCTGTTTCACTCACCATCCTCCTTGTCACCCAGGTTTGAGGCCTGCAGCTTCACAGACACCTTCCCAGTGCCCCAGCACCCCAACACCCACCCGCTTACACATCCCTTCCCTCTCCCATCTCTGCCATCACACGCTGGGCCTCGGGCACATCTTATAGGATCCGAACACTTCCCAGATTCTCATCTGCTGCAGACCCTTCCTCTTATGCTCTGTTTCATATTGCACCACTAGAATGTTCTTCCCAAAACATCCGCTTCTCTGTTCAAAGTCTTCAAGTCTTCATTTAGCTATACCTAAAGTGGGTATAGCTAAATGTTCTTCCCAAAACATCCGCTTCTCTGTTCAAAGTCTTCAAGTCTTCATCCCATCGCCCAGAGAAAACGATCCACTCACTCAGCCCACCATTTCGGGCTTTCGTCCCCCAGACCCCTGTGGTCACATCCCCTCCTGCTATTCGCCTAATCCTCCTACAGCCTAGACTTACCCTGCCCGGCGCGGTAGCCACCAGCCACAAGTAGCTATTTAAACTAATTAAAATGAAATACAATTTAACCAGCCACACTGTAAGTACTGAGCAGCCACAGGCGGCTGGTGGCTACCATATTGGTCAGTTGGCAAAGAAAATATTTTCATCATCGCACAAGTTCTACACTTTATTTTATTTTATTTTAATATTTACTTATTCGGTTGCACTGGGTCTTAGTTGCGGCTTGTGGGCTCCTTAGTTGCGGCTCGCAGGCTGCTTAGTTGCAGCATGCGAACTCTTAGTTGCAGCACGTGTGTGGGATCTAGTTTCCTGACCAGGGATGGAACCCAGGTCCCCTGCATTGGGAGCGCGGAGTCTTAACCACTGCGCCACCAGGGAAGTCCCAAGTTCTACACTTTGAATGTCCCCCCAACTCATTTCCATGCCTCCCACCATTTGTGATTTCTCTGCAGAAAGAGCACCCATGCCCTGATGCAGCTTCTGATGATCCCGGGGCAAAGGAAATCCCTCCCCCTCCTCTAACACCCCACATGGAAGCCTCGCCAGGGTCGCTCACAGGTTACTGCCTTGCCTATCTTTTCCTAACATTTTGGCAATAAAAAGCTCAGTGAGAACAGATCATTTTAAAACTCTAAAATTCCTACTGAACCACAGATGAACCATTTTACAAGCACCTTCACCGAAGAAACAAAAAGACGACAGAATGATATATCGGCGGGGGGTGGGGGGGTCCCCCTGTGATTTGCTTCTTTTGTAACCATGGATGCGCATCAAGAACAGAATTCTGGCTTTCTATATCCACAGTTGTTAATGATTTATGTTTTGTGCTGGGTGATAGATTTTTTCTGATTCTGCAGATGGTGAATGCCTCTATTCAGAAAATAAACACAAGGAGACTAAAGTCGATGGCACCCCCTTAGTGGTCCTTTCAGAGTCTACACTTGATGCCACTAATTGCTAGACCACCTTGCTTCCTCCACACATTATGCAGTCATGGGCTCATACTTAGAGACAGGTACAGGGAAAAAGGATGCAAAGCAAGGAGGGGATGCAGAATGGAGCAGGGGGAAGCTCGGGATCAGGCCTAACACATGGTCCCGAACCTGCAGCCTCAGCATCGCTGGGAACTTGACAGAAATGCAAAGTCTGGGCCCCATCCCAGGCTCAGACTTCCCGACCTGTGTTACGTTTGTGGGGACGGGGGCCCAGACCTGTGTTATGTTTGTGTTTTGATGTTTATTTTTGAATCAAAATAGAATTTATATGTGGTGCAATGTACAGGCCTTAGTGCGTGGTTCCATGAATTATGACAAATCACTTCATATTCAATTACTTTTTTTTTCTAACACCTTAACTATTTTTAAGTGTACAGTTCAGTAGTATCAACTCTATTCACATTGCTGGGCAACAGATTCCTGGAACTTTTTCATCTTGCAGAAATGAAACTCTACGCCCACTGTAGCCTTCCAGCCCACCTCCTCCCCTCCCCCTGGAGAACCTGAGTGTTACCAAGCCCCCCAGGTGATTGGGATACATGCCAGCACTTGAGAAACCACTGCTCTAATGATCCCAGGCCATAGCAGGAAATGTGTCACTGGCCTCTTCCGATTCCCCAAACCCAATCCTGAGTGCCCAGTGTGGACATGGGAATCAAACATGGACAAATGGACAACTTCTATCAAAATCTTGTGTAGGCATAAGTTGAAGAAGGAAATTGTATGTCTCAACATTAGACCAGGCTCTGGAAATTTCACTTGATGGCCCAAAAACAGGATCAGAAAGCTATAAACTTTTTTTGTTTTTATTTATTTATTTTTTGTGGGGGGCTACATTGGGTCTTCATTGCTACGCGTGGTCTTCCTCTAGTTGCAGCAAGCGGGGGCTACTCTTCATTGCCGTGCGCGGGCTTCTAACCGTGGTGGCTTTCTTGTTGCGCAGTGTAGGCTCTAGGTGCACGGGCTTCAGTAGTTGTGGCATGCAGGCTCAGTAGTTGTGGCTCACGGGCTCTAAAGCGCAGGCTCAGTAGTTGTGGCGCACGGGCTTAGTTGCTCCATGGTATGTGGGATCTTCCCAGACCAGGGCTCGAACCCACGTCCCCTGCATTGGCAGGCGGATTCTCAACCACTGCGCCACCCGGAAAGCCACACAGAATAGTTTTGATTTACAAGTCATTGGAAGCAAGAGGTATTTACTGTTCTTTGCAGGCAAAAAGGGATTGCATCATGAATAATGGAAAAGGCAAAGCCCATTAAAACTGTTCTGCAGATAACGCTCTGTCCAGGCCACCAGGGACGTCATTCACAGGGGACTCCTGTGTGCCAGGCACATATCAATACACACACAGACGCATCCCAGCCTTCAAGGACCAAAATCAGGGAAATCTACGCCATTTCACTTCAAGGGGTAGAGTTTCTGTATTGCTACCCCCTTTGGGAATTTCTGGCTCTCAGAAGATCCAATGATTTAGTACCACAGGAAGATCAAAAGCTAGGAATTTTAGAAACAACCCCAAGCTTGGACAAGTTTAGATTCTTCACTTCTCTTAAAAACTCTCTGGTATTTGTCTCTCATGTCTTGATTTCAGGAAAAACTAACAAACTTAGGGAACAGCATCTCAGAGAAAACAGGCTCTATCTAGTGTCTTGTAGAAAAAAGAAATAAACCAGAAAGAAAACCACTCTTAATTCTACAATGAGGAAGCACCAATAAGGCTCCATTAAAGCTACAATCTCTAAATCCCACTCAATACATTTTGGCTCAAATAGCTGGCATCTTCTCTGCTTTTTAATTTGCATCATGTGTAACCATTTTTCTAGCCACTGTGATAGCGGATATTAAAAGAAGTTTTCCCTGTACTTTTATTCAAATGGGAATTGATACTCGGGATCTAGGAGGGTAATTGCAGCAATTTTTTTTTTCATATTATTCACGGCCATAAAATCCAGATGAGGCTTACTATGTCTTCTACATTAAAAATCATCACAGCATCATACTCTGCTTTGCCCCACTCTCAAATGCTTTATTCAATGAAAACGTCAAGGGGAAATGTGTGAGACAGCTGTAATCATCCCAGGGTAATGAAAACACTGTGTAGTGAGCACTATTAATGATCAGACCCGTGGGTTTAAAACCATATTTCGAAAAGATACACGCACCCCAATGTTCACAGCAGCACTATTTACAACAGCCAAGACATGGAAACAACCTAAATGTCCACTGACAGATGAATGGATAAAGAAGATGTGGTAGAACACTACTAGTGGAACACTACTCAGCCCTAAAAAAGAATGAAATGATGTCATTTGCAGCAACAGGGATGGACCTAGAGATGATCATACTCAGTGAAGTAAGTCAGACACAGAAAGACAAATACCATATGATATCACTTATATGTGGAATCTAAGATATGACATAAATGAACTTATCTATGAAACAGACTCACAGACATAGAGAACAGACTTGTGGTTGCCAAGGGGGAGGAGGGTGGGAGAGGGAAGGATTGGGAGTTTGGGATTAGCAGATGCAAACTACTATATTGATATACAGAATGGATAAACAACAAGGTCCTACTGTACAGCACAGGGAACTATATTCAACATCCTATGCTAAATCATAATGGAAAAGAATATGAAAAAGAATATGTATATGTATAACTGAATCACTTTGCTGTACAGCAGAAATTAACATTGTAAATCAACCATACTTCAATGAAATTATTTTTTTTAAACTGTGGGATTATCATATGTAGCACAAAAAGAGCACAGTAAATTTTAAGGTATGAGTGTCTCAGGTAGGACCCACACTCTTTTAAGTATTAAATTGTCTCTTCCTTTTTTAGATCATTCTGATGCACAGAATTTCCATTTCTCCAGCATAACGCAGTCCTGTGATGACTCTCAAAGCTAGGCTTTCTGTCACCTGGCTAGACATTTGAAAAATGCTCTGTTCCTGAACGATAAATCTTCATCCCATTTATAAAGGGTGATAATGAAACACATCCCTCTCGTGAGTTTGAAAATATCCCATGGTAGGTGATATTTAACTGAATATTTTACCATGCTATAATCCAATGTCTTTAAAACTAAAAAACAATTTAACTTCTGACATTAAGTACTTCATTTTTGAGAAATAAAACTATTGGGTTTTTTTTTTTTTCAACTTGATAAGTATCCTGATTAAAACTGCCTTAAAACCCAGCAACATTAGACCCTAGATGGAGACAGAGTGCCCAAACCAGAACCACCAGAGAATGAGTCACTACACATTTTGACATCTGCCTGAGGGAGAAGCTGAGGGTAGGAGAACCAACGCTCTCAATGAGAGGATGCTTGATTCATGCCGATGATGTTTCCAGGAAGGATGGGTGTACATATCAGCTCATGTATGTTCCCACAGTGTGATACCTCCCTATAAAACAGCCACCACAAACACAGCAACACCGTGGCTCATCTCAGTGGGCAGCCCTAGACAGCAACACACAAAATTCATTTGAAAGGATGTAAGTAAGGAGAATCTGACTCAAACCAATTCAAGCAAAGGGCTCCTCCATGGGGAAAGTACACCCAAGAGGAGGACAAAATATTTTCCTCATACTATGAAGGACTAATTGGCTTAATATAAAAAGAATTCTTATAAAACATTAATTAGAAAGTCCAACTGAATGGGAAGATGTGCAAAGGCTGTGAACAAGACATTGAAAACAAGAGAAATACAAAGAGCTAATAAATACACGAAGCATATTCTCAACTTCATTCATAATCATAAAAATAGAAATTAAACAAGATACCATTTTTCTTCTTAAAAAGCACTGGTAAGGGCTTCCCTGGTGGCGCAGTGGTTGAGAGTCCGCCTGCCGATGCAGAGGACACGGGTTCGTGCCCCGGTCCGGGAAGATCCCACATGCCGCAGAGCGGCTGGGCCTGTGAGCCATGGCCGCTGAGCCTGCGCATCGGAGCCTGTTGCTCCGCAACGGGAGAGGCCACAACAGTGAGAGGCCCGCGTACCGCAAAACAAAACAAACAAACAAAAAAGCACTGGTAAGAAAATAGGACCTTGATATTCATTCCTAATGGCAAAAAACAGGAAACAGCAGCCCTCACACATTGCCGAGAGTATAAATTTGGCTCAATCTCGGAGGGCAATTTGGTAATACTTTGCAAAATTTTAAATTCCCACATATGTTGCCTGAATTCCACTGCTAGACAGTTTCCCTATAAGACACGTGCTTTAGTGTGCCAAATATATGTCGAGCACTACCTGTAAAAGAAAACTGGACTATCTACAAGTCTCTCATGGAGACTGGTTAAATAAATTACGGTACATGATTCCACGAGTTATGATACACCCAGAGTTGAACGCTTTGTGGCTGTTATAAGGAATGCAAACAATATACCTAAAGTCTATTGTAAACTAAAGAGCCACATTATCTATAGTGTGATTCCACTGTTGTAAAAACTGTTTAAAGTATATATGTTTGCTACGCAAACAGACTCCCCAGAAGAGATACAGTAGCTCCTTGTAGGAGGTATGCTGGAAGGAAGAAAGAGTGGACTTTTACTTCTGACTTCCTACAAGTCCTATGCTGTGGTTACGTGACAATTACGCTGCAAAAATTTTTCAGGTCCTCCTCCTCCCAGTGCCAAGATATGAACTGTGTGAACTGTCAGAGACAACCTCATGGGTCACGTCTGGCTTAATACTGAGCCTCTTGGGGGCAGCAGAGGGGATGGAGGGGTGAGGAGCAGCAGCAGGCTGGGAAGAGTCAGTTTGGCAAAGTTTCACTATGGACAAAAGCCACAGCCAGTTACTTTCCTCCCGACAACGCATCCAGCTGAGCTGACTGCTTTCCTCCAAGGGAGCAATGGAACCACTGGCTCTCTTTCAAGTCGGAGGTCCATCCCACTTTTACTTTCATGGTTTATCTAACGTCTTTGTGATTGCCAACCAACTCACTTGCTGTGTAGGCTGAATAATAGCCCAAAGATGTGCGGTCCTAATCCCCAGGACGGTGACTGGGTTAGGCTATATGGCAATGGAGAATTAAGGGTGCTAATCAGCTTAAAGTAGGGAGACTGTCCTAGATTATCTGGGTGGGCCCAGTGTTACCACAAGGATCCTTAAAAGTGGAAGAGGAAGGCAGAAGAGAGAAATCACAGGGAGACAGGACTATGGAAGCAGAGTCAAAGAGATGCAAGGTTCCTAGCCCTGAAGATGGAGGAAGGGGCCACAAGCCAAGGAATGCAGGCAGCCTCCAGAAGCTGGAAAAGCCAAGGAAATGGATTCACCCCAGAGCCTCCAGAAAGGAATGCCGTTCTGCTGACACCTGGATTTTAGCCCACCGAGACCTGCATAACACTTCTAATCTACAGAACTATAGGAGGATAAATTTGTGTCTTTTAGGCTGAGTTTGTGGCCATTTGCTACAGCAGCAACAGGAAACTAATACAACCTACCTGATATTTTCTTTATGTCTCTATACTCCAGACTTCCTCTTGTGGGCAAAGCTGGGGTGTGCTGTGCAAATCAGCCCAGCTGGGCAGCCTGCCTTAGAGATGCCCACTGGATTGGGCCCACCCTGCCAGCTGGCTGGGTGATTTTAGGACTTCCTCAGAGAGAAGCCAGGCAAGACACCTACCTTGCAACAAAACTGCCTTGATAATGCTTAAATCAGCTCTACCTGGAGAAGCCCAGTTTGAGTAAGTTATTAATGAAAGCCCTTTGTGAATCAGGCCCCACCATATAAATATATACATTTGTCATCATTTACACCCAGAATACTCTTTTGGAAGACTACATAAGAGAAATGAATCTCGCGTGAGGAACCCAGAAGAGCTTAACAACAAATGCTCATAGGGCTTCCTCAACCAACTTCCTATCTACAGACTGGGGTAAGAGAGGCAGGTCAAAGACTATTTGAATAAGACTCTGACTACTGAGTACCTACTATGTGCCAGGCACCAAGATGAACAATGACAATACACCGTCTCATCGAGTTCTCATCACATTTCCATCAGGAAATTACTACGATCATTACCATTGATAATTCGCATGCCCACGTTCTCACAGACAGTAAGTCCAAGAGCTGGGGTCCAACCGACTCTGTGAGCCTCCACAGCTGGAACCCTAGAGACATCATTCTAACCCCCGCATCGAGGGACAGCTTAAACTGACATCTACTCTAGACCAGAATATCCAAGAGAAGAAAGAGAATGTCAGCTTCATTCCTATGATCTAGAAATGCAATCATTTAACCTCACCTCTCCAAAATACCCCTGTAGCTTTGAAACACCTTTTTACTCATCTCAAGAGCCAAGCTACCTGAAAGAGGATCTCTCACTGTCTTTGTTATTGTTTTGTATCTTATGTTCTACTGATTGCTTCTTTAAGGAATCTGTGTTCTAAAAAAATATAAACAAAAAGCTTGCTTTTGTGAGGTGGGCACTCTGATGCTTATAAAGGTCTTCTGTTGAGGCTCAGGAAGGAATTGTTATGACATCTGTCCCCACTTTTCTACTCACCTAGTGAAGAACCACTGATCTCACAGAGCAGCATCTAAAACAGAAAGCTGTTTCCTCATTCTGGGAATTTCTATGTAAGATCCCATTCTAAATAAGGTTTTTAGCTCTAAAAATGCATCATAATGAAATTAAAAGGCATGTAAACATAAAAATAGTCCCTTTCTCTTGCTTGCATTTCTTTTCTCACTTCAGTGCAGGAAATTGGTTTCAGTCACTATAAGAAAACCTCACACTCCCCTAAGGAGTTGTTTTCTCCCCAAATTACATGTTTTTTTTTTAAAGACAGAACTACAAACTGGCCCTGCATTTTAGTACACAAGCCATTGAAAAGAAGATATTTGGGATCTGAAACACATTTTCCAAAGAAGAATGTCATTCATGGTGTAGGTGCATTTCCAGAGTAACCCACAAAGCTCTTTCAAACTCAGAATGTGGATTAAATACTACACATTTGCTGTAGGAAGATCTGATACTCTTGCAGTATTACTTTAACTATAAAACAATCAAGTTCTATACATATTCTTTTTCAAGGAAAGCAATTCTGATGAGATCAAGGAAAATGTGAAGAGAGATTTGGGGCAATCTGAAGGACATTTCCATGGCTTTAAGGATAGATACACTGTTCTCAGTTAGGTTTAATTTCATTTCCAAAAAAGTTATGGTTTCCTTTTCCTCCAAATGGCTGTATTTCTGCCCATCTTCTTATACTTATTTGTGATGAGGTCATTTGCCGGGATTACTGTAGCTAATAAAGGGAGACACAAATGACATAGGACAGTCCGATGTCTCATTAGCTGGCTGCAGATGGTGAATGGCAGAGAAAAGGGACCCGGGGCTTTGGGGAAGTGATGGCTATGAGTTGTCCTCAGAGGAGAAAGAAGATGGTCGTGACAGGGTGTCACATGACATGTGACTGCACCTGTCACCTCACAAAGCCTGCCTGCTTGGCCCCTGCTGCTCTAATATCTGCAGGGGCAAGGAGAGCTTTGGTGCTGGGGTGACTGGGGACAGGATGGACAGCCAGACAGCTGCTGGTAAGGTAAGTTCAAGTATCAGAGGGGCGGTTGTTTGAGTCCTATATCCAGAGGGGGTAAAATCTTTATCAGAACTTAGACAATTTCATTCACACATACCATCTCCATTCTGCTGAGCTGCTCATCTATCAGCATTACCAAAAAATTTTAAATTTACAATTATAATATAGTACAGAGGCAGCCCCTGCACCGCACCCCATAATCCATCTACAAAACTCAATCCACATTGCAAAAGGGATCCAAGAACTCATTGATTAATTCAGGCAGAGCCCGAAGTATGTGTGAGAAAAGACTTTCCTCTTTTCTTCCATAACATTCTTTCCCCAAGATCATAAATCTCTGAGCATCGACTTCACATCTCTGGAAAATGAACGGCATCTGAGACAGCATATAAATCACCTTGAGAAGAGTTATTCATTGTGGGCAAATCAAAATGTAAGCCGGGCAGATGGTGAAGAGCTCGTTTCTACTGGTAGTATCCCATGGGGCGAGGCAGGCTAGGGGAAAAGCAGACAGAGTTGTGAAATTTGGGGCCACAGTGATAGGAAGAGAATAAATACCCAAAACAACAGGACACTAAAAATTATCCTACCACATGGCTACAATCTCTTCAACTCTTCGCCAATGCTTCAGATCTGACTTTCTCCCTCTACGGCGAAAAGACTGGTATCAGGGCAAAGGGAAGAGGACTCAGGATAGGGGGTTGGGGGGAGGGAAAACCCATACTAAACACTGCAGTGCTTTAAGCCCTCTTCGTTCACCAGTTTCAAAGTGCTTAATCCTTTGGGGACTGCAGCGGGATAGAAGAGATTATACCACCTGGTGCTGATTTTTTTTCATATGGCTCCAGCTCACAACTGGCAAATCCAAGATGGCTGTGTCCCCAACACTCTGGTGGGTGTTTATGTCACAAAGCCACAGTGGCCTGGCGGGAGGGGAGGAAAGGGAGGCAACATGGTGACCACCCCCAAGGCTCCCCGAAGACTGGCTTGTTCTAGGGTTGAACCCACTGGAAGCCCCAGACACACCCTACTGGCCCCTGAGCAGGAGCGACTGGGGACCTATGACTATACTCCACCTCGCTCTTATAAAAGCAACACCAGTCAAGAAAACAAAACTTTATTATCACCTACAAAAAGGGATATGAAAAAAGGAAAAGGAATGAAGGGAAGAACAAGTCGTTGAAAAAAGTAGCAAAAATTGAAATGAATCCCCCAAAGCTGCACAGGAAACGACACTGCTGTGCCTCTGAGAGCTCATTAATGTGGCCAGAAACCAAGTTCAAGAAGCCCTTGAAAAATGCACACAGAGCTTACGTTTGTGTGTGATGGCTACCTTTGCTGTCCATTTGTTAAGAAGAGAAGAGGGCAGAAAAACGCTCTTTTTGACAGACAGGAGCTCTCAGCCATGGGAAGAGAGATTGTTCTCAGCAATCACAGCCTGTGAGAACACCGCAGAAATATGTCTCCAAATGCCATGATGCCAGATGCCAGAGACAGTCATCTTAACTACCACGGCCTGCAGCCACAGACAAACAGCGCCTCCATGGTGCTGGCAAATTAACCTGGAAACATCACTTGGATAAAAACCATTTCTCCTGCTTCTAATCTCAAGTTATAAAAAAATAACTATTGTGAAAAATGTACAGAGTTAATAAGCTGAGTATCTTAGCTCAGGCTAACAAAATACCATAGACTGGGTGGTTTAAACAACAGGAGTTTATTTCCTCACAGTTCTAGAGGCTGGCAGTCCCGGATCAGGGGGCTAGCATGGCTGGGTTCTGGTGAGAGCTCTCTTCCTGGTTTGCAGACGGCTGCCTTCTGCTGTGTCCTCACAGGGTGGAAAGTGAGAGAGAGATCTCTCTCCCTCTTCCTTCCAAGGTTACAGTCTTATTGGATTAGGGCCCCACCCTTAAGACCTCATTTAACCTTAATTGCCTCCTAAAGACCCTAACTCTCAGATACAGTCCTATTAGGGGTTAGGGCTTCAACATATGAATTTGCAGGGAGGTGAGTGTATGATTCATCTCATAGTACTGAGCTATGAAAATCTGCTAAACTAAGGAGTTCTCCATTCCATGTCCATCACATAGTAGCGCAATGAATGTTTGATGAATGAACAAATAACTGAGAAGATGAATAATTACTATCTTACTATACTGGGAACACAGAGCAA
This sequence comes from Phocoena sinus, assembly GCF_008692025.1. Classification (NCBI taxonomy): domain Eukaryota; kingdom Metazoa; phylum Chordata; class Mammalia; order Artiodactyla; family Phocoenidae; genus Phocoena; species Phocoena sinus. The sequence goes on along the minus strand of NC_045773.1, from coordinate 52,857,930 downwards.
ACTTATGAGAGAGCAGTCTATTTTCAAGCACAAGCAACAACCTGGATCCTTCTGATTTCTAAGTGTCGAGGGTCTGGTAGCCAGGAGGTGTCTCTTCTACATTTGCACAGTGGATGGACTGTTTTCTCTCCAAACCAACAGCCAGAAGAGGAGAAGAAAAAACCCAGATGATTAAAAGACACTCCCCATTCCATAATGACAGAACCTAAATGGAATGCCCTCTGTGGATCTTCTGAAAAGGTTATAATAAGAGTTCCACACATCACCACCACCACCACCTAGTACCTGTTGGATAGGTCGAGGCCAACGACCAGAAATGGACTAATTAGTAAGAAAGCCATCTGACTAGGGAGGTCCAGGACACCGGCCATCAATGAATCACTTGTCACAGCAGCATACATAACTCACCTGCCACTCAACAGGTTAGACTTACCCCTAGGAAAGAGAGAGGGACAGAGATGAAGACGGGGAGAAGGATGCCCTCAAGCTATGAACAGTACAGATGGACTTTATCATTCACATTCATTCATTCATCACATATTTACAGAGTGTCTACTATGCCCACAGTGCTTTCCTAAATATTTTGGAGACTTCAATGAGGGATCAGAGAGAGGTCTACACTCAAAAATTTTGGCTTATGAGATGAAACAGTCGGGCTAGAAAAGTCTTTTCTTTCCTGGGTTGGGATCTGGGAATCTGTAATTCTTTTGAATTTTTATTGGAGTACAGTTGATTTACAATGTTGTGCTACTTTCTGCTGTACAGAAAAGTGAATCAGTTATACATATACACACACCTACTCTTTCTTAGATTCTTTTCCCACATAGGTCTTTACAGAGTATTGGGTAGAGTTCCCTGTACTATACAGTAGGTCCTTAATAGTTACCTATCTTAGATATAGTAGTGTGTATGTGTCAATCCCAATCTCCCAATTTATCCCTCCCCACTAGAAAAGTCCTATGGAAACTGAAGATGAGCACTGCAGGAAGAAAACCTGCTTGGGGCAGGTATGGGGGTCCAGCCACACTCTCTGTTACTCCCCAAGGCTAATGGGGACCCAATGTGGGTCCCCCTAGGACTCGAGATCCCTGTGATTTAGCACCCTCCTCCAAAGTCACGGAGGGTGACTGTGGTAACTCTAAAGCAGTCATGGAAACCCAGTTGCTGGGTCTTGGGGGGCATCTAGTTCTGGTTATGAGATAACAAGAAAAGTGTGCCGGGGACTTCCCTTCCCACACAGAGCATCTTGGGAAGAGCTCTCATCTCGTCCCACGTTCTAAAAGAATGTTGTGAGCAGGTGATGCTTGGGACTGTAGCTGGCATGCTGCCACCATGACAAGCATGGGGATGAAAAGCCAACAGCAAGAAGAATGGAAGAAACCGGTTTTTCATTTTTTTTTTTAAGAGAGAAGTGATCAATTTTTTGTGCGATAAAAAGCACGTGAGATCTACCCTCTTAACAAATGTGGAAGTGCGTAGAACATTGGTGTTAGCTACACGCAGATGGCTGCACAGAAGACCGCCAGAACCCTTCATCTTGCACAATTGAAACTCTCCACTTACTGGATAGCAACTCCCCATCCCCTCCCCACTGCCCAGGCCACCACCATTCTACTTCCTGTTTCTATCAGTTTGACAACTTTAGGTACTTCCTATAAGTGGAATCATGTAGTATTTGTCCTTCTATGACTGGCTTATTTCACTTATTATAATGTTTCTAAAGGTTCATTCCTTTTTTAAGGCTGAATAACAATCCATCATATCATCCATATGCCATATTTTCTTCATTCATTCATCCATTTAGGTTGTTTCCACCTCTTGGCTACGAGGAACAAAGCTGCAATGAACCCTGGGGTGCAAATATCTCAAGAACCTTATTTCAATTCTTTTGGATAAACACACACAAGTGGAACTGCTGGATCATATGGTAGTCCTAGTTTTAATTTTTTTCAGGAACTGCATACCATTTTCCAGGAGCCTGTATCTTCGAGGCCATTGGGAGTGGTTGCAACAAACCCACGGCCACTCACTGGCAGAAGTCTTACTGTGTGAGAAAATTAAATGTAGTTATTGCTTGAGCTTCTAACTGTTGGGTTCTCTGTTATTTGCAGCTGAAAGAATCCTCCTAGACACAGGAGATGGTGTGGTATATACAGAAGGGCACTGGCTGGGGAGAAAGGAAGTCTAGATGTCCATCCTGCCTTTACCACTGGCCAGTTCTGTGACTCTTGGCAAGTCAGTCAGTCACTCCAGTTTGGGGAGTGGCCACTGGATCCCTAAAGACTATTCTAAGATGTAGTGACTCAAAGGCCACGGCTCAAAGAGAAAAAACATCTTTCCTACAGGATCTGGGAAGAAGAGGCAATCAAACTCTCTAATGACAGGGTGGGGAGTGGGGTAGAAAGGGGTTAATCATATCACCCACGACCTTACTTGTTACAAAGTCCAACTGTGATCGACAACATTTCCTACGTAGCAACCATTAACTTTGTGGAGCTATCACAGAATTCACTAAATTGATTTTCAACCATTATAGGGATGTGTTAGCTGACCCACTCCATGGTCAAACAGCTGACAACAAGTCCATGTCAAATATTTTGAACAAATCAGTAAGGTTGAAAATGCGTGTTAAAAGAATTATCCAGGGCTTCCCTGGTGGCACAGTGGTTGAGAATCTGCCTGCCGATGCAGGGGACACGGGTTCGTGTCCCGGTCTGGGAAGATCCCACATGCCGCGGAGTGGCTGGGCCCATGAGCCATGGCCACTGAGCCTGCGCGTCCAGAGCCTGTGCTCCGCAACGGGAGAGGCCACAACAGTGAGAGGTCCGCGTACCGCAAAAAAAAAAAAAAAAAAAAATTATCCAAAGGATCCAAACAGCATATTACCTTATCTTGAAAAACTCTATCACCATCCCATGCCTGACACTTCATGCTCAGTTAACATCTACCTATACATTGATGTATTGTGGAGATGAAGAATAAAAAGGATCAAAATGGGTTGAGATTACACTGGTCAGGCTTCAACTTGAATGTCAGAGGATTTCAAAACTAACAGCTTTATATGTGGTTAAATGGTTCAAAAGTTCAGTGCTAAAGATGACAATTCAACCAAGAGCATGAAAATTCTTCTTGAGGCAAAATTCAGTTAAGTCTTTATATCTGTCTCTTTCCCTTATTTGTAAAACAATGCCCTCCCTTGGGGAAGTGGGGATTTTGACACACTTACTTGAAAATTAAATTCTGCAGTTTTCTAACCAAAGCCCACTGGCTAATTTATATATTGATCGAGTCCTTAGTACTTAGGGACATTATGAGAAGTCCTTCTGAACCTGCTAGATTTGGGGAGTGTAGGTCATGTGGTCTCTTGATGGCATTACTGCCACTGCGATGCAGACAATTCACCAGGCAAAGTTTTCTAGTGAAACAGTCAACCCAGGGGTTGATAGGAGCTGACGGTGTACTCCTGAGACACGGCTTCAAGACCCACTGCTGAAGGTCCCCAGTGGAGAGGGATTAACAGGACTGACTCTCCATCTTTTCCCTCCAGGCCAGGGGTCGGTGTCCGGGCACCTAATAACTGCCTCCAACAATTAACACAGCACACATTATGCTAAACAAAGAAAGCCAGGCTCACGTGTACACACTGCGTGATTCCATTTATATGGCATTCTGGAAAAGACAAAACTACTTGGACAGAAAGCAGATGAGCGCTTGCCAGGGGCTAGGGGAGGAGTTAAACACAAAGGAACACAAGGGAATCTTGGAAAGCATGGAACTGTTGTAACAGATCAAAGTTCAGAAGTGAAAAAATTGTATTTTAAAGGGGTGAATTTCATTATTTATGAATTTACCTCAATAAACCTGACTTTTACCACAAATTAGGGTTTCTGTCTCTCAGAAACAGCCTCCAGGAAGGTGGGTAAACATGGTGACATGTGAGCTGCCACTGAGGATTGTCCCCATGCCACCCACTGCTTCCCTATGCCAACAGCCCAACCAGTCAGGATCCAGGGCCAGGAACGGAAACCACTCCAGGTATTTCAATCAGGAAGGGATCTGATATGGGAATTAGGTGCTTATAGCATCACTGGTCTGGCAGAAGGCCAGAACAGAAGGCCCCCTTAGACTTTTTCATGCCAGGACACAACCACTACAGGTATCCTTGATCCAAGTGTCGGGATGTTGCCGGCGCTGCGGCCACAACAGCCTCTCCTGCCAAGGCAGGGGGACTGAGGCCCCAGAACAATGAGTCTGGCCACTGTACCTGCCTCTAAATACTCACGTCCCCTTGACCCTGTCTGCCAGCAGCACCAGCATAAGGAACCTGGTCCCGCCTCAGCTTCCAACTCTCACACAAATGCACTGAGGAAACCGTCATGCATTTAGAAACCTCCTTGTGAGAAAGCCTGTGACGTGGACTTGCGTTGGTAGGTTTCCAATCCGGAGGGTGGGTGGAAGGTCAAGAGCACCAGGCGCAGTACTTCATCTCCCCAGTCACCATTCCTCCTGTCCTAAAACAAGGCACTCTTCGACAAAGAAAGCACCACCAAAACCCTTTTCTGTCTAAACTTAAATTTCAAACCGTGCTGAGAGAGTTGAAATACTGTTCTCCTAACGGGGAAACCAAGATCCTAACTCACTTCGTTATGGAAGAATATTTCCTTTTCACATTTAGTGGGTCCCAGCCCCAGCCCCAGCCGAACAAAATTTTGAGATCACTGCATTTGATAACAGAGCCAACCACAATACTCTTGTAACACACATATTAAATACACGCTGCTCTTCTGAGTTCTATTCTGTTGAGAATGAAACAGACTAAGCTTGAAAATGCATTCATTTTCCAGATATCTGTAAGTTGTTTTATGGTAAGCCAGAACCAGCGGAGGGGAGTGTCACATTGTAATTTATGGTAAGAAATATATATTTGCTTTTTTGTCCCTATTTCCAGCACAGAATTCCTAAAACCCTTGGAATTTCCTAAGAGATGAAAGCTTTAAAGTGTCTTTTGTTATGTTAACGAATGACTTTTGCAAAGCCCCTAAGGATGGGAGATGGTTGCCAGTGGAGCCAACCCCTGTTATTAGAGGGTTGGAGCTTTCAGGGGAGGGGAGAGGGCCTGGAGGGTAATTTAATCAATCATGCCTATATAATGAATCCTCCTTAAAAGCCCTAAAGAACAGGGTTCAGAGAGCTTCACGGTTGGTGGCGAGAGTGGTGCACTCGGAGAGGGCAGGAGGGCATGGAAGCTCCGAGCTCCTTCCCACAGACCTTGCTGTATGCATCTCTTCCTTCTGTTCCTGAATTACATCCTTTTGTAACAAACTGGTAGATGTTTCTCTGAGTTCTATGAGCCACCCTAGCGAATTAATCAAGCCTGAGGAAGAGGACATGGGAACCTCCAATCCACAGCCGGCTGGTCAGAAGCATAGGTGACAACCTGGATCTGTGACTGGCATCTGAAGTTGATGGGGTGCTCAGTCTTGCAGGACTGAGCCCTTCACCTGTGAGATCTGATGCTCCTTCCAGGTGGACAGTATCAGAATTGAGTTGAATTGTAGGATGCCTAGTCTATGTCTGATGGGAATTGGATTGAGTTAATTGCTGGATGGCATTAAAAATATATATATACATTAGAATGTGGTACATTTTATACCCTAATTTATGCTCCTAAAGACCTAATATGATCAAAACAATAAGCCAGAAGAAAATATTTGGCTAAAGCACCACAATAACTACAATTCCTAGTCTCCCAATGATCACTCACATAGTAACTACATTCTCCACATCAAAAGGGATAAGAAACCTTCCCATAAGGAATTTCACTTCATTCCTTCTTGGGTTATTTCTCCAAATTGTACAAAAGGGAGGCAATGGAAACATTTTCCTTTTTCTGACAAGAAAACTATTGGGTGGCTATGGCTAGCTTCTTCAACTGTTAGGACAAAAAAAAAAAAAAAAAAAAAAGTGACAAAGCACAATGGCCTAAAATAAAAATAGTGTCCAACCAACACTAGCTGTTTGGGTTGTGAGAATCATCTACCAGAGCTGTCACTGGAAAAAATGAAGGACGTCTTTGCAAAAGAGCTCTAATCCTTTCTTCTCAGAAAACATTCACACCCACATCACACCCCATAAGCCTCTCACTGCTGCAAGGGAGTACCAGAGAATACCTCCTATCACTCTGACAAAAGGAGTAAGAGCAAAAACGACAATCAGAAATTAATGATTGTTCCTAACTTAAGAGCTCTCCCTAGTTCTTCTCCTTCAAAGTATTTTTTAAAAGTTGAACTTGGGAGCTAGTTATTTCGTCTGGACAATGATATACTATCTTCTGCCAATGCTATTGACTGGCAAAGCAAAGTGGGCAATAATTTTACGTAAAAAGAACAGACTAACCCTCTCAAACTTCAGGGTTAGAAAAAGCACCCACAGGAAAGGCAGAACGTACACTAGGAAGGGCTCAGAATAGGGAAGATCAGCAGCCCTAATAATAAGCTTATCAGGTTACTAAGCAGACATTTCTCCAAAGACATACAGATGGCCAACAGGCACGTGAAAAGATGCTCAACATCACTAATTATTAGAGAAACGCAAATCAAAACTACAATGAGGTATCACCTCACACCAGTCAGAATGGCCATCATCAAAAACTACAAACAATAGGGCTTCCCTGGTGGCGCAGTGGTTGAGAGTCCGCCTGCTGATGCAGGGGACAAGGGTTCGTGCCCCAGTCCGGGAAGATCCCACATGCTGCGGAGCGGCTGGGCCCCTGAGCCATGGCCACGAGCCTGCGCATCCGGAGCCTGTGCTCCGCAACGGGAGAGGCCACAAGAGTGAGAGGCCCGCGTACCACAAAAAACAAAAACAAAAACAAAAAACTACAAACAATAAATGCTGGAGAGAGCACGGAGAAAAGGGAACCCTCCTACACTGTTGGTGGGAATGTAAATCGGGGCAGCCACTATTTGGAATAGTAAGGAGGGTCCTCAGAAAACTAAAATTAGAGCTACCATAGGAAACAGCAATCCCAATCCTGGGCATATATCCAGACACAACTCTGATTCAAAAAAATACATGCACCCCTATGTTCATAGCCCCACTATTCACAATAGCCATGACATGGAAGCAACCTAAATGTCCATCAACAGATGAATGGATAAAGAAGATGTGGTACATATATACAATGGAATACTACTTGGCCATATAAAGGAACGAAATAATGCCATTTGCAGCAACATGGATGCAACCAGAGACTATCACACTAAGTGAAGCAAATCAGAAAGAGAAAGACAAACACCATATGACATCACTTATGTGTGGAATCTAAAATATGACACAAGTGAACCTATCTGTGAAACAGAAACAGATTCACAGACATAGAGAACAGACTTGTACTTGCCAAGGGGGAGGGGGGTTAGGGGAGGGATGGAGTGGGAGGATGGGGGTAGCAGATGTAAGCTTTTATGTATGGAATGGATAAACAACAAGGTCCTACTGTATAGCACAGGGAACTGTATTCAATATCCTGTGATAAACCATAATGGAAAAGAATATTTAATAATTATATATATATGTGTAACTAAATCACTTTGCTGTACAGTACAAATTAACACATTATAAATCAACTACACTTAAGTAAATAAATAATCATTTTTTTAAAAAAAAGCTTATTAGGTGACAGCCTCTGTTAGGGTTTCCCCGTGATGCTGCTAGGGATGAGGATCTAAACAGTTATTTCTAAAGATCTAAGAACTTCTCTTTTAATTTCTTTCTAGAGCAAGATTTAGGTATGTGTATTATGGTGTGAACTCCCAAAGGTTCTTTTCCAACAGAATGGAGGTGATTGGAATTCTCAACCCCTTAGCAGCTAAGCATGACCTCCTCAAACGTGACCCCACCCAAGGCTCTCAAAAAAACTACCTGACAGCAAGCTCCGACATCTTCTCAGTTGCCAACTTACCTTGCGAGGCACCCACACGTCAGCTACAAGTGTTTTCCCCCTGAAACTCGGTGTACAGGCAGAGGCAAATACCTTTCAAAATCTCACATCCCCTATCGTTTCATACCCTGCAAAATCACCTTACAGATGCTGATGAAATACTTACAGGCAGGCCGATCCTGCCTCTGGAAGACCTGAGCCCTCAAGCGGCCCTCAGAGAATAGAATCACGTGAAGCTTGGAGAAACATTTCAATGGATAACCAAGACCATTTGACTGAAGAAGCTGCCTTGGGACTTGCAACCTTACAAAATAGATTTTGCTCCACAATTTTCAGGCTAAAGTGATTTCAATTCAAATGAAGAACCACCTCTAACACATGGTTAAAGTAGGTCCCAGCCCAGTTCAGGAGATCATGTCAACAGGACACGTGCAACCAAGAAAGAGAAATTCACTCATGACACCCGGGGAAATTGACAAAATGCAGGCTGCATTTGGCTTCCCTCCAGCTGCCACTCAGAGGCGCAGTTAGTCACGGAGATCGTGGGGGCAGATGACTGGGTCCAGGGAGCCTGTGGGGGCCTGGCTAGCCCCGAAGGTCTGCAGGGCTGCTCCTCCCTGGACCTGGGCTAGTGCAACGCCTAGAAGAGTCCCAGCCACTGCCCCTGGGCTGGCCCGGTTGTGTAGCATGCGGGGATCAAGCATGGGAGGAAGGAGCTCATGTTATTAGCACGACCACACGAAGAAGCCAATATTGAGGGGAGCGACATAATATATTGTAACCACTCCCATCATGTCAACAGGCATCACGTTAGTGGGTGTGTTAGAGTTTCTCCCACGTGACGTGAAAACGACTCCCATTTCAATGAAAATGGGAGATTCCGCATCAGTTGGATCACAGTTCGCCCACGGCAGCTGCCAGGCACAAGAGCAGGAGCGCCAGGCGTGCACGGAGCTGATTTTGTCTCCCTGGGCGATGCTTCCATTTTATAATTTGTCTCCTCTTAAAACCCAGCGGTGAGCAAGTTACAAATATAATTACTCTACTTCTGAACAAGCGCTAACACAAGCCATGAAAGGTGCGAAGAGAGGCTGGCGAGCTTACCTCTGGCTCTGGCGGGCAGGTTTGTTCATCCTCCACGGAGTTGGGTAAAATGGCCCAGGTTATGCTGGCGCTGGCCGATGGCAAAGAGCCAAGTGTCCCATTTTTCAGCTGCTCTGTGGAGTGTGACTTAGGCCCGTGCCATCCCAGGATGCTTTCTGAAATAAAGACCTAGAATGATGCCAAGTATTTTCCAAATCCAACATTTAGAGCTCAAGAAATAGCCATACCATGCTGTTGAAGAAACCCGACTTGAAGTGGGTCCAATTTTAAGTGGACCATAGAGGATTTAAGCTGATTCAGTGGATTTAAGTGTAGATTCAGGTCACCTATTTATAAACGAGTTTCTGCGTAATGACCATAGGCTGTGTCTCTCCCTGTCCCTGGACAAAAACAATTCGCATGTGCCGTACTTCCTTGAGGGTGTTTTTCTTATTTTTATTAACTTTTCAAAAATACTTATAAATATTTACAATAAAAAACAAAAGTCAAATTGTATCGGGTATGGGCTGCTCGAAATGCAGTCTGAATGCCCATTGACACGATGACCACAGCTGAGAAAAGACGCCTGCAGTGTGATCACGCCACGTGTGATCGGCCATTAGATGTGGCCGAAGTCCATTCGGGTGGCAGAAGTCAGGAAGCCACATCATGGACGGACATGGGCATGGAGGATGGATGCGGTCATGCCATTCCAGCTACCATACTGCTGTTAATAAAGCTTTTTTCTTTTTTTTTTTATCTGGCCATACCACACGGCTTTAGGGATCTGTTTCCCAACCAGGGATCAAACCCGGGCCCTCATCAGTGAACATGCAGAGTCCTAACCACTGGACCACCAGGGAATTCCTTATAAAGCATTTAAAAATTTTTCCCTCAACCCTTGGGAACAACAAGAAAAACTTTCTAACTCTAATACTGATCTTTCCAAGAGTAATGGGTTATTACAGAATAGTTGTATATATGCTTGCTAAGGGGGACAGGAGTGATCAGAGGTAGATTTCTTTACCCTGTAGCAATTCTGCCATTAGAAAAAAATAGGCCTCAAACTCAGCTGAATCTGGAGCTTCTGTTCTCAGCCTGAGTGCAGGAGTGAGTGATGAAGGAAAGGTGGGCTCAAGTGCAGACAACGTCACGTGAACTAGAACTCAGCTGCCCTTCAGCACCTCAGATGCTGCCTGGCATCTCCTCATTCTCTGCCGATGCTCACAACGGGGTTTTTTTTTTTCTTCCCATTCTTCAAAGGGACAAGAGCCTTTGTGTGTGCTGTTTCCCTGCTCAGACTGCCATCCTCTAGTTCCTCTACCTGGAGGAGGAGATCTCCTGAGTAAATCCAGGGGCCGGCTCAATGATCACGCGCTCAGAAAGGCCCCGGGGGACTTCGCTGGCCAAAGCAGCATCCCAGAGGCACCCCCTGTCCCAGCTATCGGTTTACTGTCTTATGGCTCTTAGCACTCTGAACTCACCCTGTTCAGTCGTTTATTGTCTGCCTTCCTCTTCTCCCTAGAACATTAGCTCCTTAAAAACAGGGACAATACTGCCCTTGCTCACTGCTGTATCCCCAGAACCTAGAACAGGGTCTGGTAAGGAGTGTGAGCTCCTTAAATCTGTGCTGAATGAATGGATGACCATTAAGACTTTCAGAGATGGTCAATTTCAAGAAGAGTGTATGTTTCAAAAAGGCTGTATGTCCATGGTGGAGAAGGGCTGGGGACAAAGTGGGGAAAAGGGGGCGGGGGGAAGAGTTATTTGATGGGTATAGAGGTTCAGTTTTGCATGATGAAAAGGGTTCTGGAGATTGGTTGCATAATAATATGAATGTATTTAACACTACTGAGTTGTATACCTAAAAATGGTTAGGACCCCCAATTTTTTTTCGAATTTTATTTTTTTATACAGCAGGTTCTTACTAATCATTCATTTTATACACATCAGTGTATACATGTCAATCACAATCTCCCAATTCATCACACCACCACCTCCACGCCCCACTGCTTTCCCCCCTTGGTGTCCATACGTTTGTTTTCTACATCTGTGTCTCAATTTCTGCCCTGCAAACCAATTCATCTGTACAATTTTTCTAGGTTACACGTACATACGTTAATATACGATATTTGTTTTTCTCTTTCTGAGTTACTTCACTCTGTATGACAGTCTCTAGATCCATCCACGTCTCTACAAATGACCCAATTTCATTCCTTTTTATGGCTGATTAATATTCCATTGTATATTATACATACCACATCTTCTTTATCCATTTGTCTGTCGATTGGCATTTAGGCTGCTTCCATGACCTGGCTATTGTAAATAGTGTTGCAATGAACGTTGGGGTGCATGTATCTTTCTGATTTATGGTTTTCTCTGGGTATATGCCCAGTAGTGGGATTGCTGGGTCATATGGTAAATCTATTTTTAGTTTCTTAAGGAACCTCCATACTGGTCTCCATAGTGGCTGTATCAATTTACATTCCCACCAACAGTGCAAGAGGGTTCCCTTTTCTCCACACCCTCTCCAGCATTTGTTGTTTGTAGATTTTCTGATGATGCCCAGTCTAACTGGTGTGAGGTGATACCTCATTGTACTTTTGATTTGCATTTCTCTAATAATTAGTGATGTTGAGCAGCTTTTCATGTGCTTCTTGGCCATCTATATGTTTTCTGTGGAGAAATGTCTATTTAGGTCTTCTGCCCATTTTTAGATTGGGTTGTTTGTATTTTTAATATTGAGCTGCAAGAGCTGTTTACATATTTTGGAGATTAATCCTTTGTTGATTCGTTTGCAAATATTTTCTCCCATTTTGAGGGCTGTCTTTTCATCCTATTTATGGTTTCCTTTGCTGTGCAAAAGCTTTTAAGTATCATTAGGTCCCATTTGTTTATTTTTGTTTTTATTCCCATTACTCTAGGAGGTGGATGAAAAAAGATCTTGCTGTGATTTATATCAAAGAGTGTTCTGCCTATGTTTTTCTCTAAGAGTTTTATAGTGTCCGGTCTTACATGTAGGTCTCGAATCCATTTTGAGCTCATTTTTGTGTATGGTGTTAGGGAGTATTCTAATTTCACTCTTTTACATGTAACTGTCCAGTTTTCCCAGCACCACTTATTGACGAGACTGTCTTTTCTCCATTGTATATCCTTGCCTCCTTTGTCATAGATTAGTTGACCATAGGTGTGTGGGTTTATCTCTGGGCTTTCTATCTTGTTCCACCGATCTATATTTCTGGTTTTGTGCCAGTACCATATTGTCTTGATTACTGTAGCTTTGTAGTATAGTCTGAAGTCAGGGAGTCTGATTCCTCCAGCTCCGTTTCCTTCCCTCAGACTGCTTTGGCTATTCAGGGTCTTTTGTGTCTCCATACAAATTTTAAGATTTTTTGTTCTAGTTCCGTAAAAAATGCCATTGGTAATTTGATAGGGATTGCACTGAATCTGTGGATCGCTTTGGGTAGTATAGTCATTTTCACAATATTGATTCTTCCAATCCAAGAACATGGTATATCTCTCCATCTGTTGGTATCATCTTTAATTTCTTTCATCAGTGTCTTATAGTTTTCTGCATACAGGTCTTTTGTCTCCCTAGGTAGGTTTATTCCTAGGTATTTTATTCTTTTTGTTGCAAGGGTAAATGGGAGTGTTTCGTTAATTTCCCTTTCAGATTTTTCATCACTAGTGTATAGGAATGCAAGAGATTTCTGTGCATTTATTTTGTATCCTGCAACTTTACCAAATTCATTGATTAGCTCTAGTAGTTTTCTGGTGGCATCTTTAGGATTCTCTATGTCATCTGCCTATCAGATGTCATCTGCATCATGTCATCTGCAAACAGTGACAGTTTGACTTCTTCTATTCCTGTTTGTATTCCTGTTACTTCTTTTTCTTCTCTGATTGCCATGGCTGGGACTTTCAAAACTATGTTGAATAATAGTGGGGAGAGTGGATATCCTTGACTTGTTCCTGTTCTTAGAGGAAATGCTTTCCATTTTTCACCATTGAGAATGATGTTTGCTGTGGGTTTGTCATATATGGCCTTTATTATGTTGAGGTAGGTTCCCTCTATGCCCACTTTCTGGAGAGTCTTTATCATAAATGGGTGTTCAATTTTGTCAAAAGCTTTTTCTGCATTTATTGAGATGATCATATGGTTTTTCTCTAAGTTGTTAATATGGTGTATCACATTGATTTATTTGCATATATCGAAGAATCCTTGCATCCCTGGGATAAATCCCACTTGATCATGGTGTATGATCCTTTTAATGTGTTGTTAGATTCTGTTTGCTAGTATTTTGTTGAGGATTTCTGCATCTATATTCATGAGTGATATTGGTCTGTAATATTCTTTTTTTGTAGTATCTTGTCTGATTTTGGTATCAGGGTGATGGTGGCCTCATAGAATGAGTTTGGGAGTGTTCCTTCCTCTGCAATTTTTTGGAAGAGTTTGAGAAGGATGGGTGTTAGCTCTTCTCTAAATGTTTCATAGAATTCACCTGTGAAGTCATCTGGTCCTGGACTTTTGTTTGTTGGAAGATGTTTAATCACAGTTTCAATTTCATTACTTGTGATTGGTCTGTTCATTTTTTCTATTTCTTCGTGGTTCAGTCTTGGAAGGTTATACCTTTCTAAGAATTTGTCCATTTCTTCCAGGTTGTCCATTTTATTGGCATATAGTTGCTTGAAGTAGTCCCTTATGATGCTTTGTATTTCTGAGGTGTCCACTGTAACTTCTCCTTTTTCATTTCTAATTTTATTGATTTGAGTCCTCTCCCTCTTTTTCTTGATGAGTCTGGCTAATGGCTTATCAATTTTGTTTACCTCCTCAAAGAACCAGCTTTTAGTTTTTTTGATCGTTGCTATTGTTGTATTGTTTCTATTTCATTTATGTTTGCTCTGATCTTCATGATTTCTTTCCTTCTGTTAACTTTGGGTTTTGTTTGTTCTTCTTTCTCTAGCTCCTTTAGGTGCAACGTTAGATTGTTTATTTGAGATTTTTCTTGTTTTTGAGGTAGGCTTGTATAGCTATAAACTTCCCTCTTAGAACTGCTTTTGCTGCATCCCATAGGTTTTGGATCATTGTGTTTTCATTGTCATTTGTCTCTAGGTATTTTTTGATTTCCTCTTTGATTTCTTCAGTGATCTCTTGGTTATTTAATAACGTATTGTTTAGCCTCCATGTGTTTGTGCTTTTTACATTTTTTCCTCGTAATTGATGCTTGATATGATTTCAATTTTCTTAAATTTACTGAGGCTTGATTGGTGACCCAAGATGTGAGCTATCCTGGAGAATGTTCTGTGCGCACTTAAGAAGAAAGTGTAATCTGCTGTTTTTGGATGGAATGTCCTATAAATATCAATTAAATCTATCTGGTCTATTGTGTCATTTAAAGCTTCTGTTTCCTTATGAATTTTCTGTTTGGATGATCTGTCCATTGGTATAAATGAGGCATTAAAGTCCCCTACTATGATTGTGTTACTGTCGATTTCCTCTTTTACAGCTGTTAGCAGTTGCCTTATGTATTGAAGTGCTCCTATGTTGGGTGCATATATATTTATAATTATTATATCTTCTTCTTGGATTGATCCCTTGATCATTATGTAGTGTCCTTCCTTGTCTCTTGTAACATTCTTTATTTTATAGTCTATTTTATCTGACATGAGTATTGCTACTCCAGCTTTCTTTTGATTTCCATTTGCATGGAATATCTTTTTCCAGCCTCTCACTTTCAGTTTGCATGTGTCCCTAGGTCTGAAGTGGGTCTCTTGTAGATGGCATATATATGGGTCTTGTTTTTGTATCCACTCAGCAAGCCTGTGTCTTTTGGTTGGAGCCTTTAACCCATTCACATTTAAGGTAATTATCGATATGTATGTTCCTATTACCATTTTCTTAATTGTTTTGGGTTTGTTTTTGTATGTCCTTTTCTTCTCTTGTGTTTCCCACTTAGAGAAGTTCCTTTAGCATTTGTTGTAGAGCTGGTTTGGTGGTGCTGGATTCTCTTAGCTTTTGCTTGTCTGTAAAGCTTTTGATTTCTCCATCGAATCTGAATGAGATCCTTGCTGGGTAGAGTGATCTTGGTTGTAGGTTCTTCCCTTTCATCACTTTAAGTATTTTCTCTTTCTGTTTTCAATAATTTTTCTTTGTCTTTAATTTTTGCCAATTTGATTACTATGTGTCTCGGTGTGTTTCTCCTTGGGTTTATCCTGTATGGGATTCTCTGCACTTCCTGTACTTTGGTGGCTATTTCCTTTCCCATGTTAGGGAAGTTTTTGACTATAATCTCTTCAAATATTTTCTCAGGTCCTTTCTCTCTTTCTTCTCCTTCTGGGGCCGCTACAATGCGAATGTTGTTGTGTTTAATGTTGTTGCAGATGTCTCTTAGGCTGTCTTCATTTGTTTTCATTCTTTTTTCTTTATTCTGTTCTGCGGCAGTAAATTCCCCCATTCTGTCTTCCAGGTCACTTATCCGTTCTTCTGCCTCAGTTATTCTGCTATTGATTCCTTCTAGTGTATTTTTCATTTCAGTTATTGTGTTGTTCATCTCTGTTTGTTTGTTCTTTAATTCTTCTAGATCTTTGTGAAACATTTCTTGCATCTTCTCGATCTTTGCCTCCATTCTTTTTCCGAGGTCCTGGATCATCTTCACTATTATTATTCTGAATTCTTTTTCTGGAAGGTTGCCTATCTCCACTTCATTTGTTTTTCTGGGGTTTTATCTTGTTCCTTCATCTGGTACATAGCCCTCTGCCTTTTCATCTTGTCTATCTTTCTGTGAATGTGGTTTTTGTACCACAGGCTGCAGGACTGTAGTTCTTCTTGCTTCTGCTGTCTGCCCTCTGGTGGATGAAGCTATCTAAGAGGCTTGTGCAAGTTTCCTGATAGGAGGGACTGGTGGTGGGTAGAGCTGGGTATTGCTCTGGTGGACAGAGCTCAGTAAAACTTTAATCCACTTGTCTGCTGATGGTTGGGGCTGAGTTCCCTCCCTGTTGGTTGTTTGGCCTGAGGTGACCCAGCACTGGAGCCTACATGCTCTTTGGTGGGGCTAATGGTGAACTCTGGGAGGGCTCACGCCAAGGAGTACTTCCCAGAACTTCTTCTGCCAGTGTCCTTGTCCCCATGGTGAGCCACAGCCACCCCCTGCCTCTGCAGGAGACCCTCCAACACTAGCAGGTAGGTCTGGCTCAGTCTTCTATGGGGTCACTCCTCCTTCCCCCTGGGTCCTGATGTGCACACTACTTTGTGTGTGCCCTCCAAGAGTGGAATTTCTGTTTCCTCTGGTCCTATCAAAGTCCTGCAATCAAATCTGGCCAGCCTTCAAAGTCTGATTCTCTGGGAATTCCTCCTCCCATTTCCAGACCCCGAGGTTGGGAAGCCTGCCGTGGAGGTCAGAACCTTCACTCCACTGGGTAGGCTTCTGTGGTATAATTGTTCTCCAGTTTGTGAGTCACCCACCCAGCAGTTATGGGATATGATTTTATTGTGATTATGCCCCTCCTACCACCTCACTGGGGCTTCTCCTTTGTCTTTGGATGTGGGGTATCTTTTTTGGTGAGTTCCAGTGTCTTCCTGTCGATGATTGTTCAGCAGTTATTTGTGATTCCAGTGTTCTTGCAAGAGGGAGTGAGAGCACATCCTTCTACTCCACCATCTTGAACCAATCCAAAAGTTTTTAATTTGTATTTTTACCACAACTTTTTAATGGCAAAAAGGCATCCATATATCAGTCCTTGATGTCATTTTAAAAAAGTTAGAAACTCACAACACTAAAATCAAAGGCTGAAGGATGAGCTAAGGACAGGCTTATGAAGAATCCCCATAAATAATAAAGTGGATGGGGATGGATTAAGAAAACCAACCCAGGGTTCCAAGACCCTGAATCTTCCCTAAGAAAGGTGGAAAGATACTTCTTACCTGTCCTGTTGACCAACTCCTTCTCAGAGACCTGAAGCTGGATTCATATCTTAAATACTGGGCAGCTGTCTCATAAATACAGGGGTACTACTTTCTTTTCATTTTATTTTATTATGCAAGTAGTAAATGTCCTCTAGAATAATTAGGAAAACTTAAAAAAGCACTGGGGGAAAAAATGAAATCTGCTCTCCTAGGCAATCAGGACAATGTTCCGTCCATTACTCCCATACCTTAACTCTGTCCCTCCCTCCCCTCCACAGCACCATCATTCAGACATGATAACGAGGAGACAGACAACAGGGCAGGACGTAGAGTCTGGCCTGCTTGTGATACACAGCATCCTGAGACAAAGACCAGGACAGGAAGGGTGGGGGTCGTAATGCATGCTGGGAAATGCAGTTTTCTGTATATTCTATGGATTCAGAGCATCAAAGAACCAGTGAGGGAGGACAGGAGAGAAGACTGCCTCAGACCAGTCCAACTGCTCTAATCACCAACCACTGGTTTGGGAGTCTGGATAGAGCTGCCTCATGTGAGGATAAAGGAGGAAAATTCTCATATGGAGTGAA
This sequence comes from Phocoena sinus, assembly GCF_008692025.1. Classification (NCBI taxonomy): domain Eukaryota; kingdom Metazoa; phylum Chordata; class Mammalia; order Artiodactyla; family Phocoenidae; genus Phocoena; species Phocoena sinus. The sequence goes on along the minus strand of NC_045773.1, from coordinate 52,840,418 downwards.
TGAAAACGAGTGTATAAATCAATCACTTCCAGCCTCAAGACCAGTAGTGAGCACCCCCACACCCTCATTTTCTTTCCTTCTCTCAGCCCCTGCCCCTCCCAAAGCCGAAGCCAAAGCAAAGGCTTTGAAGGCCAAGAAAGCAGTGCTGAAAGGTGTCCACGGCCACAAAAAAAAAGAAGATCCAGATGTCACCCACCTTCCAACGGCCCAAATCACTACAGCTCAGGAGGCAGCCCAAATATCCCAGGAAGGGCACCCCTAGGAGACGCAAGCTTGACCACTATGCCATCATCAAGTTCCCCCTAACCACCAAGTCAGCCATGAAGAAAACAGAAGACAACAACACACTGGTGTTCACTGTGGATGCCAAGGCCAACAAGCACCAGATTAAATAGGCTGTGAAGAAGCTCTATGACACTGACGTGGCTAAGGTGAACACCCTGATCAGGCCTGATGGAGAGAAGAAGGCATATGTTCGACTGGCTCCTGACTTTGGATGTTGCCAACAAAACTGGGATCATCTAAACTGAGTCCAGCTGGCTAATTTTAAATTTAAAAGTTTTCACTAGTTAAAAAAAAAAAAAAAAGGACCATATAGTGCTTGGGAAAAGAAACAGTATCCTCAGAAGGATACTCAGAGGGCTTATAGGAACAACATATCTCTGAAATTTCTAACATAAGGTGTCAGAGAAAACATCAGGAGAGGTGTATCCTCGCAACAATACAAAATAAAGTAGCCACTATGAAACAAGAACAGAGAGCCAGAAGAAGAAAACAGACTGAGGTGAAGAAGGAGATAGAGGCAGAAAGGAATTATTATAAGGAAACAAACTCAACATTAGCAGAATTAAGGTTAATACTGAAATGAGGAAAAAGTAGAATCTACAATGTAGAAAGTCGAGTAAGTAGTGTGTCAAGAAGATGAAGTTCTACCAGTGAGCAGCTGCAAAGGGCACAAGACCAGCAATGAGACAGAACATAAGGCAGAAGATACACAACAGAGACCCTAAAGTAAAGAGATCAGATCAGTGGGACAGAAACAATAAACAGTGGCAGAAGTAAAGAAACACAGCCCGAGCGGAAGAGAGGGCTTTGGGTTCTCCTGAAAACAGCCCACCTCAGTCCAGCAAAACCAATGGGAAAAGACTGACATCTAGACACAGCTTGGCGATATTTTCTTAGGCTTCTTCTCACTGAAATTTCAAACACATACAAAACTAGAGTAGTATAATGACTGCCTGGCTCATGAAGTTTGGCAACATTTTTTAATTAAAAAAAAATCATGAGAAAAAATTTTCCAAGCATTTAGACAGAAAAGTTAGACCTGCCCTAAAGGAAAAAAGAAATCAAGCTAGTCTTGGATTTTGCTGCAACACTGAACACCAGAAGGTGAGTAGATGAAGAGAATAATGCAAATAAAAGTCTACAGATTTGAAGGTGGGTGCAGGCTGGGGGGATAATGCTTATCTTCAGACAAATTATCTTTCCTCTGCCAAAAGGAGTCAGCATTTATTGAGCTCTTGCTAGGTGCCAAGGACTACCATATAAAATTTACGTGCGTGAACTCATCTAATCCTAATGATGACCCATGGGTAGGTCCTATTGTTATGTCCACTTGACAGGTAAAGAAACAAAAAGGCACAAGAGCTGGTAAGTGTCAGGGTACAAGGGAGATGAAAACCCAGGCCACCTGGCTCCAGAGCCCAGACTCTTAAACTCTGCATTGTATGCCTTCTGAGCGGCGCTGCAGAGACTCAGAAAATATTCTACCTTCTGGGAGAAAACAATGACTTGAGGACATACCCCAATACGTGAAGAAAAGAAGGAGAATTAAGAACTCAAGACTGGAGAAGCTGTATAAAAGGATTGGCAGTGAGCAATGAACCCAGTTGAACATAGAGCTGAGCAAGGCTGGGACTCAGGGGAGGTAAAAAGACACTTGCCCAGGGGTAAGATTTAAAGAGGCGCCAAAACACTCAGTAGTCAAGATAAATGACATGTTCACGCAATATTTTTTAAATCAAAATTAATGCCAAAACAAAAAATGTCTTAAAGGACTCAGTCTCACCTGCCTCACACTATCTAATCCTGTTTTTATTTAAGGTTTTGATATTTTGTTCATCCTGGATTTTTTGCAATAATTTTGGTTTAAAAATATTGCATTAAAATAGCATTTACCTTCATTACTTTGGCACCCTCAAATGTGTGCTCACGGTGGGTGCCTCACTTCATTTCATCCTGTCCCAGTCCTAGAACTGAATTTAAATACTTCTTTTTGTTTGTTTGTTTGTTTGTTTTGCGGTACACGGGCCTCTCACTGTTGTGGCCTCTCCCGTTGCAGAGCACAGGCTCTGGACACGCAGGCCCAGCGGCCATGGCTCACAGGCCCAGCCGCTCCGTGGCATGTGGGATCTTCCTGGACCAGGGCACGAACCCGTGTCCCTGCATCGGCAGGCAGACTCTCAACCACTGTGCCACCAGGGAAGCCCCTAAATACTTTTTATAAACGTGATTACACAACTATGAAGTTAAAATTCTTTTAAAGAGATTTAATCATTATCACACATTAAGTATTCAATTAATATTTAAATACTAATAACAATAGCCCCCATATTATATAACCAAAAATTGGGAAGTGTATCTGAGAAACAAAGGAAGTTAAAGTATTCTAAGTCTTCAGCACTAAAGGAGAGAGTGAAGACACAGTGTCATTCTTGATTTTGATGATTAGAAAAACACAAGTTAAAGAATGCTTATGAACAATGCATTGTAACTACTACTAGAATTTATGTACATATTTTTTCCCAAAACACTAAAGAAAAGGGAATACAATCTGTGTAGCAAAATAAGAGGAAACAAGAAAAGCAGCATAGAAACATGAAAACAAAAAGCATAACAGAGGGACTTCCCTGGTGGTGCAGTGGTTAAGAATCTGCCTGCCAATGCAGGGGACACGTGTTCGAGCCCTGGCCCGGGAAGATCCCACATGCCGCAGAGCAACTAAGCCCGCGAGCCACAACTGCTGAAGCCTGCACGCCTAGAGCCCGTGCTCCACAACAAGAGAAGCCACCACAATGATAAGCGCACGCACCACAGTGAAGAGTAGCCCCCATTCGCCTCAAGTAGAGAAAGACCCAACGCAGCCACAAATAAATAAATAAATTTTTTTTTAAAAAAAACTGTAACAGAGACCAACAGAAAAACAACCACCCGTGTAAGGGAAAAAATTAATGGACTGCATTATTCTTTTGAAAGATAGATTCTCAAGATTGTGTCATAAAACAAAATGCAAGTCTAAACCATATTTCATTAATCGGAAGACACACCAATTTTCACATTTTAACAACTCTGAAGTTAGAGTTCATCTTACACTCAATGGCGTGTCATAGTTTAATTGGCAGCTTTTTCTTAGTGGCACAAAGGCTAATGGTGTGTGTTACTGTTGATGTGTTTGACAGGTGAGAAAATATGCCTCACTTATAGAAAGTGACTCAGAAGATCACAAACACACCAGCAAGTACAAATGCAAAGAAGACTGGGATCAAATATTACCATGTGGCTGCTGACTGGTGGTCAATCAGGTAACTGCATGTTAATTACCTTCCAATTTCTGGTCCCCCTTAACCTTTGTGAGCAGGAGACCATCAGAGATGATCCAACAGAAGAGAGGAGGAAGACAAAGGATTGGATGTCCACCAAACGGCAAACCCAGTCCTTAAACCAGGCTTTGACACACGCCTGCATCTCCTCACACAACATGCCTAAGTAGATAGAAGAATGCCAGGAAGAAGGAAAAAAAGGGTTTCTGGTTCCTTGAACCAACCAGAAGCAGAAAGAAAGCTACAGAAGATTTAACTGTGGGCTTTAATGTTTGACCATGGAACTGTCTTCCTCTGTCCTTAGCCTCGGTTTACACCCTGCTTGAGTGCTGGGAGCTGCAGTGCCCGTGCCAGGGCTGTGACACCTCTGCTCAGAGGCCACTGACAGGTGAAGGTCCCTGGAAGGTCCCCTGCCTCTTCCTGTAACACAGTGAATTCACGCCTCCCAGGTTCAGTCAACCTGAGAGGGTTTTTCCCAAATGGAATAAGACTGACATTTACAAACGTGGGAAAAACATAGGCATATTTATGATGAAAAGCTGGGATGTTAGGATCTAACTGCTTTCTTCACGGAGGAACTGCCACTCAAACAATCCGTTTATACAGTTGTTTAAAAAAAAATCTACCCTCTGAAATAGTCTGCAATGCTAGCTTTTCCATTTTCTCCATATGCTGTTTACTGAAGGAATCGTCACATTTCTATCTTGGCTTTTAATCACAAAATAAGGGAAGGTGACTTACGTGGGACTCATTTTCACCAGAAGCAGCAGGTATTGAGAAAGAAGGTATAAGAGACAGAGCAAAGCAAAGAGAGTCTCTGAGTGGGGAAAAGAGATGAAGGTTGAGAATCTGAAGCTGTTTCTGGAAAAAAGCGAAGCAGAGCAGAAGGAAGACGGCAACGGGCCAGAAAAGCCAAGAAGAGTACCTATAATAATAGTGTCACCGATTTGACCCTGTTGGCCAAACCCCAAAATAGGAGGAACCAATGCAACTGGCTTATTAACTGACAATCCCCACAAATCTTAAAAGAGAATGAAAAAGTCATTGGAAGGGCAAGTTAAGAAGCACATATTAAATTCCGCTCCGGTTCTCCTCTCTTCAATTACACTTGTTTTGATCTCTGGCCCTGATTTATGTCCAAGGGCATGGGCATCATCCGGCTATTCCCTGAGGCTCTGCCGTCCTCACTCCAGCAGCTCTGGCCCCAATGTTCTCTCCCAACATGCCCCGCACCCACCATTCGTTGGTACTCAGCTCTGACCTCGCACTAGAACGTGCTGGTCTGGTCACAGGTGTCTGCACTGACTTTGAAGCAAGTTCCCCGCATCAAGGGTGCAAGTGAGGAGCTACCCAGGAGCACAGGCGGCAGACTACTCTGCCCCCAGACCACTTTAAGGTTCCAGAACCCCCCTCAAGCCCAGATTCCCAAGCAGCCCAGCCATCTCTGGAGCAGCCCCGCCTGCCTCTCCACGTAAAATCAGAGGCGCACATCTAGACTCAGGAAACCAGATGCCCACCTGCCCCACCCCGTCAATCAACTGCCTCCATCAAGATGTTGGAGGAGATCTAGTCAACAGGACAGAGGAGAGCTGCATAACACAAGCCTTGACCAAAAAGCCAAGCTACTTTATTAATTTTAGCTATAAACCTCTTCATAAACAGAAGTTAAAAAGCATTTCAGTCCCACGTATCTTAGAGGTAACATCAGAGACAGGCCCAGAGCCTGAAATGCATAGGTGGGAGCAGGTGAACGCTCAGGTAATTCTGGACCTTGGTCCAGTTGCTCTGCGTGTTTGAAATGAAATCAGGATCAGGGAGCAACATTTGCATACAAAGGCTCCAGAGCCGACACATTCCCCAGAAGATGCAATGAGAGGCTACAGAAGATGAAATGTTGCAAGACCACATTAATTTTTGATTCTGAAGAGAGGCAGAAGGAAAAAAAATCAGTGCTGGAGTCAGAAAGCATAGAAATTTCAAGAACACTGCCCATGGATACCGGCTGTGCTAGGGGATCTGCACCCCCCCCGCCCCAGACCCCTTGAACATCTAGAGGAAAGCCCGACAGAGGTTGGCTTTAATGAGATTTTGATTTCCATCAACCCAGCCTGGCACTCCTTGGATATAACCATTATGTTTTTATCAGCGGGAGTCAGTCTGCTACAGCCACTATCAACCTCAAGAGCCCTGAGATTCTAAACAAACACATTTTGTGGTGACACTCCCAGGGTTGTCAGATTCTCTTATTCTGCTAGCTTGAGAGTCTGGAAATCCATTTTAACTGCAGGCAGCTGAGATGCTTTGGATGCAGGAAGTAATTCCATTTCTTCCCCCAAATGTGTGGCACAGCTTTATTTATTTATTTATTATTATTTTTTTTTTGCTGCGTTGGGCCTTTGTTGCTGTGCGCGGGCTTTTCTCTAGTTGTGGCTAGCGGGGGCTACTCTTCCTTGCGGTGCACAGGCTTCTCATTGTGGTGGCTTCTCTTGTTGCAGAGCACTGGCTCTAGGCACGCGGGCTTCAGTAGTTGTGGCGCACAGGCTTAGTTGCTCCGCGGCATGTGGGATCTTCCCGGACCAGGGATCGAACCCGTGTCCCCTGCATTGGCAGGAGGGTTCTTAACCACTGCATGTGGCACAGATTTAAAAGACACATGCAGAATGTTTTAAAACCTAAGGGGTTGTGCTATATGGAATGTAACTTTGGGAAGGGTTAAGAAGACAAAGAAACAAAACTCTTATGATGCTTCATGCTCTATTCTCCAACCTTCAGCCAAGTTCTTTTTGGTAAAAGTGGCTAAAAACACATGGAGATCAGCTCGGTGCTTTGTGACCACCTAGAGGGGTGGGATAGGGAGGGTGAGAGGGAGACGCAAGAGGGAGGAGATATGGGGATATATGCATACGTATAGCTGATTCACTTTGTTATAAAGCAGAAACTAACACACCATTGTAAAGCAGTTATACTCCAATAAAGATGTTAAAAAAAAAAATGGCTAAGAGGAAGGGAGGATGGACAAACGGGGCCAGGCCAGGGGTGGGACAGTGAAGAGCTGCAGAAGGCAGCATGGTGGGTGGCATAGTGTCGGCGACACTGCTCAGTCTCCCCCTCCTCCCACCCCAATAGTCCTCATTTCCACCTGTCATCACATCTGAAATTCCACCACGAGCTTTGTCCCTCCAGGCCCTTAAAAACCCCAGAGACACAATGAAAATCAGGAACAAAAATTAGAAATTTGCTAGAAAGCCACCCTGAAGAAAAATGTAAAGGATGAATTTTAGGAATAAGAAAATGGGTCAAGCTTCTATCCACTCATTCTCGGAATGAGCCTGTTCCAGAGGCTGGACATACAATCTGGTGTGAGAGGGATCCTAGGAATCTTGAGAAGCATCCGGTCTAACACTGATTTGTGCCCAAGCCCCGACGCACTCACCGAGGCTCCATCCAGATCAGGAGAAGTCAGGGAGACTCAGCATCAGAGTCCCACTCTTCAAGTGGAGAAGAAGAAGGACGGAGAAAAGCAGATTGGGTGCCTTCACTCTGTGCCTCGACACACATGCCCCTCCCAGCCTGTATCCTGTACCTGAATGTTTTTCCTTTTGTTACAGAGGACATTGATGGAGCCACCAGCAAAAGTTAGTAAGGTCTGCAGATTAGGAAGAGGACCGTATTCATCTTAATTTACTGAGTTTGACCACTGCGCTGTTATTACACAGGAGAGGGTCCTTTTTTTTTCTTTCTTTTAATGAAATTTACACTGAGGTATATAAGAGTAAAGATATATATCAAGTCTGCAACTTACTCTTAAGTGGTTAGAATATTATAATAGGCTTATATATACAGACAGAAGATAATGAAGCAGATGTCAGAAAATGTTGGCATTCAGAGTATTTGGAGATATGAGGATTTTTCATGCTATGCTTGTTACTTTTCTAGACATCTCAAATTATTTCCAAAAAAAAGTAAAGAAGATAGACCTGCCCTGAGAAAATTATGATGTGAGCAGGACAGTGTCCCTGGCCCCAGTTTGGGGAACCCAGAGTCCGCTGGGTGTTCCATTCTGGACTGAACAAAGGACCCCAGGCACCTGCCACAGTGGGAAGAGCCCACCTCTGGACGTGGCTCTGCCGTAGCTGGGTGGCCTCGGGCAGGTCATTTAACCCCTTTGAGCCTCAGCATCTCACCCACATGATGGGCATAATAATATCTACCTGGTGAAGATTTCAGAAAATGTGTAGCAAAAGCCAAATGCTGACAGAATCAGAGCTTAGTACATGATGGTGGGTATTACAGAAAGAAACCCGAATTACCCTTATACGGTTTACTGTAGGAAACCAACATCCCGCTTTTAACCTTGGTGAAAGAGGAAGGCAAAGGCGACTTGTGGGAAGCGTGAAATACAGACTATCTGTCATAACCCAGCTATACTTTCCATCACCTGAACTGCCTCATTTCTCATTAATTAATTGAACCCTGGGCAACAAAGCTCCATGAGGCTTCAATTTGTCTCTTATTTCTAATACTTTACAATTCTATATGACATGACCAATCTCAAGCCATTTTCACCTTTATCATTTAATTTAATCTTCCCTAATATCTTTCTATCTGCTTATCGATTAAACACTTCAAAAGGATTGGAGCATCTTAAGGGGGGGTTATTATTATCTCTAGCTTCTTGATAAAGAACTGGAAATGCTTCTGCTATGTATTCCAGAGAAATTCTCACACCGGGCCCTGAGGGGACAGGAAAGGGATTGGGGGAGCGGGTGTCCAGAGAGCAGGAGGTAAGGCAGGTGTGGAGAAGGTGTGGAGCCAAGTGTTGGGGGACATACTCCACAGGCACAGTTAGAAATAGTGGACTAGGGCTTCCCTGGTGGCGCAGTGGTTGAGAGCCCGCCTGCCGATGCAGGGGACAGGGGTTCGTGCCCTGGACCGGGAAGATCCCACATGCCGCGGAGCGGCTGGGCCCGTGAGCCATGGCCGCTGAGCCTGCGCGTCCGGAGCCTGTGCTCCGCAACGGGAGAGGCCACAACAGTGAGAGGCCCGCGTACCGCAAAAAAAAAAAAAAGAAATAGTGGACTAGAGGCTGCATAGCAATGAGTCTTGCAAACACAACACTGAGTGCAAAATTCACAAACGGAAAGCAATGGAGAACGGGGTGCCAGCACGTCTCAAAGTAGTTTCAGAGTATTCATGGAAACACGTTAAATTGTGCATAGGATGGCAATTGCTAATGGGTAAAACAGAAATAAAAATATAGCCCAAGCGAGGTGGGGAAGGAAGAAGGGGTAAATGGAGAAGCGCTTGGATAAAAGGCGAGATGGATGGATTTAAAGGAGGAAGGCGATGGCAGACAGACACACGCATGCGTACATCGGAGAGCGCGCACTTGCAGCCCCGGGCGGGCCCCCGGAGGTCTTACCCGAGGCCCCGGGTCTGTGGCTGGGCTGACTGGCCTGGTGCAGGCTCTGCTGGAGCAGGCTCAGGCACTCCCCAAGGCAGCTGAGGGTGGCAGCAGAGGTAGCTTTCAGGAGCAGCAGGTCCTGGTCCAAGGCAGTGAGGGGCCCGGACCCCGGCAGAGACTCGATGGCATGCACCAGGTTCTTCTGCTGTCCCTCCACCTGGGTCATCATCTGCGGAACGGGAAGACAGCGAGAAGGTGAGGGTCGAAGTCCTCTCTTCCACAGGCGAGGAGCCAGCGCTTAAACTACCGGAGTGGATGAAAGTGCGGGGGAAGTGGTGAGAGACAGCATCACCACCCAGACTGCCAGCAGCGTGGGAGACAGCTCGGAGGGTGCTCGGCGTACAGCCCTCCTGGGATGATGCAGGCCCGGGTGAAATCTACCTGGGTCCATCCACGCAAAGGCATGCCTCTAAAGCTCTGATCACAAGAGGGTTTTAGAACTTTAGAGCTGAAAGGGACCATCGGGGCCACCTGGGTGTATCAGTTTACAGATCTTCGGAAGGTAATAATAAATATACTAAAAGTATAGAAGTCTTGTGACCAACTTTAAGGTCCTTGGACCACGGAAGGTTATCTGAGATGGTGGAAGCGTGTGGCTTTGCCTCAGAGCAAGGTTAATTCCATGCTTTCCTTCCAGCTGCATTCCATCCCTAACTCCCTGGCAGTCCTATTCGAAGTTCAAGAAATAGAAGTGACATCTGGGGCTGGCATTTGTGGGAGTGAGATCAGACCGAGGCCAGTGCCGACCCACTCTGACCCCAAAATGCTACAAGAGCCCGCGACTTCCTTAACACCGTAGAGGAGGAGAAAAACTGGGAGTTCTAGAGCCAGCCCTGCTCCATGGCTGAAGCTGTGACAAACCAGTAACCCTGTGTTGTGGCCTGGCTTCAGTTTGTAAGCTATAGACAAGCAGTGTCTCCTTGGACAAATGAAGGAGAAAGGAACTCAAGAACTAAAAAAGGACTTCACTGGTGATCTTGTGAAGTTCATGCCCCTCCTGTTTTACAACTTATCTCGCTAAGCAAGATGATGAGCATAAATTGCATGGCAAACAAATAAACAGTCGAGCTGATACATGGAGGAACTAAAGCAGCCTGCCCAAGGTCACAGGGTCACAGGTCAGCATCAGAGGAAGGCACCAACTCCTGTTCTCTGGATTCCGGTCCACTGTTCCTTAAGCATCCCTCACAAAAGCCATCCTTTAATTTGAAGCAATCGCTCCTGCTTTGTCACTGTCATCCCAGGAGGATCCTTGTTACCATCAAGATGCCACCAGCTGGGAAGAAGCAATACTCTGTAAGGACTGCTGGACTTGGACACAAAACTCATCCCATGCTTTGGCTTATTTTTCTATTTTCTTTCTGCTATTTCCTATCCCTCTGTGTAGTCATCTCCTTAAAAAAAAAAAAACAAAAAAACTCCCCCATTGCAATCCTACTTACCAAAATCGGTGCCCTTACTTCAAAAAGATTTTTTAAAATATCGACATTAAACATATTACATGCCCATCCTCTGGCCATGTAAATTATTTTTTGCAGATTACAGAGTTTATACCTAGCCATTCTGGCTCTTAAAACAGTACCTGGGGCATAATAGGAGCTCAATAAGAATTCATTTCTCCTTCAGGTCTTTGCTGAAGAGCTGCCTTCTCAGGAAAGCTTCCTGAACCACATAATTTAAAATCAAAAAAAACCAAAAAATAGAGAGTATAAAATCATATGTCCAACCAAAACCCTGGCACTCCTGTGCTCCTTCCCAACTTATTTTTCTCCATAGCACTTAACCATCTTCCAACCCAACTTGTAATTTACTTATTTCTTATGTTCATCTGTACTAGTGTGAAAGCAAGGACCATTCTATCTGTGATGTTCACTGATGGATCTGTTGAAAGAATGAACGAAGCCCCAGGGTCCCTTTTTTCTCACTGAGGCGCAAGAGAGTCTGTTTATGACACAAAGTCTACACAAATCATTATAGTCTATTAGGACAACATGGCTGAAGATTCAGTAAAAATAATACCTCCGTTATCAGTTTAGGTTTGCCAAGAAAATGGTTAAATTTAACATTGAAAAAGATAAAATGTTTTTATATTCTTTGACAGTCAACTCTATGTAGAACTGCTAACATTTAGGGAGAAGTTGATTTCAAGCTACTTGTTGTAGTCAGCATTTCTGTAAATTCCTACCATAAAATCTTGTCTTAGAAAAATGATGCGTTGAAAGGGAAGCAGCAAATATAATGATGGAATATAAATGTATATTATGTATGTATATGTATAAATGTATATTATGTTCTTGACTACTATGGACGATAACATAATGCTTAAAAGGTGAGTAAAATGAAGCCATTAAATATGGAATATATTCCTTTTTAATCAACGAAAAGGAGAACTGTATTCCAATTATATAGTATAGGATAAGTACTTGTTATTTCACAAGCATAAAATATGATGCAAATCTCAGGTAATAAAAACACAAAAGTGACTTCCAGAATCTTCTACCCTATTACAACAGAGGCAGGTTCCCAGAGATGGAAGGCACGTATCTGCTCTCTAGAAAGCATTCAACAGTGTTTATCAGAGCCTGTTGCCAGCGCCAAGAGGCAGGACAGCCTCCAGCAAAGGACGTCTGAACCGGCAGTGGATGGATTTGACGTTTACAATGACTGCAGAACGGCTGGCGCTGAGTGGGAGGGGGCAGGGGTGCCACATGCCCCACAAGTCAGGGCAGAACTTTCCTGCTCAAAATGCCGAGAGCGCTCCCTGAGTGACCCTGTGCTACAGACTTACCAGGGACCAGACACTGGACGGATTTCAGCATCTTTCTTGGTACACTGAGCACTAAAACGAGCTTAGCACAGCGCGTGACACGCAGGAGACACCGAGAGTCATTTTCTCCCCTTTTCCATGTGACGCAAAACAGAACTTTAGTCTTTAAACACAAAATCGATGCCAACCTTCACTTTCTATTAGTATCATCAGGCTCCAAAAGAAACTGAACGAACCCTGAAAGCAACACAGGACTCCCAGCCTCAGCGCTTGTATATCACGCTTATCACTGCTTTAACTTTTCTCACACTGGGAGGCACTGATGGAGAACCTTCATCAGACTTGGGAAGAACAAGTTTTAGCTGTTTTTTCCATATCTAATTTTAATGAAGGGCACATATGAGAAGATGTCTCAAAGCTGTACATGACAAAAACACCACCAACAAAGTCCCAAAGCAGCTCCCTTTGCCCTGCAAGGTTCCCACACCTTCAACACAAGAGCAAAGCATGGCCAGGGACGGCCACCAGCCTTTGAACTGCTTGAACCACTAATTACATAAGTTTCAAGTCAGAGCTCTAAACACTTCTTCTGAAGCACAACATCAACCATGTGTGGTGTTTAAAAACCAAAAAACAAAAAAGCACGCATTTCATTTCTTGTGGCGTTTGGCTTCTACAATCAGGGGTATCGCCACCTTGTTAACACAGGTGCAAAATGGGACCCCCGTGAAATTTCAGAGATCCACCCCCTGGGAATGTCAACTCTGAGGTTGTGAAGTAGTCTAACTTTAGGTCAAATCCAACTTCACAGGGGAAGAAAAAAGGTCCACTTCTCATAGCACAAACAATGGCATGTGCACTGCAAAATCAAAGCTAAGAAAGTCAGTGGCTGCAGATTTTATGGTTTTATTTCACTGAAGCTGAAACCAAAGCTGAAGGCAAAGACCAAAACCCAGTGACATCAGCTCAACAAGATGAGATCCTGCTAAAGAGGGAACTGAGGAGGGGGCAGCAAGGGGGCAGCGGCTACACTCGCTCGCCTTGATGGCCTCAGACCGTTCTGACCTGCAAAGCTTGGTGTAGGTTTTGAGAGGCGCCGGAAAGGTCCAGTCCTGACAGGCTAGACATCAACGAATACCAGCTCCTCACTCATCCATCCGTCAGTAACCAAAGCAGCAGCAGCATACTCGGATTTCTTATCCTAATGTCACCAGGGCTGCCGGCCTTGCTTGGCCGAGCCTTCTGGGTTCACAGACTCCCTGGGACCTTCAGTAACTCAATCCCTCTTGCCTGGAAGGAGAACAAACAATTTGATGCCAACTTCAAGGTGGCCTTGGTTTGACATTTCTCCTCAGCCTGGTGGAATTCCAGAGCCCCTTCTAAGTCTCCCGTCTGGGTCAGGGATCAGTCCTTGGCTAACTCAGGCTCAAAGACCTTAGAACCAAAACTAACTAACTAGCTAACTAACTAAAACTAACACTTCTCTCTCTCTCTCTCTCTCTCTCTCTCTGTCTCACACACACACACCCACACACACAGAGCTTACTATCTCCATTAACACAGATTTACTATTCAACGACCCTCATTAGCATTACTTTAAAATTCCAGACTCCCCACCCCAGAAATGGCTTGACGGCTCCTTACAGAAGCTTCCTGAAATATCCATCAGCTCTTTAATGGAAGCCATCAACACACAGTGTGCACCCTAAAATTTGTTAAATGCCTTGTCTCTAAGTCCTTGCCTTGTTTCTACCAGTCCTGAGCCATTGTCTCTTGATCTCAATCAAGTCCCTGTATTGTCGACCAAAGTTCTAATTCTCGTTTCCAGACGCTGCCCTCCTGGCTGAGAGACACTGCCCCATGGTGGTGGCATTTCCCCCACAGCATGAGCAATAAAGTCCCTTGGCCTTGTCATCAGAGGGTGGTGGTGACATCTGGAGAGGCAACATCCCAACCTCTACAGCCTTTCTCCATGTTTCTGAGTGTTGGGAACCCAGTTAAGGCCTGGCCTCACCTGAACAATTTCTCCCTCTTGCTGAGTCGCTTCCCTGACTCTCAGCCTGCCTTCTGCACTCCCTGGGCTTTGTCTGTTGTTCCAGCTCTTGGCATAACCGGAATGTTAACAAGCCAAGAGTTTCCTTGAAGCAGGGTCCCGGGTCCCTTTGCACCGCTCTCTGTGGTCCCAAGCACAACCCCACGGAGGCCAGTCCTAAACATCTCCTGGACTCCCAAATCTCTCTCCAGGCTCATCAGGTGAGCAGACAAAGAAAACCCCATCGAGTGGGCAGATCTTCAAATCCACACTACTTGATAGGGGTAAGAGAGTGACAGTGACAATAAGGAACAAAGATAAGCGGGAGGAAACAGGTCCCTCTCCAGGGGTGAGGCTGCCAGCTACACAGATGAGGTTACAGATAAAGAGGAAGAACAAGGTGACAAAACACAGGAAGAGAATAGAGAAACCAACGTAAGAAACCAACTATAAACCAAGGGAAACCAAAATTCCACCTTTTAAAGTATCCAACATCAAAACAACCTACTGTCTTCTAGGCAGAGGAGTGAATTATGACGGAGTTACTGTTGCCTGGGCATATGTAAATTTAACCATCTGAAATACAGGCCTTAATCATCTTGTCATCTTTGTTGAGTTTTTCAAATAAATAGTAACATGGGCAGTTGAATTTTAAATTTAATTTGGAAGCCTAAATTGTAGTGAAAATGTCTTCAGAGATATTGCTCTGAAATTCAACTTTCAATAAAAATTTTAATTGGAAAAAAAAAATGGGAAAAAGAAGGAAAGATCTCCCAAAAATTGACCATTAGATCTTTGATGACCTAACTACGTGTGTCCGCAAACTTCTATAAAAGGCCAGGGAGTAAATATTTAAGGCTTGGCAAACCACTGGATCTCTGTGGTGACTGCTCAGCCTGGCCCCTGCAGCTGGAAGGCAGGCAGAGTCCCCGTGTAAACATTTGGGTGAGACTGTGCCCACATAAAACTAGCATTTGACTCATCTCGGTTTGGATGTCAGATAATTCTCTTTTCTCATTCAATGTGTGATTTTATTGGTTCTTGGAGTGACTGGTGATTTCTGACCATATCCTGGACATTTTGGCTATCGTGTTAGGAGATTCCAGGTCCAATTTGAATTTTTTTAGGAGGCAATCACATGTTTAGGTTGAGCACACAAGCCCTAGCCTACTTTTATGGCCCGTGGTTTCAATGACAATCTAATTTCAGACTCTTTGTGGTGCTATTTTGATCTGCTTGGTTTATCTCCTGTCCCGGGGTCTCCATTGGTCCCTGCTGGTCTACCTGAGAGTCCAGACCTTCCACACAGGGGACAGGTGCCTGTTCTGGCAGGATCCCCCTTGCCCTCAGCTCTGGGTCGGGGAGGGGAATCTCAGGCCTGAAGTCATTTTTATGCCTTTGGTCAGAAAAGTTTGCTTTCCTTTCAAAGGTATGTAAGTGCATACATGTTATTTCCACTTCCAAGTTGAAGGCTGCTTCCTAAGCAGATCTAACTAGCCAGATGGAAGAGTGCCAAGCACCAGTCATTCATTTTTTTGGTTGCAGAATTTATTCTCTCTTTTAGAAAATTGACAGAAGAGAAGCATTCATCATTTCTACATTTTTACCTGCTTTCTGGATTTATACCCACTTTGCTGGACCTCAGGGGGTACGACTGAGGCTGACTGTTACCAGATGACTTACGTGCTGACTCCAGATCTATCTGTCCTCCCCCACCACTGGGAGGCAGGACAGGCTACTGGCATTTTTAGTTCAACATTCTGACACGTGGCCTTTATCATGTGAGACTAGGGGAATAGAAATGAAAGAGAAGAGTGGTTGAAAGGCCAATCCAGAGATGAAGGACATCCATCCTGGTCCCTCCATAGTTTCAATATGAGAACGTGAGTGTTACCAAGAAGTCTCAGTGCTATTTATACAGCAGCCCATGCCATCCAAGGCAAAAGGCAAAAGGCAAAGGCAAAATTCTGACCTGCACATGCACATACCCAGAAACACTTTCTGAAGATATGGGGATGGGTCCGCACATTTCTTAAAAACGGATTCTTTTCTGTCTTACCTTCACCTTTGGCTTTTCTACAATCATTTCCTCGCCACCCCCAGTAATAACTCCACATTGCTCAAATATGAAATGCACATTTTATCTTTACCAACTCCCAAAAGACAAACCCATACTGAAATGTTCAAGAACTATGAGATCATAAACAGAAAAACAAACAACTCAATCAAAAAATGGGCAGAAGACTTAAATAAACATCCCTCCAAAGAAGAAATACAAAGGGCCAATAGACACACGAAAAGATGCTCAACATCGCTAATTATTAGAGAAATGCAAATCAAAACTACAGTGAGGTACCACACCTCACACCAGTCAGAATGGCCATCATCAAAAAGTCTACAAATAATAGATGCTGGAGAGGGTGTGGAGAAAAGGGAATTCCCTACACTGTTGGTGGGAATGTAAGCTGGTGCAGCCACCGTGGAAAACAGTATGGAGGTTTCTCAGAAAACTAATAATAGAGCTACCATATGATCCATCAATCCCACTCCTGGGCCTATATCCAGACACAAATCTAATTCACAAAGATACATGCACCCTATGTTCATAGCAGCACTATTCACAAAAGCCAAGACATGGAAGCAATCTAAATGTCCACTGACAGAGGAATGGATAAAGAAGATGTGGTACATACATACAATGGAATACTACTCAGCCATGAAAAAGAACAAAATAATGCCATTTGCAGCAACATGGATGTAACCAGAGATTATCATACTAAGTGAAGTAAGTCAGAAAGACAAATACCATATGATATCACTTATATGTGGAATCTAAAATATGTCACAAATGAACCTAACTACAAACAGAAACAGACTCACAGACAGACAACAGACTTGTGGTTGCTGGGGGGTGGGGAGGCGGGAGAGGGATGGAGTGGGAGTTTGGGGTTAGTAGATGCAAATTATTATATACAGGATGGATAAACAACAAGGTCCTACTGTATAGCACAGGGAACTCTATTCAATATCCTGAGATAAACCATAATAAGAAAGAATATAAAAAAGAATGTGTATGTGTGTATATATATATATATATATATAACTGAGTCACCTTACTGTACAGCAGAAATTAACATAACACTGTAGATCAACTATACGTCAAAAAAGAAAAAAGAACTATGAGATCATAGCATTCATGGGCAAAGGAATCTATGGCTGTCAAGTCTGTCTCCTTCATTTTGCAAGCAGGAAATCTGGGTTCAGAGAAGCCAGGAGTCCGTGCTGAGGTCACACACAGCTTCACCTGTAGTGGCAGCCCTCACTCTCCTCCTACAGTGGGGCGGCTCCACTCCGAGGCACGATCCCATATACTTCCTCCTCTTTCCTTCTCTTATTCGGGAAGCGCAATACCCTTTCTGCCTCAGAAAACAACTACGGTGACGGTGACGTTTCTTCCACTGTCCCTCACCCCACCTTTTCTCACCACCTGGAAACAACTTGTTTTTGTTATTCTGATTACAAAAGGCTGACTCACACCATCAATCACCATCCCAACAAAATCAGAAAGTAAATACAGTTCTAAAAAAGGAAGTAAAAATTACCTGAAATCCTAATTCTTAGAGATAAGCCCTAACATTCTGGTATTACTCTGACTCTTCCAATTTATACAAATGCGCACACACACACACACACATGTACACACACACAGTATTATTTTATTTAACAGGATATCCCTTATATATAATTGTATAACCTTTACCACTTGAAATGCATCATCTCTTATAGCTGGGAGTTACTTCAAAATACTCCAGTGGTGTTGGTGGAGGATAGGATGAAATGATACTGGCTTTGGGGATGCTGAAGCTGTTGGTGGTGACATGGAGGTTTAATATTATCTTCTCTAATGTTTTTACGTTTGAAATTTTTCAAAATAATGAGTTTTTTTTAATAGGGGGGAAATACATCATTATGGGTTGAATTGTGTCCCTCCAAAATTCATAAGTTGACATCCCACACCCTCAGTACCTTAAATGTGACCTAACTTGGAGATAGGATTTTTTTTGTAGAGGGAAATATAGCCTTTATTTTATAATAACTTGGAATGAAATATAATCTATAAAAATATTGAATCAGGTGTGTTGTACACCTGAAATTAATATAACATTGTAAATCAACTATACCTCAATAAAAAAAAATTATTAGAAAAATATAGGAGTTTCTTGTAGGATTAAAGATGATGAACAACCACCTCTCAGAAAGGACAAGAACAGGGCTGAGATTTGGAGACTCTCAGTAGCAGAAACCTGAGGATCCCCTCTCTAGGGGCTGCCATGAAGGGTTCCAAACTTGCTGCACATGTGCATGGCTCCAATCACATTTTTTCAAATTCTCAGGAAAGAAAGTATGATTGGCTGTTACCAAGGAGTTTCAATCCTTGCTGCAATCAAGGAGAAAGGTTCTTTGCAGAGGTCATCAGTGTAAAATCAGGTCATTAGGGTGGCCCTAATCCAATATGACTGGTGTCCTTAGAAAACAAGGAAATTAGGACCCAGACACGCACAGAGGGCAGATGAGAGAAGCCGTGGGAGAAGACTGATTTATAAGCCAAGGAGAGAGACCTGGAACAGACTCTCACAGTCCTCAGAAGGCACCAACCTGCCAATGCCTGGACTGAGGGCTTCTAGCATCCATCACTGGGAGACAAAGTACCAGTCCCTGGTACTTTGATACCGCAGCCCCAGAAAGCTAATACACACATCATAGACATCTTTCCACAGATCTCACTGTAGTGGCTGCATCATGGAAGAGCTTTTCACTCCAAGCAAAGTCAACCCTGGCTCTGGAGCAGAAGCTCCTTGCTTGCAATGTCACCATCACATCTTCTCATGGAATTTTTGCTAAAGGAAAACTGAGGTAGAGAATGCATTTTCAGAATGAGGTAACAGAAGATGCTGACACAAATGTTAAAAAGTATTATTATGGCTTCCCTGGTGGCGCAGTGGTTGAGAATCCACCTGCCAAGGCAGGGGTTGCAGGTTCGAGCCCTGGTCTGGAAAGATCCCACATGCTACGGAGCGACTAAGCCCGTGCGCCAGAACTGCTGAGCCTGCGCTCTGGAGCCAGCGAGCCACAACTGCTGGGCCCACGTGCCACAACTACTGAAGCCCACGTACCGCAAAGAGGAGTGGCCCCCACTCTCCGCAACTAAAGAAAAGCCTGCACAGAGCAATGAAGACCCAAAGCAGCCAAAAATAAATAAATTAAAAAAATTTTTTAAGTATTATTTTTTCATTCCACCTGTCTGTACTGAATGTTAAGTTGGTAATGAGGGGTGCCAGGTGCAAAAGGAATGGTCTCTTATCCTGTTCTCAATGAAAACACCATAGGCCAACAGAAGGACTGTGAGTAAAAGGAAAGGGGTCAGGAAATCACCACCTTGTTTCATCCCTCATCGCTCTGTACCTCTGCCTCTCTCATACAGGCACAGCCCCGGCAGGGTGCTGGATGCGATAAAGGCGCTCACCCTTACCAGCACAAGGCTGGCCTCCCCTGCATGACACCCACGACCCGGGCTTTGGTGGAAGTGCCACCCACTGCTGGTTTTCATTATAAATCTCTCTCTTTTTTTTTTTTAAACAAAAACAATACTTATCACGGAAAAAAACACCACACATAGTAAAATAGAAGAAAAAAATACCCATAACATATCCCAAACTAGAGAAATAAGTATTAAAATTTTGGTATACATACAACAGTTTTATGCACAAATATGTACTTTTACTTTTTATGAAAGTGGTTGCACATCATAATATTGCTTTTTTTAAAATTCCATATACCATGTTGAATTGTAACAATACTATTTACGATACTGCAGGTCATTCCAGCACATAAATGGGCCACAATTTATTGCCCAGTTCTCTATCACCGGACCTTACGATGAGGTCTAACTTTCTTCTCTGTGACAAACTACAATTCCACAAACTTCTCTGTAGGTAGATCTCAGCATAAATTTGTAAACTAAACTTAAAATAAACTCCTAGAAGTTTATTAAAATAAACTCCTAGAAGAGGAGTTGCTGAATTTAAGGGTATTTAACATTAATTTTTAAGCCTTTTGAGAAATACTGCCAGCTCACCATCGAAAAATAATTGTTATCAATTTGTTTTCCCTCAGCAATGTGTGAGCTGTCCTCTTTCTTATTAGCACTCTCTAAAACTCATCTTTTTTTCATAACCAATTTCACAGACAAAAAAACTCAAAAAATGAAAACCAGTATCTTTTTTAAATTTTAATTCATTGCACATGTCCCTGTATACTATGGGGCTAAAAAAGGGTTAAGAAATTTCCACATCTAGCAACGAGCAGTAAATAAGCCCTAGAGACCTAATGCACAGTATAATGAATATACACAATAATACTGTACTATAATCATCAACCTTGCTAAGTGACTAGAACTTAATTATTCCAACCACTATAAAGAAGGGATAATTATGTAATGTGACAGAGGTGCTAAATCTCACTACAATGGCAATCCTATTACCCTATGTATATGTATCAAATTAACATGCGGTACACCTTAACTTTACAGAATGTTACATGTAAAATATATTTAACAAAAAGAAGTTTCCATATCCAGTAAAGAAAATTCAAGCAAATAAGACTAAAGGGAGTCCAGAGAGCACGCTTCCTTCATCAGGGTGGAAGCAGCCATGTGGATAGGCGGGTAGGTGTAGGGCAAGGGACAAGGTGGCCCCAGCGATGGAAGGAAAGCTACACGCAGCCCTGGCTGGGAGGGGAAGGATGACCAGGAGAACCCACTGGATTCAGAAAGCTCATGAAGAAGCCACAGCTCTCTCCTAAAAGGTCCAAGGACAAAGAGACAATGGGAAACAATGCCCGAGGTGCCCACACCCTCCTCATGCCAGAGGGAGCGTCTACCTGGACCCTGTCCTACTGCCTGCTCTGCCCCCAGGACCCACTGGATAAGGGCAGGACTGTCCACCTTTGCCAAGCTCGCCAAGCAAGGTCCTGTGTCTGATCTGAATCCAGCATCTAAGCTGAAGAGGAAAGCAGAAAGCGGCTCTTGGCTTTCCCACGTTCCTCCATCTCAACTTCTCCATCTACTTCCGGTACAGCAGTCACACCAGTCACAGCCATTGACATGAATAATAGAAGCAGGGCCATTTCACGTCCGGACCAAGGGGGAGCCTTACAGTTTACAAAGTGCTACCACACTCATCATCTCTCACTCTCCCAGCTCTGCCCTGCTCCCAAGGCAGGCTGGTCATCGTGATTCTTGTTTTACACGACCCTGGGGCCCAAATCATAATCCATGCAAGTGGAGATGTGAGGACTGAAGTGCAGTGTCCTGGATCCAAACTTCTCTGCCCCTCTGCCTCACTCCCAGGAGGCACGCAGAACGGCACTGCCCTAGACGATTCGTGATCACAGCACACACGCACACGCGCGCGCACACACACACACACACACACACACACACACACACACACACACACACACACAGGGATGCTCACCTGGCAAGGCCTTCTGCCTAAAAGGAATTAAGATGCAATTCACTCTGAACTGAAAGAGAACAAGTTAGACCACAAAGTCTTCCTGGGTAAAATCCCCAGAAAGAAATCTTGATTCATAAACAAAGCCTGAACAACAAAGGGTAAGGATTTGTCCTGCAAATGGTGTGGAAGTTTCACTCAAGTGCTTAAGTTATCTCTCAGAAGTCCCCTCATCAGAAACTGTTAAATATACATCATGTATAAAACAAAAACTAAAATGCTACTTTATTGATCCATGTCAGAAGCCTTCTGGTCGACCTGCCATCTCTCAGCAGATGCTGGCTGGTATATCAGGTTTTTATCTCTTGCAGAATGGAACCTTACAAACCAAAGATCAACGAGTATGAAATTAAACCACTTTCCTGAGTCTGCTTTACCTTTATTCACACTCATATTCCACGTACATGCTTGGCCTATCTCAGAGAACCTCTAAGCTTCTGGAGATGTAATCTCCATTTGGGGAAATTCGAAGGTTGTTCTAAGAATTCCTGGGAAAAAAAAAAAAAGCCAGTAGACATCTATATCTAACTTCAGGTTAGTAGCACGTTCTTATCTCCCACTGGGCCGTAGCTCTACCTACTAATGCCTGTTACTCTCTTTCAAAACTTAATTGTTGTTTTTAGTTCAAATATCTATGCAAAGCAGCAGACAAGAACATGACAATATAGTTCTCTTTTCCAGCTAAAATTAATTTCACTAGTGCCAATTATTTTCAGGCAAGAAATGCATCTCCAAAGGATACTTGAAAGAGGGGGACAAAATTGTACAAGAAAGTCACATCTCCAGGCAAATCCTTTACAGTATCTGAGCCTTGGCAAATGAAACTCTGGAGAGACAAATGCATTTATCAGGAATCTGCTTCATTAATCTGAAAGGGAAAATTATGGTAAGGGATAAGCTACCAGTAATTAATATTTATTGTATCCCCACTGGGTAAATGACACTGCAGTCACCATTTTACAGAACAGAGAACACAATTCCTGCACACAAACTGCTTACAATGTAATCCTTGAGGTGCTCAAATACGAGCTAGCATAGTGATATACAGTGCTTTACAAAAGAGCTAACACCCCTCACAGGTGCCTGCACTGGAAATTGCTTTTGTGTGATGGAAATGAACTGCCCTGGACCCATTCCTACATCGTCTCCACTCTTCCTCATGACTCTGGCATCCACTTTTTAAGGAAGTATAAGAGTGTGTAGTCCATGACCACTATTCACATGAATAAGCATGCAAAGGGAATTTATTATAATGATTTCCATACATGTCCATCTCCAGGGCCCAGCCTACTGACAGAATCAATCAGTTAATCTACGACCACACACACTGTGAGAAGGGCCCACAGGATCTTAATTCATCAAAAGACTCTATTCACAGGAGATGCCTGACAAATGCTGGGTGGATGGGTGGATGGGTGGAGGAGGAAGAAGTAAGAGAGGGCAGTGAAAGGAAGGGGATGGAGGCGGGGGAGAAAAGGTAGAAGGAGAGGGGAGGAGGGGAGACTACGGAGAAAGCAAGGGGGAAAGGAAGGACACAGCTCCAAAGTTTCGGGAAGTGTAGACAAGCTGGCAAGGTCCTCTAGCAAATCCAAGAACTCCCTTCCAATGCCCCTAGTCTGGAGCTGCCACTTCCACTCAAGGAATAAATGATATTTCCTCCTGTAGCCTGTGACCTTAGACCTTCAGCCTTAACTGTTAGTTCTCCCTGGAGGACAGAGGGAATGGGATGTTTTAACTGCACATGAGACATCTCCAGGCACACAACAACCCCACATTTCTTACAGCCTCTAAATTAATCTGTATGTTCCTAGGAAAAACAAAGCCCTACCTGAATGGGCTCTAGGCTCAACCATGGAATATCTGCTTCCTGGTTGTCTTTTTTGTCCTTTTTTGTAGTACAGTTGATTTACAATATTTCAGGTGTACAGCAAAGTGATTCAGTTATACATACATATATATTCTTTTTCAGGTTCTTTTCCATTATAGGTCATTACAAGCTACTGAACGTAGTTCCCTGTGCTATACAGTAGGTCTTTGTTGTTTATCGATTTTATATATAGTAGTATATATAATGGTGTATCTGTTAATTCCAAATCCCTAATTTATCCTTCCCCCCACCTTTCCCCTTTGGCAATCATAATTTGTTTTCTATGTCTGTGAGTCTATTTCTGTTCTGTAAATAAGTTCACTTGTATCACTTTTTTAGATTTCACATATAAGTGATATCATATGATATTTGTCTCTCTCTGTCTGACTTCCTTCAGTTAGTATGATAATCTCTAGGTCCATTCATGTTGCTGCAAATGACATTATCTCATCCTTTTTTATGGCTAAGTAATATTCCATTGTATATATATATGTATCACATCTTCTTTATCCATTCATCTGTTAATGGACATTTAGGTTGCTTCCATGTCCTGGCTATAGTGAATAATGCTGCTATGAACACTGGGTTGCATGTACCTTTTCAAATTACAGTTTTAGTCTTTTCTGGATATACGCCCAGGAGTGGGATTGCCAGATCATATGGTAACTCTACTTTTAGTTTGCTAAGGAACTTCCACACTGTTCTCCATAGTGTCTGCACCAATTTACATTCCCACCAAAAGTGTATCTCTTGGTTAAGTCTTACTCTTTCTTCAGACTCAGCTTAGACGTTATTTTCACCAGGCAGCCTTCCACCACCTCCCAAAAAGGTCACGATCCCCATCACCCATAGAACACATCATGGTTGTAATTAAGCGATGTGTTATGCTATTACTTGGCTCCTCTCTCGCGCCCTTATGAGCCTCTGAGCTCCATGAGGACAAGGACCATGGCTCTTTTGTTCACTGTTGCTTCTCTAGAATCTAGGTCAAGGCCTGGGAAACTGCAGGCAAAAAATACTGGTGGAAAGAATGAGTGAATGAATAGATGAAGGGGAGCACCCAGGCATCTCTTAAGAGCTGGGAACAGCCATTCTCATCCCTTCAGTCATGAAAAAAGACAGGGCAACCTGAGACTCATCCAGATGAATAAAAGGCCCAAACACCATCTGAGTGACAGCCATGGGCTTTCAAAATTGACAAGGAAAGGAGGCACCATGCCAGTTCTGGGGATGAACAGAGCAGGTTAACTGTTTTCCTGCCACATCTCATCGGAAAACTGCAGTGGTCACGTGCCTCCCAGGTCTAGCTGATCGTGGTCATAGAGAGTGTTTAGCAGCAAAGAGCGTAAACCGGACCCACGCAAGTTCAAAGACAAGGGGATCCCTTCATGGATATGGGACAGAGGTGCCTAGCATCTGCCAGAAAGGACCACTCTCTGTCCTGCAGTGATACCACGGTCTCTCTTCTCCATCCCTCCGGTCTCTGTGGTCTCTGATGTCGGCACTTCTCTCTCTCATTTTACTCCCCTGAAAACTTCTTGCACTTGGACAAATCCCAGCAGAGGCCCTGGAGCCACATCGACCCCATCTCACAGGTCTGATTTCAAATTTGAGAGAAAGTGAATATGACGGGCTGGTCATGGGTCAGATGCCTGCCCTGGTCCAGTCAGCTGACACCAGGGATGTGAAGAATGGTGTCATGTGATGACACAGCCCTGCACACACAGACCAACCCCTTCAGGATGGGGTTTCCCCTCCACCCACTTCTCTTTGACTGTGATTTTAACCTGATACAGGATTCTGACATGCATGAGATACAAGGATGCACACTCTTTACAAGTACCTTAAAAACTCACTTCACAAAAAAAAAAAAAAACAAAAAAAAAACTCACTTCACAGGAAGACGTATGTCTCAGCTGGAACATCAGTCAACGCTTTCATCCAAAACACTTAGTTCAGTGGTGAGGTGTTTCCCTAAACATGAATGCCACACTCGCACAGCCTCCTGTCCGAGGGTTCTAGAAGTTTACTAACTTCTTATAAATGTGTATGATAAACACCCAACTCTAACTGAGCTCAAACCCCCTCACCACTCTCTTACCTGTGATACCACCTCATAACGCAAGGTCAATAGGGTCCCACAGGCTAAAGGGTGTTTAAGAAGAGACAGGGACTCAGTCCCCTGTCCTCTCTCAGCTCACACCTCTCCTGAGACTTTCCAACATCTAGACGACAACCCCCAAGCTGTGTTACCTATCAGGTTCACGGGTCTAACGCCACCCTTAACTTTGTGTAAATTAAAATTAGCACCAAGGAGCTCTGGGTTTTTTGTTTGTTTGTTTGTTTTTTGCGGTACACAGGCCTCTCACTGTTGTGGCCTCTCCCGCCATGGAGCACAGGCTCCGGACGCACAGGGTCAGCGGCCATGGCTCACGGGCCCAGCCGCTCCGTGGCATGTGGGATCTTCCCGGACCGGGGCACGAACCCGTGTCCCCTGCAGCGGCAGGCGGACTCTCAACCACTGTGCCACCAGGGAAGCCCCGCTCT
Source organism: Phocoena sinus (assembly GCF_008692025.1). Taxonomy (NCBI): domain Eukaryota; kingdom Metazoa; phylum Chordata; class Mammalia; order Artiodactyla; family Phocoenidae; genus Phocoena; species Phocoena sinus. Next base: position 52,814,568 of record NC_045773.1, on the reverse strand, counting down.
GGGTTTTTGACATTAGCCAACGCTCCCTCAAGAGCCCTCTGGAGTTTCCCCTATGCAGCTGTGATGAAAACAGTTCTCTTTTTCATGGGAATAAATTCTTCTCTTCCCATCACCCAACCTGAGACAGAAAAAGAAAATGTCTGGCCCTGGCAATGACCTTGGAAAGTACAGGATCTGAAAACAGAACTAGGTGTAATTCTCACAGGTGGCTTGTGTATCATGCCCCTGTCTTCTCGTGAATATTCTACCTCCTCAGCCAGCCCTGCGCCCCTTGACTTTCTCTAGGTTACATCTTACCTGGAAATCCTTTCCTCCTCACCCCTCATGGTCAAGTTCTACTAGGCTTCCAATGCCCAGCTCCTGAAGTTCTGCACTCCCAGGCAGAAGTCACCAGTCACCACAACCCCAGCCCCTCCAACCCCCCATGAGTGCTCACCGTTTTTAAGTTCTTGAGGTCAGGGGAGCAGCCCCACGCCCGTGTGCCCCTAGCACCTGGCTGGGAGTACCAGTTTTCAATGATGTTCTCACTAGATGCAGTCCTAGGCTTTGGGCCACTGTTTCAGGTTCCAGGTTTGTTCTTTCCCAGTGAAAATGCTCTGCTTCCATTGTTATATTTGTGTCAGTAGTTGGGGCTGCCTAACTTGGGCTAAGCCGGGCATTTACAGAAGAAAAAATGCATTTTCTCCTTCAATTCAGAAAATACTTAGAAATGACTGTTTCCCCTTAGGCCCACCTGTGTCCTGTTAATTCACCAGCTTTAACCTAACCTTTTAGAAAATGTATACTATTAGCGACTCTTCCAGATACTGTCTCCTGTTTCCCAAATGCAAAATAAACACAGGCTGTAATTCTTTCCACAACTACAATGTAAATACATATTTCACCCCAGGGATAAATTGGCTTTATCTTCATGTAAATTTAGTAGCAATAAAAGGTAACCCTCGGCAAAAGGAAATATTCATGTTTCTGACTGTGTGTGTTACCCTCCACCCCACTCCAAAGCATCAAAAAAACCCAAAGAACTGGGAATTCCCAGGCGATCCAGCGGTTAGGACTCGGCACTTCCACTGCTGGGGACCCGGGTTCAATCCCTGGTCAGGGAACTAAGATCCCAAAAGCAGAGCAGCATGGCCAAACAAACAAACAAAAACTACTTATCTAAAGTAGAGCCATTCCTCTAGTAAAGGTTTAAAGTATTGCTTCAAACTGACATACATGCTAGATTTTAATAGAGCTGCATTTATTTGGGGAACAATTTCCTCAGCTTTGAGATTGGCTAATCTGAAGAACAATGACCATTTTTACCCTCTCCAGTGCTGCCCCCTGCTGACAAAGGGATGCACACCTTTGCTGGACACTGCTGCCCATCCCTGAAAATGGCGGCTGCAGCAAAAATAAGCCCGATATCTCTTATATGTGGAATCTAAAATATGACACAATGACAAACCCACAGCCAACATCATTCTCAATGGTGAAAAACTGAAACCATTTCCACTAAGATCAGGAACAAGACAAGGTTGCCAACTCTCACCACTATTTTTTAACACAGTTTGGGAAGCTTTAGCCACAGCAATCAGAGAAGAAAAAATAAATAAATAAAAGGAATCCAAATCGGAAAAGAAGAAGTAAAGCTGTCACTGTTTGCAGATGACATGATACTATACATAGAGAATCCTAAAGATGCTACCAGAAAACTACTAGAGCTAATCAATTAATTTGGTAATGTAGCAGGATACAAAACTAATGCACAGAAATCTCTTGCATTCCTATACACTAATGATGAAAAATCTGAAAGAGAAATTAAGGAAACACTCCCATTTACCATTGCAACAAAAAGAATAAAATACCTAGGAATACACCTACCTAAGGAGACAAAAGACCTGTATGCAGAAAACTAAAAGACACTGATAAAGGAAATTAAAGATGATACCAACAGATGGAGAGATATACCATGGTCTTGGATTGGAAGAATCAACATTGTGAAAATGACTATACTACCCAAAGCAATCTACAGATTCAATGCAATCCCTATCAAACTACCACTGGCATTTTCACAGAACTAGAAAAAAATTCACAATTTGTATGGAAACACAAAAGAACCTAATAGCCAAAGCAATCTTGAGAAAGAAAAACAGAGCTGGAGGAATCAGACTCCCTGACTTCAGACTATACTACAAAGCTACAGTAATCAAGACAGCATGGTACTGGCACAAAAACGGAAATATAGATCAATGGAACAGGACAGAAAGCCCAGAGACAAACCCACGCACATATGGTCACCTTATTTTTGATAAAGGAGGCAAGAATATACAATGGAGAAAAGACAGCCTCTTCAATAAGTGGTGCTGGGAAAACTGGACAGCTACATGTAAAAGAATGAAATTAGAACACTCCCTAACACTATACACAAAATAAACTCAAAATGCATTAAAGACATAAATGTAAGGCCAGATACTATAAAACTCTTAGAAGAAAACATAGGCAGGAACACTCTATGACATAAATCACAGCAAGATCCCTTTTGACCCACCTCCTAGAGAAATGGAAATAAAAACAAAAATAAACAAATGGGACTTAATGAAACTTAAAAGCTTTTGCACAACAAAGGAAACCATAAATAAGATGAGAAGACAACACTCAGAATGGGAGAACATATTTGCAAATGAAGCAACTGACAAAGGATTAATCTCCAAAATATACAAGCAGCTCATGCAGCTCAATATCAAAAAAACAAACAACCCAATCCAAAACTGGGCAGAAGACCTAAATAGACATTTCTCCAAAGAAGATATACAGATGGCCAACAAACACATGAAAGAATGCTCAACATCACTAATCATTAGAGAAATGCAAATCAAAACTACAATGAGGTATCACCTCACACCAGTAAGAAAGGGCAGCATCAAAAAACCTACAAACAATAAATGCTGGAGAGGGTGTGGAGAAAAGGGAACCCTCTTGCACTGTTGGTAGGAACGTAAATTGATACAGCCACTGTGGAGAACAGTATGGAGGTTCCTTAAAAAACTATAAATAGAACTACCATACGACCCAGCAATCCCACTACTGGGCATATACCCTGAGAAAACCATAATTCAAAAAGAGTCATGTACCACAATGTTCATTGCAGCTCTATTTACAACAGCCATGACATGGAATCAACCTAAATGTCCATTGACAGATGAATGGATAAAGAAGATTTGGCACATATATGCAATGGAATATTACTCAGCCATAAAAAGAAATGAAATTGAGTTATTTGTAGTGAGGTGGATGGACCCAGAGTCTGTCATACAGAGTGAAGTAAGTCAGAAAGAGAAAAACAAATACTGTAAGCTAACACATATATATGGAATCTAAAAAAAAAAAAATTGTCATGAAGAACCTAGGGGCAGGACAGGAATAAAGATGTAGACATAGAGAATGGACTTGAGGACACGGGGAGGCAGAAGGGTAAGCTGGGACAAAGTGAGAGAGTGGCATGGACATATATACACTACCAAATGTACAATAGATAGCTAGTAGGAAGCAGTCACATAGCACAGGGAGATCAGCTCAGTGCTTTGTGACCACCTAGAGGGGTGGGATAGGGAGGGTAGGAGGGAGAAGCAAGAGGGAGGAGATATGGGGATATATGTATATGTATAGCTGATTTACTTTGTTATACGGCAGGAACTAACACACCATTGTGGAGCAGTTATACTCCAATAAAGATGGTAAAAAAAAAAAAACGACACAAATGAACATATCTACAAAACAGAAACAGACTCACAGACAGACAACAGAGTTGTGGTTGCCAAGGAGGAGGGGGTTGGGGAAGGATGCAGTGAGAATTTGGGGTTAGCAGATGTAAGCTTTTATATATGGAACGGATAAACAACAAGGTCCTACTGTGTAGCACAAGGAACTATATTCAATATCCTATGATAAACCATAATGGAAAAGAATATTAAAAAAGAATGTATATATATATATGTATAACTGAATCACTTTGCTGTACAGCAGAGATTAACAACATGTAAATCAACTATACTTCAATTAAAAAAACCCACAAATAATACTGATAAGCAAAAAATAATAATAATAAGCCCACTGGCCTACTGGGTACCAAGCCCCACAGAGAAGAAGAAAGGGGCAAGAGACACCGCTCCTTCAAGATTCTAAGAATGAACAGAGAAGACAAAACACGTACATACAAAACCATCAAAACAGTATAAAACTATACTGTTAAGTTATAGAGTAAGGGCTGTCCAGACGAACAAGATTCTGGGAAGGGTGAGGTCGATGAAGACAAAGGCCCCATATAGACTAGTGGTTCCCAATCTTTCATGCTAAGGAGCCCCACCTCACTCTGCATGGACTCCTTGCACGTAAGGAAACCAGAGTACCCAGCAAACGTTCATCTATATCCTGCCAAGAGCAAAGAAACATAGATAAGTGCTTGGCTTCAGTTAGGAAATTTTACAATGATGAAAATAGCTCACAGATCCCCTAAGAGAGAAGGTTCTAGAATCCATGAACCCTAAGATGCCTTCTCAGTGGGCTTCTCAGGAGGTCTGGTGCCTACAAAATGGATTCAGTGACAGGGTTATTTATGCTTGCAAGCATTTTGCTCCTGAGGAAAGAGTCCGTAGCTTCCATGAGACTCTCAAAGGCACTTGTGGCCAATAGTAAATCAATTAACAAACAAACAAAACTAAAATCTGTAGGCCTACGATGTCGGGCTAAGAACTCCCGGTTCAGATAACATGAAGGGTGCAGAGAGCAGTTCCAGGGGAGATGCCATGCTCTCCGGTTCCTATCCTTAGAGGCATCCATTCAGATTTAAATTGAAGAAAAAATATCTATTCTTTTTTTTTTTAAGTAAAAAAGAAATGTATCTTTGCCTTTATTTGTTTTTCTCAAAATAAAAAAAAATATATCTATTCTTCCTTTCCAAACTAACTCCACCAAACTCTTATACCCCACATCACTTCATCAATTTGCCTACTAAAAATTGGCACTTGCCATCTGCCTCTACAAGGATTAAGTCACAAGCCACTGCAGACTCTGACCTTCAACACACCCTGAAAGGAGTTCAGGGTGGAGATCAGGAATAAGGCCCTCTGTATGCTAGGAAAAACTGGCAGAACACGTCTTCAGATAGATATTTTCAGGGGAAGATTTTATGAGCCCAATTCTGGCATCTCCCTATACCTAGAAAAGCACTAAAATCATTAACGGCAACATCTGGTCCTCGTGCCTAGCAGCAACCTTCTGCCACAATGGGGTGCTTGACTGCACGTACCCATCCTTCACTAAAATTATATATAATACTGACTTTCCCCCCTACCTCTTTGGAGCAGTTCCTCAGAGCTATCTAAAATGTTGTCTTCCAGGCTATAGTCCTCATTTTGCCCCAAATAAAACTTAACTCACAGCTCTCACGTTGTGTATTTTTTTTCAGTCAACAACTTTTAAAGATTGAAAAAAAAAGGAATGGCAACCACAACAGACCATAACTCTTAAGCATTTATCCTGTGTGGTCAGTTCTCCTTGGCAAACAGGTCAGCCTCTGTTTACAAGGCTGGTTTGAGAAACAGGAGTTAATCATCTGACACTTGCTATGTCACAACCTATAGAAACTGATCAGCTGAAGAGCCTGCAGGCACTAATCTGAGCTCAGGGCATGGAAAGTTAATAATACGCAAATAAAAAGTGGAGAGCGCGTACAAGTTCCTACCCAGTGAATCTGCTTATTGGTGGAGAAAGCACCTTCCCCAACACATCCACCCTGGAAAGCAGCAGAACTAATTAGCGTCTAAGCGTGCAGACTCAGGACCACTTACTAAGTGTGACCTTGGGTATGTGGTTTACTCGTTTCTGGGCCTCAGGTTCCTCACCTGTAAAATGGGGCTCACAACAGTTCTCATGGCAGAGGCATGTGTGAGGGGTGAATTAGTCCATAACCTGACATAGCATCACACAAGTGTTTGCAGCTCCTTTTGTTTCCACTCCTGCTATAACTACCACGACTGTTATTCTGCAGGTTAAATTAAGATTATGTGTAACAAGCTGAAAACAGTGATAGGCAAATAGGAGACACTGAACACGTCAGCAACCATGGTGATGGTGAGCACCAGTGGAAAATAAACACAGATATGGAATCTTTCTATCCTGTGGTTTTCACCAGACCATCATGAAACCTGTTTCAAAAGCAATACAGTCAATGTCAAATACATTACACATCTCTTGCAGAACCATTTCCTTCCCTACTGGAGTTGACTTCCCTGTTCTTAAAAAATAACCTCACCAAATCGACTGCAGTTGGGTCCCATTATTCACAGTAGTTACATTCCACGAAGTGGCCATGGATGCTTGATTATGGAATACTGTACCATCACTGCTAAGGGAAATACAGCATGAGGGTCCCGTGAGTCTGCAGTGACATTCTGGTCCACCACTAGGTTTGTCTGCCAAGGTCCTTGTAAAATAAGCTAGTTTCAATTAGTATCAAAGCCCAGTTTTTTCCATGTAATCCTTTTCTTGTAGAACACTTAGCAGGTATAGTTGATTCTCATTATTTGCAATAATATGCTCTACAGAGTCACCATGAACAGTGAATTAGCAAATGCTGAGCCGTTATTCCCAGGACGTGTGTGTGTGTGCGTCTGTTGTGTGTGTGTGTGAGTACTATTTAAATAAATTATAGAGGAATTTAGGCATTTTTAAGTAAATATATAATTTATTTTAAAATACATAAATAGGATATAAATGGAATAAATACATTAAGTGAAAAAGACCATATGTTTTCTGTAATAAATGTATGAACAATATCTGTGCAAATTGACAAAGATGAGAAAATGTTACAAAACCATTAAATGGGGTTCTTTTCTGTTAATTTGCTTTCACATTATTATAATTTTTTTCTCCCCAAGAAAAAGATGATTCTGGAATAAATTTTAAGGTTATCTAGGGATCAGCCTATCTCTAAATTGCAGAGATCTTAGCAATCTAACCCTGGCAGGGTTACAGAAATTATTTTGTTAGATCATCAACGTGCACCAAAAAACACTGAAAGAAGTTATTGTACCAAGTTTTATCCTATAAAGGGATCACTTGCCACAATGTTATTTAATAGAAGATAACTTTTATTGATGTGAAACAAATGTCAAAACAGGAATTAAAGAAATGATAGAAGAAAACTCAAAATGGCTTAAAGACTGAAACATAAGACATGATACCATAAAACTCCTAGAAGAGATCATAGGCAAAACATTCTCTGACATAAATCGTACCAATGTTTTCTTAGGTCTCCCAAGGCAATAGAAATAAAAACAAAAAGAAACAAATGGGACCTAATCAAACTTACAAGCTTTTGCATAGCAAAGGAAACCATAAAGAAAACAAAAAGACAACCTACAGAATGGGAGAAAATATTTGCAAACAATGCAACCAACAAGGGCTTAATTTCCAAAATATACGAAACAGCTCATACAACTCAACAACAAAAAACAAACAACCCAATCAAAAAATTGGCAGAAGACTTAAATAAACATTTCTCCAAAGAAGAAACACAAACGGCCAATAGGCACATGAAAAGATGCTCAACATCACTAATTATTAGAGAAATGCAAATCAAAACTACAGTGGGGTACCACCTCACACCAGTCAGTATGGCCATCATTAAAAACTCGACAAATAGCAAATGCTGGAGGAGATGTGGAGAAAAGGGAACCCTACTACACTGTTGGTGGGACTGTTAGTTGGTATAGCCACTACGGAGAACACTATGGAGGTTCCACAGAAAACTAAAAGTAGAATTACCCATATGATCCAGCAATCCCACCTGGGGCATAAATGCAGACAAAACCCTAATTCAAAAAGATACATGCACCCCCATGTTCATAGCAGCACTATTCACCAAGACATGGAAACAACCTAAACATCCGTCGACAAATGAATGGATAAAGAAGATGTGGTATATATATACAATGGAATATTACTCAGCCATAAAAAAGAACAGAATAATGCCATTGGCAGCAACATGGATACAACTAGAGATTATCATACCAAGTGAAGTAAGTCAGAAAGAGAACAACAAATACCGTATTTGTCAAATACCATAGCAGATATACACTATTATGTATAGGACGGATAAACAACAAGGTCCTACTGTATAGCACAGAGAACTATATTCAATATCCTATGATAAACCACAGTGGAAAAGAATATAAAAAGGAATGTGTGTGTGTATACATATATATATATATATATATATATATATATATAACTGAATCAATTTGCTGTAGAGCAGAAATTAGCACAATATTGTAAATCAACTATACTGCAATTTAAAAAATAATTTAAAAAATAAAAAAAATGATAAACAATGATTTTCCTCAATTCTTAATTCCACTCAGCCCTTTGCCTGGTTCCATCTGCTGGCGACAGGCATGCATATAATTTTTAATCTTGTTTTGCAAACTTGGGGTGAGGGGGAGAAAGAAAGTTGGAAGAAAAAGAAATCTGAAAGACTAAAAATTGTGCATAATCCAAAAAGTATACTATATTTAATGACTCATTTGCCCCCTTTCTTCAACATTTATAAGGAAACAAAAAAGAAAAAAATACTTCATTTAAAAATGGATTTAGAGAACTATAAAAACATAGTATAGACATTGAAAAAATTTGGAAAATACAGAAAAGCATGAAGAAGAAAATTAAATTCACATATAACCCCATTAATCCAGAGAAAAATCATGTTGGTGTATTTCCTCCCAGTATCTTTAAATATAGTCTTAACGAAATATTGTCAGATGTACTTTCATGTCCTATAAATTGTGGGCCTAAAAGGTCCCATCAATGGATTCAATGGAAGGTACCCAAGGAGGAGTGATGGAGGGGACGGGGTAGACACCACAAAGGGGTCATTCTTCAGGTCTTATCTGAGTCTCCCATGAGACAGTGGTGTAGTCAGGCTTTACTGTAAGAGTAACGGATCCTAAAACTCCAAAACACAGCTTCCAAGTCTGAACTGTAGACCCTTCCCATAGGCTACAGGGCAGAGAGGACCAGGGGGACGATGAGCCCTGCAGGGCAAGAGGCCAAGAACCTAGCACCTGCCGGTGGGAGGAGAGGTGGGGCCAAGTTGACAGGCAGCAGCACCACCCGAAGGGATGCTGCTTCAGGAAGGATGCTACGAGGGAAAGGGCCCAGTCGGATGGATGAGGATGCGGCCAAGGGTCAGGGGTTGGCAGCACCGTGGGGAACTGAAGCCAGGTCATATGTCTAGGAGGATCATCGGGCACTGGCTGAACCAAAAGCACAAGCCAGGAGAGACTAAGACACTCTGGAAAGTTCTTTCCTCCCTCCCAGAGTAGAGGCCCATGAGATGGCTGGACCAGTCACCAATAATAGAGTGCTTTCTCCTTGGAATCTGAGTTGAAGGGTATATAAATTTGCGACTCTTAAATCTCTGTGCCATAGTCATATACCTTATTAATGTTTTATTAAATTGGAATCATGAGACACATTTTTACTACTGATTTTCTTTCACTTAATAGATTATGAATACTTCACTACAATATTAAATATTTTTTAAAAACATAAGCTCGGACTTCCCTGGTGGTGCAGTGGTGAAGAATCCACCTGCCAGTGCAGGGGACACGGGTTTGAGCTCTGGCCCAGGAAGATCCCACATGCCGTGGAGCAACTAAGCCCGTGAGCCATAACTACTGAGCCCGCGTGCCACAGCTACTGAAGCCCGTGCACCTAGAGCCCGCGCTCTGCAACAAGAGAAGCCACTGCAATGAAAAGCCCACATGCAGCAATGAAAACCCAACACAGGGATTCCCTGGCGGCACAGTGGTTAAGAATCCACCTGCCAATGCAGGAGACAAGGGTTCAAGCCCTGGGCTGGGAAGATCTCACATGCCGCGGAGCAACTAAGCCAGTGCGCCACAACTACTGAGCCTGCAAGCCACAACTACTGAAGCCTGCGGGCCTAGAGCCCGTGCTCTGCAACAAGAGAAGCCACCACAATGAGAAGCCTGTGCACCGCATCAAAGAGTAGCCCCCGCTCTCAGCAACTAGAGAAAAACCCACGTGCAGCAGTGAAGACCCAATGCAGCCAAAAATTAAATAAATGAATAAATAAATTAAAAAAAAAACCCAACACAGCCAAAAATAAATAAATTTACATTAAAAAAAACAAAACATAAGCTTAAGGACTATCTTGTATCCTACCACATGGGTGTTCCTTCAGCTAAGCGAAAATTAGTGAGATAAAACTGTAAGCAACAGCTAACACAAAAAATTGTAAATCAACTATACTTCAATAAAATAAATTTAAAATTTAAAAATATTTTTTAAACTGTAAGCAATGCAATTACCAAAATTACAAATGATCGATTAGCATGTGACATTTTTTGATCTCACAAGTAATTAAAGAAATGCAAATGAGCAGAAGAATCAGATGCCGTCTTTTGTCTACTGGGCAAGTTGGCAAGAAATTTTACATATGATAAAAGTCAGTGTTGGCAAGAGTTCAGGGAAGTGAGCAGTCACATCCACTGCTGGCCAAGGCTGTAAATTAGGATGACTTTTCTCTGGGCCATTTGGCAATAAGTTCCCAGAGCCTTTCAAAGACGATTTGCGTGCGGCGGCACTGGCAAACCCGAGTATGTGCTCAACGAGGAACGTGTCCTGAATTACCCCCAAATAGTCAGGGGCTGATTTACATGTCATATGTATCAAATTCTTATGTCTCCAAACCACAGATGTTAGGAGCGGCCATCTGCCAATCACTAAATACTGATGGAGGATAAAGATTAAGAGGCCACATGACAGCATTCTCCTAGCCACCTGCAGGCAGAGATGTCACTGAGATGCTTGCAGAGCTGCGAAGGTCCTTAGAACTGGTACCAGTCCCTGGGGTCCGACCCCAAAGCTTGAATTTGAAGATCTGAAAGCCCCAAGCACCCCCTGCCCCCTGGTGACCCTTGCAATAAACAGGACACACTCACCCACAAGATGTGCTCTACACAACCGTCTTTCCTGAGTAATAGGCTTACATCACCCAAAGCAGATCCCCCAGCCCAGACAGGAAAGATCAGCCACATACGTGTCTAAAGGCCAGATGGTGCAGGAAACACAGCTCTGCTTGTTGGAATTCGTTATCCCCCAAACCTAGGCCAGATGGTTGAGGGTTCCCTGGCTGGCTGGCATAAGGAACTGGGCGTCTGAGACTCAGAAACAAGTTACCAAGTGCAGAAGGAGAGAAGGATGGAGAAGGCTCAAGTCTGGTGCACTTGGATCAAGAAAATAAATGTCATGGGAAAAAAAAAATGCCTGTGTGACCTTTTTGCAAAACAAAACATTTTTGTTTTAAAATAGAAGTGTCATTTTTCACGCTGGAACAACCTGCTCTTCTAAAGATTTGGCTCTGAAGCAAGGTGAAAAATCTTGTCGTTGAAAAACCATAATGCATCTTTGCAAACCGCAGAGACTGGGATAAAATGCACAGTGGCTTTGAGAGGAAGAAGTGATGTGCAGGGCACATTCTCAGGCTCAAAACTCCCTTTTAGTAAAAGCCAGTCGGCCACAGTATTTAGTATACATCTGAAGGGGGTGGGAGTCTCCAGGACAGAGTTATAAAGGCAGGATTAACAGCAAATAAAAATACAGATGCACTCACCCTGAGGTTCTGACATTTTTCTGACAGCCTCAGAAAACTGTTTGTATGACCATGCACGGCGGGATAAACTCAGTCTTACACTCTGGAAGGAGTTCACTCTACTCATATTCTAATGTGCATGGATCAAAAGCCTGAGTTTGTATTGGTTCATAGAAGCGAGCACACTAGTTAATTTTACTTCACAAAGCCTTGCTGAGCTGAGCTGTCTAAGGCCAAAGTAACAGAGCTAGTTACTACCAACTGAGAAAAACAGATCACTGGGTGATTATGATCTTAAAAGCACCCAGTGCTTAAATGAAAAATTGCATTTCAAAGCTTATATTTATAAGAAGGAAAAAAGAGAACCCAGTATACTCCAGTTCAATCCAACATTGACTGAGCCATCCAAGGTTTACACAGTGGGTATAGGTGACTTAAGGGATTAAAACATGAGCAAGATAGATTACCATCTGGAACCTCAAAGAACATTCCACGAGCTTTCAAGCAATCAGACATTATGCGTCACTTTCAATAAACATTCAGGAATTCAGGAAGGAGAAAAAATCATTATCAAGTTGTAGAATTGATCCTTTCAATGAAGCTTTTGCAAGTTTTTGAGAAAGCTGAGGGTGGCTTTCAAACACCCCAAGTTAAGCAAGGAGCAAAGCAGCTCCCCTCCCCCACACTCAGCATATGAGATGTCTGAAAGTCTTCTAGTTACCTAAAAATGACACCACCACAGCAGTTTTGCTTTGTTTTTGTGCATGTGTGTGTCTGTGTATGTGTGTCCATTTGTTTTAAACTCTCAGCCATCCAGACACACCAGATGGTCCAGAAAGTGACAGGGGCTGGCTCTGTCCCCAAGAACTCAACACAATTTGGATTTCCTGAAAAGGAAGCATGAAACAAGTTTTAGATTCCCTTTGTTGTATCCTCAAAGGGAAGAGAGAAAATAGGTGTCAATTTAGTCAATTTCACCAGCTCCCCAATTTCCACCAGTCCTCCCTATTCACAAACCAACCAAACGCGGCAGAAACGCCTTCGTAATCCCTTCATCACTTTCTGGTCCTGCCTCCCCCTTCCAATGGCATCTGTACCTCCTGTGAACTCCCAGCCAGACTAGGAAAGCTCCTGTCACTGTCTCTCTGCCTAAAATAGTTACAACGTAAGCAGCCAGACACTGCACTTCCCCTGGCTCTGCTGAAGTTTTCAGCACCACAATCAAGGACCCATTTGTAGGACCCCTGTAGCACAAATAATTTATGCAGAAAATGAAAACGTACAGAGTTCTTTTTAAAATTTCTAAATGTAGATGTAATCTAATTAGCAATAAATGTCTGATAATATAGACTATATCTGCTTATTTATCAGGCTGTTAGTCTGCAACACAATGTGGATTTAACGAAGGGGATCAGGTATGGGAATTAAAGAAACCCCAAACCCAGCACCAAATATATGTTTGTCTTTTTGAAATAAGATGATCTCACAAATATGACTATTTCTCCTCCTTTTAAAAATTTTTTATCTTATATTGGAGTATAGGTGATTAACAATGTTGTGTTAGTTTCAGGTGTACAGCAAAGTGATTCAGTTATACACATACATGTACTTATTCTTTTTCAAGTTCTTTTCCCATTTAGGTTATTACAGAATATTGAGCAGAGTTCCCTGTGCTATACAGAGCTCCTTGTTTGTTATCTATGACAATTTCTCCTTAAAAAGCTCCTCTGGTTCATGAAAAATAACAAGGAATTATGAAGACTTTCTAAGCTTTCCAAGCAAAAAAGTCACTGTAATTAAATTCAGACTCATAAGAAACAATATTGTTCAGCTGTATTAAAGAAAATACAGGGCTTCCCTGGTGGTGCAGTGGTTGAGAATCTGCCTGCCAGTGCAGGGGACACGGGTTCGAGCCCTGGTCTGGGAAGATCCCACATGCCGCGGAGCAACTAGGCCCGTGAGCCACAACTACTGAGCCTGCGCGTCTGGAGCCTGTGCTCCGCAAAAAGGCCACGACAGTGAGAGGCCCGCGCACCGCAATGAGCAGTGGTCCCCGCTCGCTGCAACTAGAGAAAGCCCTCGCACAGAAATGAAGACCCAACACAGCCAAAAATAAATAAATAGGAGCTTCCCTGGTGGCGCAGTGGTTGAGAGTCCGCCTGCCGATGCAGGGGACACGGGTTCGTGACCCGGTCCGGGAAGATCCCACACGCCGCGGAGCAGCTGGGCCCGTGAGCCATGGCCACTGAGCCTGCGCTCCGCAACGGGAGAGGCCACAGCAGTGAGAGGCCTGCGTACCGCAAAAAAAAAAGAAAATACAGAGAGTTCCAATATATGAGTTTTGCCCCTCCCTAAGTCAAGGATTCCCAACCTCAAATCTATTGACATTTTAGTCCAGCTAATTGTACAAGACTGTCCTGTGTATTGTTGGATGTTTAGCAGCAACCCTGGCCTCTACCCACGACATGCCAGTTAGCAAATATCTCCAGGCACTGTCAAACACGCCAGGGTTGACAACCCCTGCTGTGAATGATTGCTCATAGTTGACCCTCTCCTGGCTAAGGAAGGCCACCCAATGTCCAGACTCAGGAGGTGTCAACCTCATCCCTCATCTCTGCCAGCAGCCACTGACCCCTTTTCTCCCCAACTGAAGCATTTTCTCCCATCCTCACACACATTCCTTCTAGAGAGACTCACAGACCTCACCAGCAATTTCAGGGCTACACGGAAACAAGTTGAATGTTTGAAGAAAGGTAAGATCCTTAGCACTTAGTTGGACTTTCCTTCCTCTGCTCTGTGCTATCTTAAAGCCATGGATTCTTGTGACTGTCTTCCGAGTGTAACAGCAAAACAACAGCTCCAAGGCAAGAGACCCACCTCTATGACCTTGTGCAAACCATTTAACCTCTCTGACCTTCTGGCCCAGTAGAGAAAATGAAATTGAACCAGCTGATCTCAGAGAATGTTTCCATTTCTCCAATCTAGGGTTTCTGTGAACCCTGCAAAAGGTCACAGCTATTTTCTCACATAAAAGGGGGTATATCAAACACACACAAAGGCGTGGTCACGTACGCCTTTTCCACAATACAATATATCACAAAGCCAGCAAAGCCAATAACCCTGTGTGACCCCAGACATCTTCCTCAGTATCCTTGCCTCTGAAGGGTAGCAGATGGTGTTGCCCCCAAATATGCCACTTCGCTGTAAGGATTATTATGAGCTGAAGGCAACTGGGAAGAAGCAGATACAAGAAAAACCCTCTGCCCTCCCATTTTCCAAGAAGGCCATAAATTTACAAAGGTGTTCCTCCTCCCCCTCCACCAAGAAGGACAAAGGTTAACCCCCTAAGGCAGCTTTAGGCCCTATCTGCCTGGTGACACCAGAGGAACCTACAAAACAAACTTCACTCCCTATCCTTCATCTTCGCCCTGGGAACCCCAAAACTGACTTCCTCTGTCCTGTCATTTCTCCACAAATTTATTGTCCTCTGTTGGAGATGCTAAATAAACCAAAATTCTAAGCCACTTCTTTGAGTCATTTTCCCCTGGCTATCTCCCATGTTTACATGAGGTATACATGTTGATATGCTTTTGTTTTTCCACAGGCTCCGCAGGCCCAGCAGCCATGGCTCACCATGGCTCACGGGCCCAGGTGCTCCGCGGCATGTGGGATCCTCCCGGACCGGGGCACGAACCCGTGTCCCCTGCATCGGCAGGCGGACCCTCAACCACTGCACCACCAGGGAAGCCCGGATCTGTCTCTTTTACTTTAACCTTTGTATTCTATTGCTTTGGCTACAAGTTAAGAATGTTGCCTACAGCCTGAAATATGCAGGACAGCCCATTCGCAAGGCTCTGACCTTTAAAGGCTTAACATTTTTCCATGCATATAGAGATAAAAAGTTGCAGGACAATGAATAACATTTATCTTGTTGCAGGTCTAACATTGTGACCTGACCTACCAGGATAACTGCAAGAACAAAGGATCCATCCGACACCAAGAAGTCTGCAGCAACCAACCACAACCCCTCCCCTTTTAGTATAAAAGAAGCCTGAATTCTATCTCAGGGAAGATGGTTCTTTGAGACACTAGTCCACCATCTCTTGGTCTGCTGGCTTTCCAAATAAAGTCACTATTCTTTGCCCCAACAACTCGTCTCTCAGTTTATTGGCCTGTTGTGCAGCAAGCAGTACAAGCTTGGACCCAGTAACAAAACTGACAGCTACGGTTTTACCCAGCACTCTCAACCTAGATTCCACATACATTCATAGGCTGTGGTGTAAAATGGCACAGTAATGATCACTTTTGTACAAATTGTTCCAGATTCTGGGTCCAGGCCCAAGAAGCTGCCTGCAAGGCTGTCTTAATACATTTATCTACTGATAAAGGCTACCCAGTGCAGTGGCCTCTAGTCACAAGTGGCTACAAGCATGTGGAACGTGACCAGACCCAGTTGGGACATGTGCAGTGTGTGTAAAACGCTCACTGAATTGCAAAGACTTGATATGGAAAAAAATATAAGGGATCTCATTATGTTTTCATATTGATCACATGTTGAAATCGTAAAATTTTGAATATATTGAGTTAAATATGTTAAAATTAATTTGACATGTTTCTTATTACCTTTAACATGGCTAAAGAAAAATTTGGATTACATATGTGGCTTCCATTATATTTCTATTGGACCATGATAACCTAACTGCCCCTCCCCCTGCCCCCCAAGGCCATACTCAGTTGCAACTAAGCAAGTTGTTTTTTTTTTTTTTTTTTTTTGGCTGCACTAGGTCTTTGTTGCTGCGCACGGGCTACTCTTTGTTGCAGTGCACGGGCTTCTCACTGCGGTGGCTTCTCTTCTTGCTGAGCACCGGCTCTAGGCAGGCGGGCTTCAGTAGTTGTGGCTTGTGGTCTTTAGAGCGCAGACTCAGTAGTTGTGGCGCAGGGGCTTAGTTGCTCCACGGCATGTGGGATCTTCCCGGACCAGGGATCGAACCCTTGTCCCCTGCATTGGCAGGCGGATTCTTAACCACTGTGCCACCAGGGAAGTCCCTAAGTAAGCTTTTATTTAATGTTAGAAAACAGGTTTCTTCAAGTCCTCTATACAGTTTGAATCTGGAGTGCAGAAAACTGTCACTCTAAGGCAGATGTCAGTCAGTCTTTTACACCCAAGGCCCTTGCAGGACTAGATCTCATCTGATTCTTCATGGGAGTCTGTCTGCCAGGCAAACCCTCTGGATCTGATTTTCAGATACGCCAAGAGAGAGAAGAAGACTAAAGCATAGGCACGACTTAGAGAGTGGGGAGTTGATGGGCCAGTCTGGATTCCAGCCTCACATCTGTTATCTATCTGACCTTGGACAAGTTACCCTCTGTGTCTCCAGCACCGCATTTGTAAAATGATGGCCATAACAGGGCAGAGCTCACAGAGCTGTTGGTGAAGATGAATGAGTACTCAGCACAGTGCCTGGTACATGGTGAACACTCCAGAAATTATGGCAGAAACCATCGGTCAACCTCCTTTACCAGGTAAGAAAATGAAGGGACCAGGAACAGAAGTTGCTTGCTCCAAATCCCACGAATCCAATGCAGCACCTTCAGAAACTTACAAGTGAAAGGTGCGCATTTAATACTCTCTGTCTGGGTTCAGTTTGGCCAGTGGGTAAAAGGACAAGACGCTCTGAGAAGAAAATGATCTTAGGGATTGTCCAACTTCTCACATGAACTTGTATCATGTTGATGATATGGCTTCAGGGGCCACGTATTCTTGTGTAGAAACCACAGATGTTTCTAAAACAGACCATCTCCCCACATTCTCTGCTGTACTTAAATGTCCATCAACAGACAAATGGATAAAGAAGATGTGGTACATATATACAATGGAATATTACTCAGCCATAAAAAAGAATGAAACAATGCCATTTGCAGCAACATGGATGGACCTAGAGATGATCATACCAAGTGAAGTCAGACAAAGAAAGACAAATATCATATGATATCACTCATATGTGGAATCTAATTTTTAAAAAAATGATACAGATGAACTTGTTTACAAAACAGAGACAGACTCACAGACTTAGAAAACAAACTTACGGTTACTAAAGGAGAAACATGGGGGGAGGGATAAATCAGGAGCTTGGGATTGGCATACACACACTACCATACATAAGGTAGATAATCAACAAGGACCTAATGTATAGCACAGGGAACTCTACTCAGTATTCTGTAATAACCTATATGAGAAAAGAATCTGAAAAGGAATGAACATATGTATATCTGAATCACTTTGCTGTACACCTGAAACTAACACAACATTGTAAACTATACTCCAATAAAATTTTTTTTTAAATAAAAAAAATGCTCAATCACAGTCCAGGTCAATGAACTCGTGCTGGTCTACCACAGGCAGGTAGCAACATTTCACTTCAAGATGGTTGTACCCTGCTGTCTCCATTACACTCGGGTAAAAGTGAAGCTCATCTCGGGGAGGGGAGAGAAGTTTTAATGACGAGTCTCAGTAAGCCACCAGGCCCAGTGCTGACACCAGCCTGCTGCAGGGCTGATGGGGTCATCAAAGTGTGTGCGTTCCAGCCCCTCCTGGGCATCCTAACAAGAAGAGCTTCAGCCCACAGACCATCAACTCCTGCTAATAACCCTTCTCCCGAAGAGGTGCTTTCCTTTTCCATCCTTCCAACCACCTTCCTTCACTGAAAGCAAATAAGTAGGCAAAACACCACTGCTTACAGGGATAAACAATCAGCATAAAATCATGCGGGGTGATGGCAAGAAAAGGCGTTTAATGAGCCATATTTTGGGCAAGTTAAAATTCATAGCTACACCATGAAATTCAGTATGCTATAAAAACTTATGGTACACATTTAAATTTTATTTTAAAAAGAAAACTGTACTGATAACAGTGAAGGAAACTTCAAAATTATGAGTCCCTAAGAAGAAAAGTGTTATCAGAATTATTCAGTTTGTAACGTCCTTTGGCTTTCTCTCTGAAGCTTTTCTGAAATACGCCTACAACAGGGACTGTGTTTCAGGATTTATCTTCTTAGATTTTAATTCAGCGACAATATAATGCTTTACTGTTCTCTCACCAAGAAAAGAGAAAAAGTTAACCTCTCAAATGTTCTGTTCTTCCTAGATAAAGATAACCTTGCTGATATTCTCAGAGCTAGGATGTCTCCAAGGGGGTGGGAGTCAGGGGTTTAGGGCCCCGCCACCCCAAACTTCTTTCAGGTCCCTGGATGTTGAGTGTCAGGCATGAGTACCAGCAACTTTCCAGGGTCATAGGATGGGGACTCTCTAGGTAGAACTAAACTGGTCCACACAAGGCGGCATGGTATCTCTGCAGTGCGGTGATGGGGCTGCTATGGTCCCCGAGTCTCAGAAATTTCCTACAGTGAACAGCTGCTCTTAGCATCACGTATGTGGAGGAAGGACAGACCAGATGTGAAAAGGTGACCTTGGCCCCATCTGAAAGGGTGGATTCTAGCCTCCTGCCACCCTCCACCTTCAACAGCTCTACAGATCCTGGCTTCTCACCTGACAGCAAACATAATTCCATCACAAGGAAAGAAAAGGAGCAGCTTAGATACCTAAGAGCCATGAGTGCCCTCAGTGGTGTGTTATGCCAGGAAATCCGTATCAATTTCTCATGCCACGGGGTTATTGATCAGATTATCACCCCCTCTGCTTGTAAGAGCCTAGACCTTACCTGCAGACTGGTAGCAAAGGGCAGGGCTGCAGGCGTGGGGAACACTTTCCAAGCTGCTCTACAAAGACTTCTCTGAATTTGACCAAGAGAGCAGAAGGGGCTCTAGGGCAAGATGCTGCCGCTCCCCTGGTATCCATCCCCCCTTGCCTCCTCCCTCAGCTTCAGCAGGGCATTTGGCTGCCCAGCTGGGGACCGTATTGTCAGCCTCACTCGCATGAGAGGCATGACCACACCATCAAGTTCCTGCACATGATTCATGAGCAGAGGCAAAAGGTCTACATTCTCCATCTCACCATAAAGCCAACTCAGAGCGCAGGTCCCTCCCTTCCTTTCCCACAAGCTGGAAAAAGTAACAACTGGAGAGCCGGCCTGTGCTGATGATCAAAGAGCCACCCGGCCAGCTCCAGTTGGTAACCTCTGGACCCTCTAAGAGAGAACAAAGTTGGACCTTATTTAAACTATGGTATTTGGGGTCTCTTTGTTACAGCCTCCGGGCTTGACTAATACACTCTTCTAGTCTACAAAATGGATTTCCTAAAATCGTACATGACTCCGTGAGCATCCCCCCAAATGATTTTTCCTGAATCAATGAGAGTTGTCTATAAACATCAGCTGCTACCCAGATATGATGCTGTCATAGGAAGAAGGCAATGAGGAAGCAGGTTCTGGTGGTCCCACTCCCAGCTTTCAAGAAAAGCTCCACTGGACCAGTGACCAGCTATAGCCCTTCTTCTTGCCGAGTGGCACTGCTGGCCTAAGGTCAGTCTGATGGCCTCAGCTTTTCCAGGGAGGGTCAGTGATAGCCAGCCGTCAAGGGACACCACAGCCCAAGCCTGTAACCCTATGACAAAACAGAAGGACATTTTCTCCATGTCACAGAGCCACGCTGAATCCCTGGCAGAACCAGCAACATCTGTAACCACCTTCCTCCAAACCAAAAGCAGCCTCAGCAATCACTGTCGTGTTTCCTCAGGCACTCTGTCCGGTGCTTCACATGCATAATGGATTTTGTAAAACACGTTATTTTGAAATAATTCTAGACTTACAGAAAAGTTACAAAAATTGTACAGAGTTTCTATATACCTTTCACCAAGCTTCCCCTATGGTTAACACTTTACGTAAAAGCAGCACAATTAGCAACACTAGGAAATTCACACTGATACATGGCTAGCACCTGAATTTTCACACCTGTTTGCATTTCACCAGCTTTCCCATTCAGTTCTTTTTTCCCGGTCCAGGATCCGGGATCCCGTACCACATTTAGCCATCAGCTCTCTTCACTTCCTCTAACCTGTGATACTTTTGAAAAGTCCAGGCCAGTTATTTTCAAAATGTCCCTCTGGTTTTCTAATGATTACAGTGAGGTTATTAGATGCATTTTTGGCAAGAATACCACAGACGTGCCATTCTGCCTTCTCAATGCATCATATTTGAGGGTTCGGGACATCTTATTACTGTTGATGTTAACATTGATCACTCGGTCACGGTGGTGTCTGCTGTGCCACTCTGCTATCAAGTACTATTTTTTCTTTTTAATGATTAAGTCTCTTATGGGGAGATAATTTGAGATTATGGAAATATCCTGTTTCTCGTACTTTCACTAATTGTAGTATACTTTGATAGTTCTTGCCTGCATTATTATGGTGCCCAGTAGTGATCTTCTATTGCTCATTCTTTCTACATTTATTAATTGGAATTCTACGTAAGGAAGAGCTGTTCCTTCTGCCCCATTTGTTTGTTTATTCAGTTATTTATTTACAGCAGCACGAATCATGGATACTTATTTTATTCTAAGGTTTATAACCCAATACTCTCAACATAATGGATTTTTGGTCCTGATAATTCTGATATTACCCCCATTGTACAGATTAGGAAAATAAGGCAGGAAGAGGTTAAAGACCCTGCCTAAGGTTACTCAGCAAGTCAGGAGCCAAGATGCAAAGCCAATAGGACTGAGTGACAAGTTCAAGTTCTTCATTAGCAAATGACTCAGCCTCTAGGGTAAACAGAGAGGTCATTTCAATTAGCAAAAGAGCAAATTGTGATCCACTAACTAGAAATCATACTTTAGGACAGAACAGCAAAAAAAAAAAAAAACGAATAACCAAAAAAAAAAACACACCTTGAAGCGCTTCATCTTAACAAGCAGAATTATTTACCCCAAAATTACTTGCCATTTTCCCAGCAAGCACCCCAACCCCATGGTGGACACAGCCCACCGAAGGCACTTCATAAGGACTCAGGGCAATTCTACCCACACTCAAAGTGCTGACTGCCAAAGCAATAAACAGCAACATTAGTGATCTCAATGAAGCTGTTTCAGAGGTTATTCCACTTTAATAATACTTCACTTTCCCAACTACCTGATCTGCTGTGGTGTGCAATTTATTTGGGCTGTTTAAAGGCTCAAGGTTCTCACTTTGTGTGTCTGCTCAGTGGAATGATTCAGATTTTAATCCGAACAAGCAAACTATCCCCAGAGGAGCATCTTACTGCCGATGACTTTAACATCTCCACTATCATGCCCAACTTTCCTTCTGGTTTTCTACATCACCGACGAAATTCATAATAATAATTATTATTATTATTTAATCTAAAATGTGTGCAGGGTCTGCTGGATCATCCTCAGCTTTAAGACATCGTTCGCTCATGCTTTAAATGAATCAGCATGGGTCTCTATTTTCTTTAAAAGTGAACTAGGCAAGTGATTTCAGGCAAGGTATTTCAGACTCCTCCTTTCAGATGAACTTTCAAACAAAATCCCCAATCAGCCAAAGTACGACAGACGTTGACCCTTTCTGGGGATTCGCTCACTCTCTCCGCACACGAGGATGTGACTGAGGTCTGTACGCACCAGAGAGGTACCCCCTAAACCTGGCCACATCCCCTGGTCCCTCATCTATAGGGTGCCTTTCCAGAAGGCCACAGGGCTAACTAAATACAGAAGTGATTCTTGTTATGAGCTGAAAGAAAATTAATCAACGTGACTGTAACTTGCCTCGCCTGCTTCATTCTCCCACCATCACCCAGTGCTCAGTCCTACATGCTTTTAGCCCCAAAATGGGGGGTGTCTGGGCTCAGGAACAGCAGCAGCCAGGTGGCTGGAACCCAGGAAAGGGGAGGGTGAAAAAGGTCTGAGAAATGAGGTCACACACAGCCAAGGACCTGGACATATAGAGCTTGGGGCCACAGATCAGATTTGGGGTTTTACTGTAGGTACAGTGGAAATCCATCACAGCTCTTTAACAGTCGCATGATCTGACATGGCCGTGAAAAGATCACTCTGGCTACCGTGTGGAAAAATACAGGGTGGGGGCCAAGGGCAGGAGAAGGGAGAGTTAAAAGGTAAGATGATGGTGGTTTGGACCAGAGCAGTAACGGTGGAGGTGGTGAGTGAGATATGGTTTGTCTGAATTTAGAACCAAATGCCTCGAGGACACAGGCACTGAGGACTCTGTAAGAAATAAGAAATTATTTAAGAAACGGAAAATATTTAAGAAGTAGAATACAGATGCTGGGCCATGATATCATGATGCATTAATAAACTTATCATTTTGTATAAAGAACATCACACAGGGCATTATGCTAAATGAAATAAATCAGACAGACAAAGAGAAATACCACATGACCTCACTTACATGTGGATTCTTAAAGAAAGGAAAAAACACACCAAGCTCATTGTATGGCTGTTAGCATGACTGACGCCATCTTGGCCCGTGCAGCTCCTCCTGTTCTCGGGCTGACCCTACCCAGGACCGTACTGTGCAGTAAATCGCCTCTCTGTCATCAGGGCCTTTCTAGTTAAGAGACATTGTTTAATAATCATTAGGACCAGGTGGTCTCCATGCTCCGTTAGTCCCCAAACAATGATGAAGACCTTCGCTGACATTCCAGGCACCCACGAAACCAGTTACCCATTCATAAATTTGACTTAGGAAGGCACGTCCTGTTTCCGAGCACCCACCCCCATACCCTAGGTTAACTATAAAACTGTCCCAGTGGCCCCTCGGAGGTGTGGAGTGCAGCTGCGAATGCTTCCAGGTTGCTGATCTCCTGATCCAGATCCCACACTGTAAGTTATCCTGTAATAAACTGGTCCATTAATAACATGGAGCTGCCTGCCTCGTTTTTCTGTCTCAAGATGCCTTCTCAGTTCAGTGGGCACTTTTCATTCCCTCCATCCTCCAACACTCATAAATGCAGAGAACAGACTGGTGGTTGCTAAAGGCGGTGGGGCGGGGATGGATGAAGGGGGTCAAAAGGTACAAACTTGGAGTCACAAAATAAATAAGTCGTGGAGATGTAATGTACAACCCGGTGACTAGAGTTAATAATACTGCCTTGCATATTTGAAAGTTGCTGAAAGGGTAAATCTTAAAAGTTCTCACCATAAGAAAAAAATTTTGTAATTATGTATGGGGACGGATATTAACTAGACTTATTGCGGTGATCATTTCACAATACAAATATGGAATTATTATACTGTACACCTGAAACTAATATAATGTTATATGTCAATTATACCTCAATTTAAAAAGGGGGTGGAATTACATAGCATGAAGACAGTTCCACAGTCCACAGTTCTATTCTGATTTTGTCAAATGAGTAACTAGCTACAATAACCTTAGTGTCACCTAGGATCAGTCACCTACAGCCTGGTGGATCCCTGAGAAGAAAGATAGCCAAGATTCCACACTCACCCTGTAAGCCTAAAATCATTCCCATTTTACTCCTGTCATCCCAGCAGGTCTGACCGGACGTTGGAAGAGGGAGGAGCCAGGAGAAAAGGCAAAGGTAGGCATCCAGCAGCCAGCAGGGAGAGGAGAGGAAACACAGAGCAACGCAGGAGGGCTGGCAGCCAGGGGAGCTCCAGGGCCCCCGAGGTCTTGTGGGTGGCGGAGTTTGCAGACTGTGATCCCGGAATGTAGTGATATATTACCCCACTCTCTAACAAATTCAGTTCATTTCTTAAACAATCAGTATCCTAGAAATAAGCTGAGCACAAGCAAATACCAACCAGTGGATTGAGAGGGCATATCACTCGCGCTGGGTTTGCTCTGAAGTCCCCACAGCCCCGGCGAAAATGCTAGAGACTGGGACGGGGGCAAGTGTACCCAGAATTTCAAATTAAATAAAAAGAAAAAGACAAAGCTAATGAAAAGACACCTGAAACAATTCTAAATCCCTTTCTGACCGTCCTAACTAAATTCACCATATTATTCCCTCTCTCTCTCCTCGCTTGACTTCATAGAACCCGACATTTATTAATTATTTGATTTCTTTCCTGTCTGTCCCACTAGACTTTGACCTTCGTGACAACAAAGGCTTTGTCTCTGTTTAACTTCCTACTATATCCTCAGAACTAGAATCCTTCCTGGAACATCTTAGACCTGCAATAATATTGATCAAATGGGCAAATTAATATCTCTTCTAGATTTCTAAAAAGCTCTTAATAATGTTACATTTTATATATATATATATATATGTTACATATATATATATATATATATATACACACACACACACATATATATATATTTTTTTTGCGGTACACGGGCCTCTCACTGTTGTGGCCTCTACCGTTGCAGAGCACAGGCTCCAGAAGCGCAGGCTCAGCGGCCATGGCTCACGGGCCCAGCCGCTCCGCGGCATGTGGGATCCTCCCAGTCCAGGGGCACGAACCCGTGTCCCCTGCATCGGCAGGCGGACTCTCAACCACTGCGCCGCAAGGGAAGCCCTAATGTATATATATATATTTTTTAATATATTTTATACATACATTATATGATATATACTATATAATACATATTATATGTATTATATATAATATGCTTTCTATAATACATATATGTATTATATATAATATACTTTATATATAACACATATACATGTATTTCATGCTTAATGGGGAAACTAGAAGCATTCTGAATAAAATGAGGATGAAGGCACAAACTATCATCATAACCACTACAATTTAAATTTGTTTAGGGATAAATTAGGAGGTTGGGATTAACATATACACATTACTATATATAAAATAGATAACCAATAAGG
This sequence comes from Phocoena sinus, assembly GCF_008692025.1. Classification (NCBI taxonomy): domain Eukaryota; kingdom Metazoa; phylum Chordata; class Mammalia; order Artiodactyla; family Phocoenidae; genus Phocoena; species Phocoena sinus. The sequence goes on along the minus strand of NC_045773.1, from coordinate 52,789,141 downwards.
ACCTACTGTATAGCAGAGGGAACTATACTCAATATTTTGTAATAACCTATAAGGGAAAATAATCTGAAAAATAATAAATTATATATATATATATATATATATATATATATATATATATATATATCTGAATCACCATGCTGTATACCTGAAACTAACACGATAATATAAATCAACTATACCACAATTAAAAAAAAAATTTGTCTGGATACACTAGCCAACACAATTATCCCTGGTGGCACAGTGGTTAAGAATCCGTCTGCCAATGCAGGGGACACAGGTTCAAGCCCTGGCCCGGGAAGATCCCACAGGCCACGGAGCAACTAAGCCCGTGCGCCACAACTACTGAGCCTGCGTTCTAGAGCCCACAAGCCACAGCTACTGAGCCTGCATGCCACAACTACTAAAGCCCGCGCGCCTAGAATCCCGCACTCCGCAACAAGAGAAGCCACCGCAACGAGAAGCCTGCGCACCGCAACAAAGAGTTGCCCCCGCTTGCCGCAACTAGAGAAAGCCCGCACACAGCAACAAAGACCCAACACGGACAACACAAAAATAAATTTAATTAATTAAAAAAAATTTTTTAAATCAAGAAGGAGGTGAATGATCACTATTTGTAACAGATAAGACTGTACACCTGCAAAACCAGAGAAGATCAACAGAGAAACTACAACAAACAAAATGACACAAGGTATTTAGATTTCTGGGAATAAATTCAACCCACAGAAAACAACAGCCTCCTTATTTACAAGCCACCGAATCAAGTTGCCCAATCAGTTATAAAATATAAATGAAAAAAGTCCATTTGCAGTAGCAATAAAAGGGACAAGATACTCAGCAATTAAAAGAACCACGTAGGGGGAACTCCCTGGCAGTCCAGTGGTTAGGACTCCGCCCTTTCACTGCCGAGAGCCGGGGCTCGATCCCTGGTTGGGGAACTGAGATCCCACAAGCCAAGAGGCCAAAAAAAGGTTACTTTAATTCTCCTGAGGGACACAAAAGAATGCTGAAGTGAGGTGAAAGGTGGATAACTATGCCCTGATTCTTGAAAAGGATATCATTCAGATGTCAAATCTCAAGGAATGTATAACTTTAATGCAAGCCTAATAAAAAAGCCCATAAGGTGATGGCGGCCGTGGGGTTTTTAAAAATTAAACAAGCTGTTTCTAAAGTTCTTATGGAAACAATCATCCAGGAATGGCTGAAATAAAATGTGGCTAAGGTGTGCTGGCCTCATCAGATACTAAAGCATATTCTAAAGTGGCAGTACATAAAATATTATAGTCCTGGCACATTAACAGGCTGACAAATCAACAAGAAAGAAAAGAAAGAACAGAGACAGACCCAAACACTTAACTTAGTATGCAGTTTAGGTGGCACTGCCATATCAGTAGAAAAATTATGGACTATTCCATAAACGGTGTTGGAAAAATAAATAGGCACCAAGAAAAAAATGCAGATGGATGCTCTTCTCACTCTGTGCACCAAATAAATTCCATATCAAACAAAAATTCAAATACAAAAACAGAACAAATTTTTGATATATTTAAAACATAAAAATAAAACAGCAATGGAAGTGTTCTAAAGCTGGATGGTGGCCATACTGCACAACTATAAAGATTCACTAAACCTCATTGAACTGTAAACTTCAAATGAGTCATTACCACATGACCCAACAATTCTACTCCTAGGTATATACCCAAGAGAAATGAAAACATATGCCCACACAAAAACTTGTACATAAATGTTTACAGTAGCATTATTAATAATAGCCAAAATATGGAAACAACCCAAATGTCCATCAGCTGATGAATGTAAAAACAAAATGTGCGGGACTTCCCTGGTGGCGCAGTGGTTAAGAATCTGCCTGCCAATGCAGGGGACAAGGGTTCAAGCCCCGGTCTGGGAATATCCCACATGCCGAGGACCATGTGACTATGACTATGGTGATGGTTACACGTATCTGTGAATATACTAAAAGTCACTGATTTTTATACCTTAAATTGGCAAATTATATAGTATATGAATTATATCTCAATAAAGCTGTTAAAAAAGACAAAAAAAACTTAAAATGAGTGAATTTTATGGGATGGAATATATTTCAATAATGCTGTTTAAAAAATGAAACTAACATTTTTTAAAATATGGGTGCTTTTTAAATAATACTGGAGTGGAAAACAACTTTTCTAATTATGTATGATACAGAACTCCAAATCCTTAAAGATTGGTGACTTGACCACATAAAAATAAAAACTTTCAACACAGAATAAAACACCCTAAATAAAGGACAACTGACAAATTAGGAAAGGTGAATCTCCTTAATATATAAAAAACTCCTAGAAATCAACAAAATAAGGAATACCTACTAAACAAAAATGGGCAAAAAACATGAACCACTCTTATAAATATGAAATGATACTCAGCCTCACTTAAAATAACATTAAAATTCTGAGATACCGTTTTCCTTCTAGCCAAATGGCAAATGCAAAAGGTTTGAAAACCCAGGGAGTCCACAAAGGTGTAGAGAAACTTCCTCTCCCTAACATCACTGGGGGTTGTATAAATGGTTCCATCAAGCAATTCTCCATCCACAATCCTTCCTTTTATTAAACAGCACACAGGCACAGATATTCCCTAAAGCAGGGGTCCCCAACCCCCAGGCCACGGACTGGTAGCAGTCCATGGCCTGTTAGGAACCGGGCCACACAGCAGGAGGTGAATGGCGGGCAAGCAAGTGAAGCTTCATCTGTATTTACAGCTGTTCCCCATCACTCGCATTACCACCCGAGCTCCGCCTCCTGTCAGATCAGTGGCGGCATCAGATTCTCATAGGAGCACGATACCTACTGTGAACTGTGCACGCGAGGGATCTAGGTTGCGTGCTCCTTATGAGAATCTAATGCCTGACGACCTGAGGTGGAGCTGAGGCGGTGATGCTAGCGCTGGGGAGCGGCTGCAAATACAGATTATCATTAGCAGAGAGGTTTGACTGCACAGAGACCACAATAAATCAATTGCTTGCAGACTTATATCAAAACCCTATCAGTGAGTGGCAAGTGAGAACAAGCTCAGGGCTCCCACTGATTCTGCATTATGGTGAGCTGAATAATTATTTCATTATATATTACAATGTAATAATAATAGAAATAAAGTACACAGTAAATGTAATGCGCTTGAATCATCCTGAAACCATTCCTCCCCGCCCCAGTCCATGGAAAAATTGTCCTCCACGAAACTGGTCCCTGGTGCCAAAAAGGTTGGGGACCGCTGCCTTACAGTGTTGTTTATAACAGTAAAAAATTAGAAATACTGTAAATTGTTCCTTAAAAGTGTCAAGAGCTTGAGTTGCCTGGTGAGGAGGACGTCAATTAGGAGAAGAAGCCAAACTGAAAGTAACAATTAAGCCTTTATTTACTTACTGTGATGGTACTGCCTCCCCATCTGCAGATTCAACCAACAGCAGATCGTAAATAGTACTCCACGCGTGGTTGGGTGAAGCCACGGATGCAGAACCCGCGAATACCGAGGGCCAACCAAGGGCCGCAAGCATCCACAGATTTTGGTATCTGCAGCAGGTCCTGGACCCAATCTCCTGCTGATACAGAAGGACTACTGTGTAAGCAAGAGGCAGGACAGGGAAAAGGTGTCATTTTCCCCTATGAAACAGCAGAAGGTGAGGGAGGGTCAGATCTATGGGTGGGCGTGGCAGGGAGGCGATCCTCTCACTGACCAGGGAGAGGAGAGAGGGCTACAAAGGGGAAAGTACTGAGGACTGAGAGTGGAGAAAAGTGTCTTTGAGCCCCCTCCTCTCACAAGGAGATGTCAGCAGAGGTGCCGGGGAAGGGTCTTGGCCAGGGCCCTTGGATAACGAGGCCTCGGAGAGAGGCACCAGGGCTAGCAATGCAGACGCGCAGAAGAGCACGGGACTGTAACTCCCTCCAGTTCCCACATCCAGTCTGGTTCCAGGAGGGCAGCTTTCCTTATGAGGTCTGCCAGGTAAAGCCCTCGTAATTGCCTGTGCTCAGCCCAAAAGATCACACATGGAATTTTGGCCTGTAGCAGTTCTGAAAGAGAGGAGTCTTGAAGCGTACCACGGTTTATCTGTACAGAAGAGCACTCTGTTGATATGAAACAGAGAAAGAATTCTCATGTGATCAACAAGGAGCCATTTCCAAGAGAAAGAAGCAAAGTTCATAACAGAATATAACAAGTACATACCAATGTGTATAATACACTACAGTTGGTGTTTTTTAAAACAAGACTATTGTTTTAAAAATAAGAATATTTTATACATATATGTACAGGTACATATAACATACATGCTGACACATGTATAGAGCACACAAGAGGCTAATGGCGGCGGCTGCCTTTGGTCAGGGCAGCAGGCTGGGAAAGGGGAGGCAGGAAGCCCTTTGTTGAACCCTCCTGCACTGTTGGTGGGAATGTAATGGGTGCAGCAACTGTGGAAAACAGCATGGAAGTTCCTCAGAAAACTGATAATAGAGTTGCCATATGACCCAGCAATCCCACTCCTGGGCATATATCCGGGCAAAACTCTATCTTTTCGAAAAGATACACGCACCCCTATATTCCTAGCAGCACTATTCACAATAGCCAAGACATGGAAACAACGTAAATGTCCATCAACAGATGAATGGATAAAGAAGATGTGGTACAATGGAATGCTACACAGCCATAAAAAAAGAATGAAATGATGCCATTTGCAGCAACATGGACGGACCTAGAGATGATCATACTAAGTGAAGTAAGTCAGAAAGAGAAAAGACAAATACCATATGATATCACTTATATGTGGAATCTAAAACATGAACCTATCTATGAAACAGAAACAGACTCACAGACATAGAGAACAAACTTGTGATTGCCAAGGGGGAGGGAGTTGGGGGAGGGATGGAGTGGGAGGCTGGGGTTAGCAGATGTAAGCTTTTAGTATATAGAATGGAGAAACAACAAGGTCCTCCTGTATAGCACAGGGAGCTATATTCAATACCCTGTGATAAACCATAATAGAAAAGAATATCAAAAAGAATGTATATATATATATATATATATATATATGTATATGTATAACTGAATCACTTTGCTGTACAGCAGAAGTTAACACAACGTTGTAAATCAACTATACTTTAAGGAAAAAAAAGAAAGAAAGCCCTTTGTTAACGGATGGCCAACACCCATCTCCACAGACACACAGGTCCCTTCTGATCTCCTGTGTACTTACTAGCAATTCAAAACTCTAATCTGTTTAACAAAATAGAGTTAACATGGAAGTTACCTCTGAACAAAAGTAGATAACTGCCAATCTCAAGTGGCAAGATTATTATAACCAACACAACTCAGTACCTGGCTCACCTCCCCATTGGCAGGGCTGGAGAGCACCTTCCCTGGTATCTAGATTCTGGTTCTTGAATTATATCTATCAGTTCCTTCCAAGCACAGAGTTTAATACGACTGTCAGAGCTCCCAACTTGGTCTGTAAATTCTCTCTGGAATCTCAAATGAAAGGTGCTGTGTAATTATGAAGTATTATTGCTGTGATTCACGTGCCCCAATGTTAGTAAATTCTAAATAACATGGCTTCCTGTGATAATTTCTCTGCCAGTGAGAAATCTTCATCTTACCTTCTCAACTCCTGAGCGTTAAGCTGATAGATGTTTATTCTGAGGTATGTTTGGAACAGTTTATACAACAGGCAAAAAAAAAAAAAAAAAAACATTTACCCAATAGCATGTCAGAAGGACAATTATATTTATGTTGGAGATAAAAATTTGTACTAAAATGATGTAATTTCTTTTTTTTCTCCCTAAATATAGGGCAGAAGTTTTTGTTTACTTTCAGGATTCTTATTTCATCCCTTGTGGACAACCTGTGTAAATCACATATGTTTTACATTGGATCTCTCCAATACAAGGAATAAAGAATATATTATATAAGGAATTTCTCTGTAAATGAAAATACAGAAATGTTTCTTCACAGACCTATTTTAAGACTATATTCTTGCACTGGGGAGAGTAATCATCAAAGAATGAAAGTAAAATAGAGAGACGAACAACCTTCAGAAAGAAATCCTATCATGTCCTTTTCACTGTGACATCGAGTTCTGATTTATAAGCGACCAAAGCATCTTTGAGCTGGCGACCCAGCCTGGTGCGTTCATTTCACAGGTGGGGGCAAAGGTCAGATAACCCACCCAAGGGTCACAGAGCAGCTCACGGGCCCAGAACAGAGACCCACGCCCTCACAAGGCTGTCCACCAGCCCCACAGCCTATACCACTTACTTATCACCTACACAGGCAGTTTTTTTCTCTATGAAATGACATGTGGGACAAAGTGTTAATATACCTCAAAGCTACAAATATTCAAACTTCCTGTCGTTGCCTTTAGCACCAACTGTAAGCTGGGAATGACACATAAAAGAAGGTATCTGAGCCAAGCTGTCTAGGTGCTGTGAGCGCTATACCTGCCCTGTTGCTAAGTAGAAACACAGGCATGATTCCAAGGCTGTGGGCGGCGCCAAGGAGTCATCTGCGCCTGGCTGTGGGAGGGCTCCAGGATGAGGTTTCCGTGGGCTCCAATTCTGGCACAGCTGCTTCTCCGAAGGAGCTGAGCACACGGCTGGGCCCTCGAGGCCTCGTGTCCTCATCTGTACAGTGGGAATGAAACCCATCTGACAGTGCCAGGATGCAGAAGACACACATTAGCATCTGATAGGCGTGAGCTCCCTGCAGTAGGGATGCATGTACGTACTGAACCCCACTGTCCGCATGAAGAATCAGGACAAAGGAGGAACGCCCTGAGCACACATGCTGGGCCTTGCCACTGTCCAAGGCTTCAATAAGCCGGAGCCGGAATCTCCAACAGAGCCTGGTCCCATCAGCCATCCTACCCTCAAAGCCTCCCCTCACTTCATGGCACAGGCAAGAACCCCAGGGGCAAGGCAACTTTTGCCCGGGGCCTGACAAACTCCACCTGGCCCAGACCTATCCCAGGCAGCCCATCTGTGAGGTCAAGAGAACTGTGGTTCCAAGCCAGGCCTGCCATGTTGAAAACCAAATCCAAGAGCTTAAAGCCCATATGGACAACTCTTTGTACTAAATCACTATCACACAGTGACAAATGGAAGAATAGTCTTCAAGTGTTGTGACATAAAAGAGCTTAACTTCACGGGGGTCTTCTGTACTGAGTTCAATGCTGCTCCTCAAAATTCAAGTCCACTGGAACCTCAGAATGTGACCTTATTTGGAGATAGGGTCTTTGCAACTGTAATTAGTTAAGATGAGGTCATGCTGGACTAGGGTGCACCATAAATTCAATAACTAGTAGCCTTATAAGAGGGGGAAAGAGGTAGAGACGTGGGGAGAAGGCCACAGGATGAAGGAGCCAGAAAATGGAAGGATGCACCTACAAGCCAAGGATTGCTGGCAACCACCAAAGCCGGGAGACCGGCACAGAATTACAGCCTCCCTCAGAGGCTCCAGAAGGAGCCAACCTTGCAGACACCATGATTTCAGACTTCCAGTCTCCAGTTTGTGAGACAATGAATGTATGTGTTTTAAGTCACCCAGTTTGGGGTACTTGGTTGTAGCATCTCTGGGAAACTAATACAGGATCTAAATTCTGGAAGCAAAGGAGCAAGAAACAGATATGTGGCTATTTCGGTTACAGTAATATACATAAAACACATAAATGGCTTATTTGGTAGACGAAAAATGGTTTTAGCTATTGCTTCCATCAAGGGGGCAGGGTCTCTGTCCCCTCCCCCTAAATCTGTGTTCTGTGAGCCCTAAAATATGAGTGACAAAGTGCCAATTTAAGGTCCAGGTTTCAAGAAACCAGCAACGTTCACTTCCTGTTCCCAGGACACTTGCCCTGAGTCCTGAGCTGCCACCTAAGAAGTCAGAAGCCACCGAGCTGGAGGGCCTGTTTGGATGCAAAGACAGGGAGGAGCCCGGTCTGCCCCAGACGGAGGATTCCCCAAGGACCCCAGACACCCTCAGTGCGAGGCCACGTCATACTAATACACCTGCCCACATGGCCGATTCCTGAACAAAAGTGAGGATTGTTGTAGTTTCACGCTGCCAGGTTAGACGCTGCTTTGTGATACAGCAATAGATAATCAGGGCTGTTGACTGGTTTTTTAATCTATTTCTTTCTGTTTCTATATATTTGATTAATGTTCATAAAATATGAAGTCAGTTTTAGATGTAATACTTCGTAAATAAATACATATCTAATGGGAGGCATACATTTTTTGACAAGGGTGGGTGATCAAGTATGTTTGCAGAAAACTACAGTCCTATAAGCTTCATAGGCACACATATGCCTTAAGCCTGGTTAGCAGAGACTCCAAGCATCTAGTACACATTTCCAGACATGAACATGCTTTTTCGTACAAAAACAGAACTTCATATAAAATAGTGATACCCATTAATGACACAGTTCTTATTTTAAAAAAAAGAAGTCAAGAAATACAGTAATAGATTAAGGTTAATAGGAAATAGGAATTCTGTGGCACCATGTAATATCCTTTGATTTTTCACTGGAAATCAACTGCTTCTCTACTGGTTTCCTTTGTATCCTCTTTAAAGACACTTGTGAATTGTCTTCTATCGCTTTTAGAAAACTTCAGAAGTTTTTTTCTACTCCCTGACTGTGACCTGTTCACAGCCATTTGCAAACTGCTTGTCCTGGTAGAAAAAGGAATCAAAGTCCAATCGGGCTTTGATTTTTCAATCAGGACTGTTTATGCTGCTCAATCTCTAACACAAAAGTATAATAGAAGCAAAAGATGCTACACCTTAAAAATGAACTAGAGAAAGCTCAGATCAAAGCAATGGAAAATGATCACGGTCCCAGCAGGGGGGCAAAGAGGTGGCTAAGGAAGGTGGGTAGTTAAGGGAATGCTGTAATTCACCTGCAAGTCTGTTGTGCCCAAGCATCCAGTGTGAGTGGGAGAGAGGAATACTGCCTCTGCTGAAAACAGAACAAGATGACTAGGTTTTAAATGAGGAAGGATCCCTGTCTTATCCTGAAATGCTACTATGAGCCACTAGGAACAAAACAACATCCTCTGCAAAAATCACCAAGAATCAGATCGTAAGACACAAGTTCCAAGGGTGGCTTGAGCGCCAAAGGACAAACTTGTTTAACTTCCCTCCTTGTCAACATCCAAAATACGTTATTATCTCTTGGCCCGAGGGCACTGATAGGAAGGTTCCTTGTATTAAATTGCCACCTAGGGTAAAAACATGCATTAGTCTTTTCTGTCACAGAAAAGTGACGTAAAATAATCTGCCACTTAGCTTCCTTCTGAGTGTAACGCTTCAAAGGTGTCTGAACCATGAATTTTCTGTGAGCCAGAGAGAGGCAAACAGGTTCCCTCACCATATATATCATTTTTCTCAGCAATAGTCTAATAATCCAGGGGTCTGATTTTTCCAGGACTTGTGGAGCCCAAAGGGTACGGGTCCATGTGGAGGGATGGCCAGCCCACACTGGCCTCACTTTCCAGTGAATTCCTACTGCCATTAACCACTGTAGCACCAAATAATTTTCATGTTAAACAACCACCTAGATTATCCAGTCCCTGGACAAGAGCCAGGGCTGCACACATCATTCCAAGCCCACATCAGAGGCCAGCGATGGACCCGAGCCTGGTTTGACTGAAGACAGTCAAGCCCTGTGAGCTTTCCAGAAACAAGACCTCAGGGCAGACACATACAGGAAGGCTACAGGGGGAATACAACAGTCTAGGGTGCCTGTGATGGTTAATTTTATGTGTCAACTCAGCTGGGCCATGGTGCCCAGGTATTTGGACAAATATTATTCTGGATGTTTCTATGAGGTTGCCTTTGGATGAGATTAACATTTAAGTTGGTAGACTCTGAGCAGAGAAGACTGCCCTCTGTATTGTGGGTGGGTCTCATCCAATCAGCCAACGGCCTGTATAGAACAAAAGACTGACCTCCTCCAAGCACGAGGAAATTCTGCTGGTAGACAGCCTTCAGACGTGAACCGTGGCCCTGGCTCTTCCCTGGGTCTCCAGCCTGCCTGACCACCCTGCAGCCTACCTATTGGATGTGCCAGCCTCCACACTCACACGAACCAATTCCTTTAAATAAACCATCTCCCTTGCCCCACCCCCAACCCTATTGGTTCTGTTTCCCTGAAGCATGCTGACTAACACAATGGTAACCTCTGGGATCCACCAGTTCGTGACTTAGCTGCTTACACTCTGCTGACAGCAGTTCATTTCTCCACTAACTGCTTCTTCTCCAGCACCTGGCATCTGTGTGCTTCCCATTCACACTCTAAAGGGGCAGCTAATCTCATTATAGAGTTCCCACTTAAGACCACCTCGAGTCCAAAGGCCGGGCTAGAGGACAAGGCAGCGACAGCTGGTCTGACAGCTTTGTTCAGGATGGTAGAGTCACATGGCACAAAACTCAATAGGCTGGTCATCATTAACCACTCAAACCGCTCCCCCCGCTTTTTTTAATCACTAGTGACAGGGGTAGGGGTTGCCCAGAGAAATCACTGCACTCCCAGGCATGAATCCTAGTATCTCCTGTATAGACTGACGATGCATCAGGAATCTCATCGTTTGCACAACTCCCAGCATAGCTGAGAGGCAGGCCCCACAACCGCACATAAGCCAAGTCCTTGCAATACATCTCTTCACATACATCTTCCGCTGGATATGTTTTTCTGGTGGAACCCTGGCTGATATGCCTCTCTTTGCCTTAACCTCTCTATGCCTCAGTTTCCCATCTGTAAAACAGACAACAATAATAATATCTACCTTACAGGGCTGACCTGAGGATCACACAAGTAAAGCTGAGCACGGTACACGGGCCACAGTAAGACCCCAACAAGTATGAAATATTATTGTTCATGTAACAGTCGCTATTGTTATTAATGAATCCATGCCTTTGGGGAAGAAGTTTACACACTAGTAGGGAGATTTTTAAAGATAATTATAACGTAAAGACATATTTGCTAAAAACATAGGTAGATATAAAGTGTACCAGGAACTAAGAAAAGAAAGACCTAAGCATGTCTGGGGCAGAGTGGAAGGCGGCCCACTGTAAATACATAATACAGCTGGGCCCAAGAACCCCACTGCTTCTGTTCTGGGACCATAACTCTCCTAAAAATATGCTACAGGGCAAGAAACCCCTTCCTCACCAAAAGCTTTTAGCCAAATCTGCAGAGAAGTGTTTCCCAATGGCTATGATCCCCTTCATGAAAAATCACTCATTTACTCCAATTTTTATTGAGAACCTACTACGGCCAGGTACTGTGCTAAGGGTTGAGAAATAAAGAGGTTTAAAAAAAAAATCCTCTTGATGGACAAAAGGGCTCAGACCTTAAACAAATAAACGCCTCATTTCCAAATGTAACAGAATAATGAAAGAAAAACAAGCCTAGCAAGAGAAGCAACTGAGGGTAAGAAAGGAATTCTGGGAAGAGTTGGGATAAAAGTGGGAAAAGAAGGATTAGAATTATAACCAGCAAGGCCAGAACCTATCATTCAACCAAGGTGAGGAACAGAAAGCTGTGAGCAACCCCAGCTTTCCGGGAGACCAGGCAGTTAGTTAGTCCTTTGGTGGTTAATTCCACCCTCAGCCTCTCCCACCTTCCGCATGCCCCCAGCGGTGCCCTAAGCAGGCAGAGCTTCCTTCCCCCAGGGCAGCAGTTTGAGACACGGCAAGTTGGAGGTTGACAGGGGACATGACCTCACTACTTTGCTATTGTTGTTATTCACCTGAAATACTGCTAATGCCAAAATCCAGTGACTCTCAAACTGGGTTCTCAGAGGATCTCCAAGAGGTTCCATGCACCACCAAATGTTTGTTTCAAATTGCATGGATACAGAAACTAAGAGATCACAATGGTGGTCATAAATACTATTCCAAGTCAACCTGGAATCACAATCCATAAATGCCCATTCCACCTTCTAAAGTAAATCTGCACTAATAAGGCACTGTTTTTATATAGTAGGGATCTATAATATTTTTATTTGAAAATAATACTCTACTGCTTCAAAAACATTTGGAAAACTGAATTTTGAAACTTGAAAACTGAAGTCTGGGGCTGACATATTTTGAGAGATTGCAAATCACCACTCCAATGTACTTGAGGGTTACTGGTCATCATTTATCCAAAAAGTACACAGGAGAATTAATTTGGGACATTTTAAAAATAATCATTCTGTTTACACAAAGGATAAATGCACTTCATACCCTAAATGCAGTTTCCCTGGTGATAGGATGGGCTGTATTCAGTGCTGCCGGTACTGACCACTACCTTAACACTGATCCGCTAATAAAATTCGTTAGGGTACTGACAGCTACTGCTTCCATAGCTAAGGCTGTATACATGAATCAAGGTTTCTAACCAGGCATTCACTACAGCCGCGTGTACCAGAATCAAACCAAATGGTCCTGAAGGGAGAATACTGAATCAGTATCATTTATAAAGATGGCACCGCGCGCTTCCCTGGTGGCGCAGTGGTTGAGAGTCCGCCTGCCGATGCAGGGGATGCGGGTTCGTGCCCCGTTCCGGGAGGATCCCACGTGCCACGGAGAGGCTGGGCCCGTGAGCCATGGCCGCCGAGCCTGCGCGCCCGCTCCTTAATGGGAGAGGCCACGACAGTGAGAGGCCCGCGTACCGGAAAAAAAAAAAAAAAAAGATGGCACCTCCTTAAAGCATCTCTCCTTATATGTGCATTAAGTAAACATGACAGTGCATTAAGTGAAGAAACATACATAATTCACACAGCTGGAACCACATAAACACACTCTCCTCCACACATTATACTCTGTTAAAGGTTTATTTAAAACCATATTAAAGGACACGGCCACAATACAGTTTATCTACCCATTATGCACCAGGGCAGCACACAGCCCTCTCTTCAAATGGGTATGTGGCCTGGGGACTTCCCTGGTGGTCCAGTGGTTAAGACTCCGCGCTTCCAATGCACGGGGTACGGGTTCAATCCCTGGTCGGGGAACTAAGATCCCGCATACCGCACAGCACGGCCAAAAAATAAAAAGGTACGTGATGTGATGTGGCTGGAAGCAGGCTATTTAACAATTTAAAAAAGTTTAACAGAAGGATAATTGCTATTTGTCAATAAATGATCATTGAACGCTTAATTAAATCTACATTTATGCTTCACCCACACCTATTACAATGCAATAACATGACCTTTTCTGTCATCAAGCTACAGAGTCCAAAGTCTCCCTACTGAATTAAGTCTCAAATGTCACAGCTACAAAAAATTATTTGGTCAAAGCCAGAAGAACCCGGGCTCTACAAAGCTTATTGTGTTGCTGAAATATTTATTATGCCCATGCCTGTTACCATATTTGGACTTAGAGAAAAATTTTAGTAGGGACTCTCTTTAGAGAATTTTCTTAACTCTAATCTCAGGAAGAAAATAGTTAAAACCTGTTGGAGACCACAAATAGTCCCACACATACACACAGCTCTGTGCACAGACGTGCTGTCATGTGTGCAGACACTCAGATCATTTCCTCAGTAGCCACTCCTGGGAAACAGCAATGAAATTAGGAAAGGAAGAAACCTCTGACTTTCCTACTTTAAGCTCTTCAATTCATGTATGCAGGTGTGTGTACACACACACACACACACACACACACAGCACACACATATAAACAGGTATGAGGGGTGTATATTTTCAGAAAGCATCTAGTGAACAGGAATTTTATAAAAATTACACTATACCTGTACCAATTGAACTTGTGTCCATTTAAATAACATTAAATAACGTTAAAACCTGTTATAATGCCACTAAAAGTGTAAAAGTTAGAATACAAGTGAATACCACACATTTCAATCCTCAAATGCTTAAACAGCTAGGGGCTCAAATTGATTTTTTTTAATATATTAGATTTGGGATTTCCTTGGTGGTTAGACTCCACGCTCCCAATGCAGGGGGCCCGAGTTCAATCCCTGGTCAGGGAACTAGATCCCGCAAGCCGCAACTAAAGAACCCAAAGGCAGCGACGAAGATCCCACGTGCTGCAACTAAGACCCAGCGCAGCCAAATAAATAAATAAATATTTAAAAATAAATAAATAAAAATAAAATATATTAGATTCTATTTATAAAACAATTGCAGTGCCACTAATGGGAGGCACATATGTAATTTTAAATTTCCTGGTAGGCACACTTAAAAAGATAAAAAGGAACAGATGAAGTTAATTTTAATATACTTAATTTAACCTAACATATAGAAAAGATGTTCACTTCCACCTGCCATGAGTATTAAGACATTATTCATGACCAATTTTACCTTTTTGGGGTACTGTCTTTGAAATCTCACATGCAGTGTTCATTAAAGTACATTTCACTTCAGGCCCACACATTTCAAGAGCTCATTAGCCTCATGTAAGCAACGGCTCCCCGGGGAGTGGGGCGCAAAGTGATAGAACATTTCCATGGTGGCAGAAAGTTCTATTGCACAATGTACCTCCCAACAGAGGGAGGCGGGAAGTGCAGGGTGGGGAGGAGGAGGGCTGAGGCCAGGCAGCCAGACAGAGAGGCAGAGATGGGCAGACTTCAGAAGGCCTTGTTTGCCACACTGAAGAGTGCAAACTTTACCCTGTGGACAGCGGGGCATAAGGGTGAGACAGTTAAAAAATTCAGTGTTGGGCTTCCCTGGTGGCGCAGTGGTTGCGAGTCCACCTGCCGATGCGGGGGACACAGGTTCGTGCCCTGGTCCGGGAAGATCCCACGTGCCGTGGAGCAGCTGGGCCCGTGAGCCATGGCCGCTGAGCATGCGCGTCCGGAGCCTGTGCTCCGCAACGGGAGAGGCCACAACAGTGAGAGGCCCGCGTACCGCAAAAAAAAAAGAAAAATCAGTGTTAATCAGTGGTTAAAAACACAGATTCATAGGCCAGAATCAATCCATGATGAACATTCTTCCAATATAAGATTAAAAAATTAAAAACAAGGGAAATGCAGTATGGTTTTCATAAAACTAAACTTATTCAATGCAATAAATGGCCCTTTATTCTAAGATTATATGCCTTGGCGGGGGCGGGGGGATTAAATGTGCTTTTATGACTTGGTGGTAACCACAGATTGTCACTGTGCTTTAAAAACATCCGTACCAGGCAAATTTTTAAATCTGCAACACTAAGTTCTCTGAAAATTCTATTTCTAAATTTTAAACGCAAGTAAAATCCAAAATTCTGGAACCACCTCCTTTAAACACTTTCTGGACGTTATTAATACGGACATATGGGCCAATGTGTGTACAATATTCTCTATTCTGATTTTCTTATTTTATATACACATGTCCAAGTAGAAGTGATACTTACAAGACTTTTATCTTGAATTGCTATATAGTAATTCGGCATGTTAAGTGTATTACTGTTTATTCAGTCATTCCCAGAATGCTCTGTGTTGAATCTTTCACTTTACTAGTATGAATACCTTAACCCAGATTAACTTTCCTCCTCTACCCCCAATTCCATGGATTTCCTCAGAATATAGTTCCCAACAGGGAATTTACGGGTCAATGGCAATGAAGAGCTTTGTTTTATGTTTAGTTCTTATTATATATCACCAGACTGTAGCAAAAAGAAAATATGCAGCACTGCCAATATTTCTTACCACCGTAACCTGCAATTATTTCTGGTAATCTGATAGATGAAGTAGTCTTGATTTCCATTTCTTGAATTGCTAAGGAGGATACACCTGTTCACGATGATATCGCATCTTGAATTTTCTATATTCATCTCTCCTTGCCACTTCCAGAGATGACTTTGGGTACTGACCTTTGGGATCTCAATTCTTTATATTTTGGATAATAACCAATTAATCTTTTAAACTGTCTCACTATCTTCACCCATGCTACGGCATTCCATTTAATATTGATTCTGTTGCCTGTGGCTGGGCTATTTTTCTTTTGTTCTTCAGATATTCCAGCACATCTGTCTTGAGGATGATGATTTTCTACCTTGCTTCAGTGGCCATAAGTTTATCTTCCCTGTACGGCTGGGTTAAAAACCCTATTCCATTTTCTTCTAGTTATTTTATAAATAAATACAGAAGCATTCAAAAGCTGAGGTGCCTTTATACTTTGAGATTAACAGACTTTTAAAACTGCAGAACTTTCTGGTCAGGATGCATTTTTCTCAGTTCCCATGGTGGACTGGTCCATATCATAAAAGGACAGATGTCACAGAACAGTCACCCTTCTTCAGTCAGGAGGGAAGCTGGGCATGAAATTTGAGAATCAAAACTTCTGCCTTCTCTTCAAGATGTCCACCACCCTGCAACCCTCAACTGCCAGTGTTTGTATATATCTCGACAAGCTCACTTACAATTAATTTTCAGCAAGGAAGGTCATCACAAACAAAAGCAATCACCTGAAGAAGATACCTGGCTGTTGCCCTGGAGTACAACAACCAAACCAAAACAGCTATGGAGGCATGTTACCTAGTTATTTGTCATATAATGAAAACTCCCGGGGAAATTTCAATATTTCCCACCATTGATGGAAAATGTAGAGAAAATAATATGATAAAGCAAAAAGTCATTTACAAAGTTTAGATTATACTATAAAATTTTTACATATCTACATATGTAACTTATATATTAAAAAAAGAAGTTAAGTCACCTGAAACTAATGCAACATTGTAATTCAATTATACTTCAATTTTTAAAAAATAATAAAGTAAAGAAAGAAAATGAGTATTTCTCTCTTTGGAATCTCACAAAATAAAGTTTAAAAAAAAGAAGTAGGGCTTCCCTGGTGGCACGGTGGTTGAGAGTCCGCCTGCCAGTGCAGGGGAGACGGGTTCATGCCCCGGTCTGGGAGGATCCCACGTGCCGCAGAGCGGCTGGGCCCGTGGGCCATGGCTGCTGGGGCTGCGCATCCGGAGCCTGTGCTCCGCAGCGGGAGAGGCCACAACAGTGAGAGGCCCGCGTACCGCAAAAAAAAAAAAAAAAAAAAAAAGAAGTAAATTTATTGAAAGGTTAACAGTGGTTATGTGAAGGGAGGTAGGGTCATGGGTTATTCTGATCTTCTTCTGTAGATTTCTTCTGCATTATATACGTCATACAATTAAACGTTTTTATACAGACATACCCAAAGAACATACTCTTATCCTTTTAAAAACTTGAATTCTTAAAAATGGATGTAGAACAGATCTTGGCATTATATGAAATCAAATGCTACTAAAAGTTAAGCCAGATCCCCCAACTTTTATTTGGGCCACTGCTCACTAAACACAAGCACCCCCCTCCTCCTTTTGTTTTCATATGTACCAGGCCTCCTATCAACACTTAGAATAGTAAGTCTATCAGAGATTCGTTAGAATTAGAAGAATTCTCAAAATACCATGAACTTACTCTTCTCTTTTTTTTTTTTTAAGGTTAAAGTCTCTAAAGTACTCGCAAAAAATATATGCAATGAGGTTTACATAACAGCGACATGATGGTATTGCGGTTTTCCCGCTTTTTTTTTTAAAGTCCTTATCTGTTGGATATATATTGAAACATTTACTGGCAATGATAAAATATTTAAGATTTCCTTAAAATACTCAACTCACCCCAAAGAAAGGGATGGGGGAAAATAGATGAAAAAAGAACAGAGGATTGGAATTACTTAAGTTGGGTGATGGGGGCCATTATTCTATTCTGCTTTGTGTACATTCAAAGTTTTTCCATAATATAGCTTTTTGAAAAGGTACCATGACAAGTGAAAAGCCATATACACACGTGCACCACAATCACTGCTCATATATCATCCAAGGTAGCGAAATTAAGCTCACAGCCAAACAGTTTTTGGGTTTTTGTTTTTTTTTTTTTCACATCAGGGTGACTATCTCAAAGGGAGCATCCGACTCTGCACCTTTTCCTTATCAGGCGATAAAGAGTATATGCATGTGTAAATCTATATCCAAAAATGTCTTTCATATGCATCTACTGATCTGAGTCAGAAGATTTCAGATTTTCTGTCCTGGGCCAGAATTAGAACAAGATAGCCAACTGACACAGCACTACTTTGCTCGCGACATTTAGAAAATAAAACAATTGGGCTTCCCTGGTGGCACAGTGGTTGAGAGTCCGCCTGCCGATGCAGGGGACACAGGTTCGTGCCCTGGTCGGGGAAGATCCCACATGCCACGGAGCGGCTGGGCCCGTGAGCCATGGCCGCTGAGCCTGCGTGTCCGGAGCCTGTGCTCCGCGACGGGAGAGGCCACAACAGTGAGAGGCCCACATACTGCAAAAAAAAAAAAAATAAAATAAAACAAGATGCATGCTGATTCAAGCCATAGCAAGACCCTATTCTGGGAGCCCCATTCTCCTGACTGACACGGAGTAAGGACTCTGCTACTTCTTTAAGAGGACAAGCTGGTGCCTACACAAGTCAGCTGCAGGGCAAAAAGCCTCAACACAAGTTAGAAAACTAAGATGAAGATCATTTATTTTATACAATCTTTTTTTTAATTTAAATTAAATTAAAATTTTTAATTAATTTTTATTGGAGTATAGTTGCTTTGCAATGTTGTGTTAGTTTCTGCCGTATAGCAAAGTGAATCAGCTATACGTATACATATATCCCCTCCTTTTGGATTTCCTTCCCATTTAGGTCACCACAGAGCACTGAGTAGAGTTCCCTGTGCTATGCAGTAGGTCCTTGTTAGTTATCTATTTTATACATAGTAGCGTATGTATGTCAATCCCAATCTCCCAATTCATCCCACCCCTCCTTCCCCCCTTGGTATCCATACATTTGCTCTCTACATTTGTGTCTCTATTTCTGCTTTGCAAATAAGTTCATCTGTACCATTTTTCTAGATTCCACATATAAGCGATATTATACAGTCTGTTCTTGGCAACAGTCGCAAAGGATGATATCAATACTAAGGACCTGGGAGCCCCAAACTGATGACCTCCCAGTGAATCAAAAGTAAAAACAAAGCATAACCCCTAAGGCATACCCAGTGGAAGGGCTTTCATGTACACTATCATATGTGATCCTCAAATCTCCCCTGAGAGGCTGGTAGGGCCTGTGTTATTTCCATTTCATGGATGCAGAAACTTGGGTTCCAAGCTTTAAGGTGACAGAGTCTTCTGCTTCCAAGGACAGTGCTCTTTTCACTGCCCCACACCTCCTTGGAGTATATATGTGATGGTGAGAGCAGGTAAGCCTTTCATAAAGTGAAGCAGAAAAGGGGAAACCAGCTTTAGGTCCACCACTTCCTGAGTTTCAAAATGCCCTCAATTACTTCCTAATTACCGTCTTTTTGTTCTTTCTCTTCTCTGCTATGAGCATGGAGGCCTTAACAAATGGCCCTTCCATCTCCTTCCGTGTTACTATGGGCTGGTGTCCTCTGCTTTCTGAGCTCTGGCAGAGGTCTCCTAAAACTCACTTAACCCAAGAAACAGAAATAATTCTTTTTTATCTTTTTTTTTTTCACGTGGGATCTTATTTCCCTGACTAGGTATCAACCCATGCCCCCTGCAGTGGAAGCGTGGAGCCTAACTGGACAGCCAGGGAGTTCCCAGAAATAATTATTTTTTTAAACCAGGAGGGACTGTCATGGCCGTGTCTGGGAGGTTTGCTTCTGGTCCTCTCTCTCCATCAGTCAAGACGGTACAAAGGAAGAGAAGCTGGGAGAGCAACATCACAGCCCTCACCTCCCACAGAAGACTAAACCTAGGAGAAGAACAAGACGTACCTCTCTGACTTCATGAAGCTGGCCGGAATACTGACTCTTGGCTCTTCGGGCGGCAGCAGGCGACTTGTGATGTGTGATTGTGACCACGCCGGGGGCCCCCGCACTGAGGTGTCTCTGGCTACAGGGAGATGCAGAATTGGGTGTTCCATGGGGGAGCAAAGTGAGACTTCGGCTTCGGGAGCTTGGCGTCGTCTAGAATAAGCAACAGGCATCAAACTCAACAACCGACCTGCAGAACACAACCAAGTGCTGGCTTCCATTTATGTTGGACCTCTCAGGCTTTCCCCTTCGTCTTTAGAGGGATGAGGGGCTGGGGAGGTGCCCAGCACGACATGCTCTAATCCCACACTCACTCAGGCCAGAGAGACTGTCTCCATTAACTACGCTTCTAGTCTCACCTCCAGTCATGTCTCCTGCCTCAAAATATGGCCGTGGAGATCTACTCTGAGCCCCCCAACACCGCGGGCTCTTGGGGTGCTGTGCTCCTCCTCCTAAATGCCCTCCCCTCCCGCTGGCGAAGCCAGCTCAACGCTCTGTGCTGTGTGGAGCAAGCCCTGTCTGTCTCAGCCCCTCTGTGCCCTTATTCCACTACATCGAGGTTATATTCATTGTCCAGCTAAACTTTGATTCTTTCAAACTCATCTTTGTATCCCCAAGACCTGGCACATCATGATTGTTATTTATTAAGTACTTAATACATGTTTGCTGCATAAGGGAGTGAATGTACCAAGTAATCCACCAATTAATCCCCATTTGTTAGTGTAGTGCTGGTATTTCCTATTGTATCCTATTGTAACGTATCATCCAAATAACAACTGAGTATATGATAAGGACGGCATCACAAACTTAGTGGAGATGAATTTTTCAATAACTGGTGTTGGGATAATTGGGCAGCCAACTGAAAAACAAAGTTGGATTTACCTCTCAGATCACAGACCCCCAAATGGATCAAAGACTTAAGGGGAAAAAAAGAAAAAAAGCACTAGAATAAAACATGTGGCCTGGGGGTAGGGAAGACCTAACGCCTCCAAATCCAAAAGCCATAAGAGAAAAGCTCAATAAACTTGATGCCCTAAAAACTGAAAACTTCTTCATGGGAAACAAATTTTAAAAACCCACTCCCGCCACTGACAAAGCCAACCGATAAACCAGGAAAATTATTTTCAACTAGTTTCACAGACAAAAGGCTCATCATTCTAATTTGTAAATAGGAATATAATGCCTAGGAATTAAAAAGAACAACAAACTATTAAAATAGGGCAAGATATGAACAGACAATTCACACACACAAAAAAATATAAATGGCCCTTAAATTATATGAAAACATGTTCAACTGTACTCCCTCCGTCTAGGACAGGTTAATAAGACACGGCACACCTCCATGATGGAACATTACCAGGACGTAATAGGATCATAAGAAAGGTCTCTGTGAACTGGTCTGGAAAAAGAAATCTCTAAACTATACAGTTAAGTGAAAAAAGCAAGGTTCCTAACTGTTCTATAGTATGCAAAGTTCTGTGTCAAAATGTGGAAAATTAGTGTTTTTATCATTTGTTCATAATCATTGTTTAAAACAAAAAATACTCTAGAAGGATACACATGAAACTCAAAGTGGGCTGCTTATTCATGGAGAAGCTAGGAATGAGAGAATAGGAACAGAGAGGGAGGGAGATTGTTCACTGCAGAGTTTTCATATTCTTTCATTCTGAACCATGTGAATGGATTATCGATCCAAGATTTTCTACATTCTACATAAAAAGCTGTGTTCTAAATGTTTCTATACTTCATTTCAGCTTGAGAACAAAAGGCAATTAGATGCTATGCTTGGATTCATGCTAGTTTCTCTATTTCAATTATCAAATATCTACCAAATACCTACTATGTGCCAAGGAGAATATCTGATGTGTGATGTCAAGGTGAAACATGAGATGTATGAGGCCATCTTTCACCATAGATGCTTTATAGTACTGCTGGGGATATAAGAGCACAGCCACAGAGACAGTGAGACACACACACACACACACCCTTTCTCTGGACCTGTTGTTTCTCCTCTCCCCATCCACCTCCACACACACACACACACACACACACACACACACACACACACCCTTTCTCTGGACCTGTTGTTTCTCCTCTCCCCATCCACCTCCACCTCCACACACACACACACACACACACCCTTTCTCTGGACCTGTTGTTTCTCCTCTCCCCATCCACCTCCACACACACACACACACACACACACACACACACACACACACACACAGAGTAAGGAAGGGCATGACAAGATACTAATTTGGCAATACAGCCAGAAAATGTCAAAGTGAGGAACAGAAAGATCAAGGCGAGCTGATTTCATCACAGAAGACTGTTCTGAGGGCAAAGAATTTGAAGCCTGAGTAGAATTGAGGGAGATAAAGAGACACGGGTGGCGTACAATGCAACCCAGAAAGGAAGTTCAAAGCCTCCAGCCTTGGATAACAGTCACAGGTCTAAAAATTGTTAAAAATTAATGATCCACAATTTTACAAATCTCCAAGGGGTTGGGGAGCAGGGTGGGAGCCAGGGTAAAAATCAGAATTTTGTGTTAGCCTGTAGTACCACGGTAGCTTGTAAATTTCTCTGGATGTGAACTTGGACAGAATTAATAGGAAGACAGATAAAGTCAGGAGGCAGTGTATTGCTTTTATGTCAGCTTATATACAGGTAACTGGAGAAACCTGTGGTCTAAGAATTAAGTATACCTTGATCACAATGAAATACAACAATCGTCTACTTTCAGCTTCAATCTTTTCCCTTGGAGTGAAGAGGAGGAAAGAAGCTATGTCGTTAATTCTTCAAAGACGCAAATTTGCCTAAGCATTAATCTACTGAAATACATTTTGTTTTTCTGGTTTGTTTTGTTTTCATTTTCACCAAGAACTTTACTGAACAACGTATTCACCCTTTGTTCCAATCTGAAATACATTTTGATTGTTTGGGAGCCTTATTCCAACCCAAGAAAAGGCAGATTTTTTCACTGGGCTTTGAAGCCAGATAGCCAGGTTTTGCCCACATCCCCAGCTCTACCAGGTTCTAGCTATGTGATCTCAAGTGAGTTAAGCTTTCTTATTAAGCATCAATTTCCTAATCTTTAAAAAAGGAATCATAATACTGACCCTTAAATGCCATCATGAGGATTAAAGTAGATCATGCACAAAAAAAGCTTAGCACAGGGCTTCCCTGGTGGTGCAGTGGTTGAGAGTCCGCCTGCTGATGCAGGGGACAAGGGTTCGTGCCCCGGTCCGGGAAGATCCCACGTGCCGTGGAGCGGCTGGGCCCGTGAGCCATGGCCGCTGAGCCTGCGCGTCCGGAGCCTGTGCTCCGCAACGGGAGAGGCCACAACAGTGAGAGGCCCGCGTACCGCAAAAAAAAAAAAAAAAAAAAAAGCTTAGCACAGTGCCTGCCATGCAGGAGCCGTGTGGCCAAGTTTGTTTCTTCCCTTATAGCCCTTAAAACTTGATCGATGAAGGCATTACTGATTTTTAAAATGTTAAGAAGTCGCTTAGCACAAAATTGTAAGCAGTCACTGACCTGCTCCTCATTTTCTATAGGGTCAAAGTCGTGATGAAGCCCAAAATGAAATTAAATAATTACTGGAGAACCTACATGGTCAGCAAGACTGTAGGGGGAACCACACTTCTAAATTCTGAGCAGAATGAGAACCCATCAGAAATCAGAAAGGAAGACCTCTCTGGTAAGGGGCGCCTTTGAAACCTGAAGGACTATCACGTAAACGACGGTAAGTCAGGAAATTCACCCAGGAGCCAAAGGATTCTGCTGTGGACGTCTAACCCCACGCTCGTTACTTAACGGCTGTCACTTGAATTCACAAGCAGTAAATTTGAGTCGAAAAACCTTTAATTTCCCATTCACTGTATGTTTCTCGTGGTTCAATTCACACTCATGTCTCCTCTCAGGGCAAATACGAGCAAACAAAGTCTCTCTCGGTAAATCCCGTAGGTCATCAGGCACCCTGAGAAAAAGGCAGAAAAGGCAACAAACCGCAACCACTACAAACAAGCGGCTCTTTCCAAAAGGTGGCCTGTCGAAAATGTCCAGGTTGTGTTTGAAAATTACACGAGGGGGACTTCCCTGGTGGTCCAGTGGTTAGGAATCGGTCTTGCAATGCAGGGAACACCAGTTCGATCCCTGGTCGGGGAACTGAGATCCCACATGCTGCCACTAGTGGCCCCCGCTAAGCCCACGCTCCACAACTACTGAGCCCATGCTCCTCAACTAGAGAGAAACCTGCACACAGCAACGAAGAGCCCGCGTGCCACAACTAAGACCCGTTGCAGCCAAAGATATATAATTAATTAATTTAAAAAAGAAAATTACACTTAGGGAATTCCCTGGGCGGTTCAGTAGTTAGGACTCGGCGCTTTCACTGCCAAGGGTGTGGGTTCAATCCCTGGTTGGGGAACTAAGATCCTGCAAGCTGCGTGGCACAGCTATATTGAAAAAAAATGAAAATTACACTTAGATGTCATACACACACCTCTCTGCTACTAATTTAAAACAAAATATTATCAAAGTTTGAGGAACAACATGTCAAGGTTTTGCTCCAAATATTGACTTCAAGGGAGCAACTAGAAATGCCAAGTGTGCCACATCTGCAGAAAATTCTGAGGCAAGAGTAATGGCTCCTACCCGGGAGTGAGATCCACTCTTTACTTAGGAGAGCCACCCCCTGTGTACCCTCCCTCAGCAAGTAGCAGTAGGTAAGTGGGGTTCCTGCCTGACAAATGGGGTGATGCCAAAGAAGAGAACAGGTAGCAGGTAAGACACAGCACAGATGCTCAGACCCCACCCAGGATTCCACCTGTAATCAGGTGTTATATTTACCAACCTCTTGGTTTTTCCCTACTTTCTTCCTTGGATTTCTACGTTTCCCAAGGTTTCAAGGCAGGGACACACAGACGTCCTTTTTGTATTTACTGGCCCAAACTGGCATAAAGGAAAGGTGTGACTGGAAAGGGAGAAGCAGCACTAGCTAGAAAGAATATTTCCAGCAGGGAAACCAAGCAACAAGCCGGAGAGAGAGAGTCTAGTCTGGGAAGCTTAGAAGAGAATCACAGGACAAGCAGCAAGAGGACCTAGTCCCACAGGACAGTGTGGGTGAGTGGTTAAGACCACGGTTTCTCAAGTTGAGGGCCTTGGTTCAAATCTGCACTCTGCCACTCATGAGCTGTGCGGCCTAGTAAAGTAATGTGGTGTTTTAATTTCTAAAATGCTAATATTACCTCATGGGTCATTGGAGAGTAACATGAAAAGACAGAGGTAAAGCACATGCCATATAGGAAGCATGCAATAAATGTCATCATTATCATTCAAAAATTAAGAAAAATGAGGCCTTTGGGTACTGAGTAGGTGAATGATTGTTAAGTGGGCCCAGAGTCAAGTATATGGATTTAAAGGTTGTTTTCATCCAAGTGCCTTAAGCAGACATAGCCTTACCTTAACTTCCTTAACTTCCAAAAAAAAAAAGAAAAGGTAAATTAAGAGTAATCATCCTAATTACTAAAAAAGTTTGCTTCAGAGAAAAAAGTACAAAGTACATTTACTATGATTGCATGTTTTTGAAAACCTATCTGTTGTAGAACACGAAGTGACTGTAGATTGCTCCAATGATACATGGGTACCAAAAGCAAAGAATTAGTATAAATAAGTAATGAGCTATTTCCCATTAGGATTTTAGAATAAACAAACCCTCAAACTGAAAAGATCATCAGCTGGTCATAAAAACGTCTTAAAACTTGTATCAGAAATTTATAATTAAGCTTGCTGCAGCTGAAATTAAAAAGCTGAAAAGGAGTAGGGGAGGGGAATATCTTAAATATACATTCATAGCAACTGCTTCTGTAGAAAATTTTTCTGATGGGAAAAATTGCTGAGAGTCAATTATAACAGCCTTCAAATGCCATTTAATTTTGGTGCATATTTTCCTCACTTCCTTGAATTCTTTCACAGCAACGGGAAAAAAGACACTATATTTCAGAATAAAATAGCCCAGGGGAGGCAGAAAAATCAAACTGGCCTGGTTATGTTTTGTGAAAAATAAATTCAACTGACTAAAATCATTTCATCACATCCCTTCTCTCTCCTCTAAAAAAACAAATTAATGTGCCATTTCTAAATATGTGAAAGCTAACCATAAAAATTGTGGTTTAGGACTTCCCTGGTGGCGCAGTGGTTGGGAGTCCGCCTGCCAGTGCAGGGGACACGGGTTCGGGCCCTGGTCCGGGAAGATCCCACATGCCGCGGAGCAGCTGGGCCCGTGCGCCACAGCTGCTGAGCCTGTGCTCTGGAGCCTGCGAGCCACAACTACTGAGCCCTCGTGCCACAACTACTGAAGCCCGTGCGCCTAGAGCCCGTGCTCCACAACGGGAGAGGCCACTGCAGTGAGAAGCACGCGCACTGCAACGAAGAGTAGCCCCCGCTTGCCGCAGCTAGAGGAAAGCCTGCGTGCAGCAACGAAGACCCAACACAGCCAAAAATAAATAAATAAATAAATTATAAAAAAAAAAAAAAAAATTGTGGTTTATTCCTTTTCTTCCAAAAGGAAACATACTTCAAAATCAACCAAAAGGGAAAAGCATAACAGTTTTTAAAATATTACATTCAGGGCCTCAAAATTATTCAGATTTTTGTTTTTCTGGCGGTCAACATCTCAATAAAACGTGGAGTTGTTTTTTTTTAATGTGGAGTGTTTTTAAAATGAATCTATCCTACTATTTTGCTTAATAGCTTCATATGAACCTTTTCATTTGCCCTGCTTTTTTTTTTTTTTTTTTTTTTTTTTGTGGTACGCGGGCCTCTCACTGTTGTGGCCTCTCCCGTTGCAGAGCACAGGCTCCGGACGCGCAGGCTCAGCAGCCCTGGCTCACGGGCCTAGCCGCTCCGCGGCATGTGGGATCTTCCCAGACCGGGACACGAACCCGTGTCCCCTGCGTCAGCAGGCGGGCTCTCAACCACTGCGCCACCAGGGAAGCCCTGCCCTGCTTTTTATTTGTTTGCTTTTGCTTTTTTTTTTTTTTTTTTTTCGGTATGCGGGCTTCTCACTGTTGTGGCCTCTCCCGTTGTGGAGCATAGGCTCCGGACGCGCAGGCCCAGCGGCCATGGCTCACGGGCCCAGCCGCTCCACGGCACGTGGGATCTTCCCAGACCGGGGCACGAACCCGTGTCCCCTGCATCGGCAGGCGGACTCTCAACCACTGTGCCACCAGGGAAGCCCTGCTTTTGCTTTTTAATATTCTGTTACCTCAGCTTAAAACTTGGACATTTTCCAAGTTCATTGCCATGATTAACTTCCCAAAATCATATTCAGCTCTCTCTACTTTTCCAAATTCCTGTCCTCTTACAGAAATAGTTTCAACTCTAAGCTACCAAGCCTAGGAAATTTCTTCCATTGTTATATGTGAATCTTGAATACAACTTAAACACTTTCCACTAACTTTATACCAAGATTCTGTTAAAAATACACACAAACAAATGCATACAAACATGTCTGCAAAGGAAAAATTGTGGTTTTCCCCAGAGGGGAAGGCTCTAGCTTGCTTCTAAACATATCATCCTGATTATACATGCAAATGCTAGATCTCTGAAAAATCAGGGCAAGCAAAATGCATATATTTCCATTTTCTGCAAATAGAGGGATAGAAATCTTGACATTTTCAGCTTGCCTGTTATCCCAACATTTTCATCCACCAAATAAATTCTGCTGACTCTTCTCTAATAGCTAATCCAATTGCTCCAGAATCCCTAACCCATACTCTGGCACAGCCTCTGTCCAGGTCAAGTTGAAGGTCCCAAAAGGGCTGAAAGGGACTCCCCTGGTGGTCCAGTGGTTAAGACTCTGTGCTTCCACTGCAGGGTGCACAGGTTTGATCCCTGGTCGGGGACTAAGATCCTGCATGCCCCATGGCAAGGCCAAAAACAAAAAACAGAAAACAACTGGGCTGAAAGCATTGGTCTCATGCACTTGGCATATCACACACTACTATTTTTTCCCACTTCCCCCAGCTTCCGCCATCTTGCAGATCCACCTAGAAGTGGTCATGTGCAATTTTAAAACCTTCCACACACCCACCCTCTCAGCTCCTGCACCTTCTATCCACATCCTTTACTTGGGACCTTGTGATTCCACGTACCAAGACTCCTTTTCGATGCTTTATTCTGAAAGCGTGAAGGTTCCCTCTTTCTATTGTCCAGGCCCCATTCTCTCCAATCCTCCTGCTGTGGAATTACAGAATTTTAGAGCTAGAAGAAATCTCGAGTCTAGTCCTCCCACTTTATAGATCTAAAAACTACAGCCTCAAAAAGATAAAGTGAAATGTACCAAAAGAGGAGCCAATTACGAGCCTCCTTCAAGATTTAACTAAAAAAGCCTGATGAGAGACTCAGGTCCTCCAGCTGGTCCTTCTCAATTAAATGAGGACTTAGTCATTGAAACAGTGTCTGACACAAGGTTGACATTAAAACATTTAATAGAAAGGATGAAAGCTGATACCAGTTTATCCATTTTCACCTTTCCTCTTGCACATTCACCTATCGTAAAAATACACATGCAACACTCCTTTGAAAGCAGGATAACTGTGTACTATATTCTCTTAGAACTGCAGATCCTCAAAGAAAGTCATTTTATTTTATATATGTTGTTTGTAAATAACATGAAACAAAGACTTTTTAATGCTGAATAGCTGTTTCAATAGGAAAAAAACAACTCTGAAAACAAGGACTACAAAGAAGTTGATTTAACTTAGTTATGTTAGAGCAACCACCAAAAACCCAGAACCACCACCAAAACCCTAGAGCAACCTCCAGATTTAATATAGAAATTTTAGTTTCACTGCTTTTAGTTTTAGAAACAAGATAAGGATTCCAATATCATCACTGTTTAACATAGTACTAGAGGCACTAGCCAACAAAATAGGAACAAAAAAAGAAAAAGAGGTAGAAGGATAAGAAGTAACAAAAATGTCATTGACTGTAGGTGTGACCATTTTACAAAAAAATAAAAAGCAAGCACACTAGTGAGTCCAACAAAGTTGCCAGATATATGATGAACTTAGAAAGGTCAACAGCCTTCCTCTATATCAGAAATAACCAACTAGAAAATACAGTAGAAAATAAGATATTCAAAATAACAATAAAACTATGATGTACAGGTATTAATCCAATAAGGAATACATAAGACTTTTGTGGAGAAGACTTTTTTTAAATCTGTGAAAATAAATCAATGAGGAATTGAGAAGATGAAGACACACCCAGGTGAATGAATTGGACAACTTATTATAAAGATGTCATTTCTCCCGAATTGTTATATAATTGTTCTAATAAAAATTCCAGTAGGGGGGCTTCCCTGGTGGCGCAGTGGTTGAGAGTCCGCCTGCCGATGCAGGGGACACGGGTTCGTGCCCCGGTCCGGGAAGATCCTACATGCCGCGGAGCGGCTGGGCCTGTGAGCCATGGCCGCTGAGCCTGCACGTCCAGAGCCTGTGCTCCGCTACGGGAGAGGCCACAACAGTGAGAGACCCGCATACCGCAAAAAAAAAAAAAAAAAAATTCCAGTAGGATTTTTTGAGCAACTCAACGAATTTATTACAATATATAAATAGGAGAATAAAGGTCTGTGAAGAGCCAAGTTAATTCAGAAAAAGGAGAGGGGCTCACCCTCCCACCAGATACAAATACTAACAAACAACAAAGCCACGATGACTATATGGTATTCATGCAGGAACTGGCAATTGGACTAAAAACTAGAAAAGAGGGTGTGAGAACATGTTAAGTATATATGAGAACTTGGTATATTACAGAGGCAGCACCATAAACCAGTGGAGAGAAAAAATGCTATTGGGAAAAGCAAAATTATTGCTGGCTTTCTGTCTCACGGAATATACAAAGGCAAAAATCTAAATGTAAACAGTAAAACTACAAGCTAACAAAAGAAAAGGTAGGAGAAAAGTTATGTAACATGTAGAAAAGCATTTCTTAACCAAGACCAAAAGTGTAAATCACAAGTTGAACAATTTGATGGATTTGACTACATTGTAAGTAAGAGTTTCTATTCAACAAGGACACTGCAGACAAAAATCACAAGTGTGTAGAGACTGGGAGAAGACAGATTAATATCTAGAATATAAAAGGAGCTCCTAGAAAAAGAAGTCAGAAAATACAGCAAAAAATATGGGCAAAGGATAAGAATAGGCAATTTACAGGAGATTCATGAATGGTTAATAATATATCAAGGTAATCAGAGAAATACAAATTACAATCACCAGGAGATAGTATACCCACCAGATTTGCCAAAATTAAAGAGTAAAACATCCCCAAATAATGGCAAGGATGCAAAGATACTGGAACCCCTTGCATTGCTAGTGAGAGGGTAGACTGGTGCAGCCATTTTGGTAGCAGTAAAGCAGAATTTAGTGAAAATATATATGTATGTTCCCTAGGATTCTCAAACTTTCTGCTGGGCAGGTACCCAACAAATATGCTCCCAGTCACATGTATACAGAGGGATAGATACAAGGATGCTCCCAGGTGATGAAGGTGGGGAGTTTGAGACAATGTAGGTGTACAGCAGTAAGAGTCTGTATAAATAAAAAGTAGACTCTTCATAAAATAATACACACGCATCAAGTAGAAGTCATGACTTAGAGGTATGTAGAGCAACACTGATAAAGCATACTGCTGAGTTAGAAAAGTTTAAGAAGAAAATGATAAGACCAGCAGGACAATACCACTTAGGTAAGTTCAAAACGCATACAACAAGGCAAACAAAGACACATACATATGCCAGGAATTAATGCTGACTGGGGAATGGGAGCCAGGAAAAAAGAAAAATAGTTATAAGAGTTTCTTAAAAAAATTTTTAAGAGAAGGACTTGTTTGGACTGATGAGTTTACCATGATCCTGTAATGATGGTTATAACTTTAATTACAAGTATAGTTATAATAGTTAACACTTACATGACACCCACTATGTACCATGAACTGTTTTAAGTATTATATACACACCTTAAATCATTTTTATAATTTATAATAAAAGATGTAATAAATCTTTAAATAATGTAAATCTTTAAAATAAAAATTTATAATAAATCTGTATGATATACCATGAGGTAGATCTATTGTTTCCATTTCAGAAATAAGACACAGAAAGATTCTGCATCTTTCCTTGGGTCACACAGCTAGTAAACAATGGAGCTGGGAGTCAAGTCCAAGCGAGCTGCCTCCGTGGCCCATTACATTGCACTTGCTAGAGTGAGTCACCCACTCTCTTCAACTGAGGTCTGAAAAAGTCACCACAACTCTTTATAACCATAACTAATAGCTTAATTAGCATTTGGAGGGAAAAAAATCCTTTATAATATCAAAGCCCCGTAAGCATGCCAATTCTCAAATACTCAAACAATAAGCTCTTTAAGGCGAAAATACATGGATTAAAATTTTTTTAATCAATTATCCATAATAATAGGGGCAATGGTATCAAGAATAAAATGCAGCTCACACCCCTCGTAGCACTTAGTGTGTTTTACCCATGGGTAGTCTGTCCATGATTCACTGTCCTCCCTAGACTGTGACTTCCCCCAGGCGAGGGACTGTATCCAGCCACTGTGTACCCTGTGGAATCTGACACAGGCCTCACCTCGCAAGTGCTACGAACGCAGTAAATGAGAGCAACGAATCCCCCCAACCTCAGTTTTAACTGCTGGTTACACCACTGCTCCCTCCCTGGAAACCTAATTT
The DNA here is from genome assembly GCF_008692025.1 of Phocoena sinus. NCBI lineage: Eukaryota > Metazoa > Chordata > Mammalia > Artiodactyla > Phocoenidae > Phocoena > Phocoena sinus. Next base: position 52,757,602 of record NC_045773.1, on the reverse strand, counting down.
TTAAAATACCAACAATGACTCAAAGGAAAGGGAGATATCTCTCTCCTTTTCCAAGAGGCAGAAGAGTCTGGAAAAGACACATCACCCCCACTTAATTATATCAAGCCCGAAATGTTCAAAAAGCAACCTGGTACAGTTTCAACCAACACACATACCTGAGAGATCCAAGAGGTATTTACTGAGCACCTACTATGTGCCCGGCACCGCTCTAGGCAATAGAGATACAACAGTGAACTAAACAGACAAGTATACCTGTCCTTATGGAAGTGGCATTCTGGGAAGGCAAAGAGACAGATAGACTTAAAATATAAAGTGTTTTAGATAATATATAATAATCTAAAGCAGGAATAATAGACAAAAGTAATACAAAGCAGGGATAGACAAAAGTGGGAGGGCTTACCAATTTTAGATAGGTGGCCAGGGAAGCCCTCATGAGAAGGTGACATTTGATTTAAAGACCTGAGTGAAGCAAAGGAGTGAGCCATGCTCTGACAACTGGGGAACAGCATTCTAGGTAGAAACTCAACAGGTGCAAAGGTCCTGGGATAGGAGTCCACCTGGCGCGTTTGAGCAAGGAGGACAGCATGGCCGGGGTGAAGTGAGCAAGGTACAGAGCAGTAAGAGATGAGGTCAGAGAGGTAACGACTGGAAAGATGAGCTCCTGAATTAGACATTACAGACAATGGCCAGGCAAGCCAGAGTACCTGGTATAACCTGGGGCTGATTCAGATGCTCAGAAAGATGAGCAAATGAGAACAATGGGTTCCAGCAAGCTTTCCTCCTCAGGGCCATATTCAGGCATTAACTTGTTATTTGCATACAATTTAGATATGTCTACATAGCACAGATCATCTCTACTGGATCATTTTCATGGTTAACTTGTACTGCCCTGCAGATGGGCACTTCATGATTTATTCCCTTCCCTATTTCCTCTCACATCTCAATATCATCGAACTAGAAGACACTTTATGCCAGAAATGAATCACAGAACAAAAGGAGACTGCACGCCAAGGGATTCTATAAATGATCACTCCATAACATGGCAGAAAGGGGGCTCTTATTTTACGTTTAAACTTCCATCACTTACCAGTGGGTCAACCCAGCCACAGGGATGGAAAGTCCAGTGCAATTCTAAGACAGAACACTTTAAGAAGCAAATGTGATTTTCCCACAATCCATAACTCATCCCTGACAGATGCACTCCTATCTACTTAGAGATCATTATCTCCTCCCCAAATGCTCAGGCACAAAAGCAGGAAGCGCAAAAGGGCAACTCTTACTTGTGTTTCAAAATGCTTTCCACGGAAAAAAAAATTAAATCACACCACTGTCAACATGCCTCAGCTGCATGCAGAATCCTACAGGATCCGTGGAATAAATCCCACTTGAAATGACTTATTTCAAGTTTCATATTACTGATGAAGTTAAGACAGAAATGCAGGACTTGCTAATAACTCAGGGAATCTGGGTAAATAGGTGGGGTGGTAGCAACAGGAAGCTGCAATTTTCCTGAAATTTTATATCTGACCAGAACCTTCGAAGCTATTGATATCTGCCCTCCTCTCTCCTGCTGGACTTGTTATCTGCATGTAACACACACAGGTAGGTATTCTGCACCTACGTAACCCCTCCCTAATTCTCCCTAAGGCACTTCTTGCTGAAGCGAAACAAACCACAGGTTCACAAGCTTATGCTAAAACTAAGCTAAGCTTATTTTTAAAACACTAAGGAATTTATCTGTGTCTAGGATTTCTAACAATCCAGACACAAGACTTGACAAGTATACAGAGCCAACAAGATTTTTTTTTTCCCCTACAACTTATTTCTGGACCGCAAAGGAAAGAACCTGACTCACTCTCAGATCTCTCAATTTTTAGCCAAGAATTTAAGACGGGAGTCATTAGAAGTATAAGTGGTTTAAGGACTAGGCCCTGTCATTCCAATCACTGAAATTTGCAGAAGCTGGCCCAGCAAATGAGTATCTGGCAGAGCAAAAAAGCCCGTAGGACTCCCAGTGGGTGCCAGTAATTTCCATGCAGAAAGTCTGCGGATGGAGTCATTAGAAACAGCCCAGAAAAGGTTGTAAGTGACCAGCCCGAAGCCCATCTTTTTCTCACCCCAAGAAATGTAAACAGGAGGCCAGCTGTAAATGTCATATTATACGTGAGGATTTTTGCAATGTCCAGCCTTAGGGTATCAGGTAGCAGAGTTAGAAAAGCCCTAGTGGATGTTCTCAATGTCCTCAATTTAACCAAGTAATCGGATTTCCCACCACTTTCCATTCCTTCCATCCACCGTCCAGCACAGCGGGTACAGCCTGCTCATGGTGCACAGTCCACCACCCACCCCCGCAGTGATGCCTGCACACTTCCGCCCACCAGCGGAGCTGGGGGTCCACAAGGAGCCACGTGGATTTAGTCCCTACTCTGTTGATGCTGGTGTACGCGTTACTTTAACGGCCTAACTTACATAGTACACTGACAAAATATAACTACGAAAAATAATTCCAATGTATTGAGGCAGGAGATAGGTGGGCTCCAGGTTAGGCATTTACAACTGGCCTCCTGTTTACATTTTTGGGGGTGAGAAAAAGATGGGCTTCAGTCTGGACACTTACAACTAGCCTCCTGTTTGCATCTCCTGAGACAGGAGATAGGTGGGCTCCAAGTTAGACATTTACAATCAGCCTCCTGTTTCAACTACGAAATAGAAATAACAACAGAAGCAGGGTAAATAGCTGGATTTTGTCTCCTGTGGACACTGTAAGATAACAGTCATGGCAGGGACAGAGAGGGGCTAAACCCTGTCTGAGTAAAAGATCAAGAGGTCACATACTTCCCATCCTTAGGGTCAAGGGAGACACTGCACATGTGCAGAAAGCCTCCTTGGGGGGTCAAAAAGGAGGGGGCGCCACCCCATAATAGGTGATGCCAAGGCCCCCCATAGGCCGCTGGGCTGGAATCCATCTTGGAAAAAAGTTGCACACACATGTCGGGGAGGGTCCTAGGGCAGGTCACGTGTGGAAAAAGAAACCAGATAATTGGCCAAAGGTAAACAAAGACCCGGAAGAACTGCCCTATATACATGATTTAACTGCCTCTTCACTGCACTCCTCCTGATTGGGGGGGCGCCCACACCCTTTCTCTCCCAGTGTGTATCTCTGCCTTGCTTCTGTCTTAACTGAAACTGTTTCTCTGTGTGCTCCCCCATTTGTTGTGCTCTGTTTCTAATAATAAACTTTGTACCTGTTTTTACAGTTTCTGCCTCCTTGAGAAATGCATTTTTCAATGGAGGCAAGAGCCAGGGGAAATTTGCTTCTAGCCTCCAGCCCTTGCTGGCCTAGTGGCTAGGATTTCTGGTTTTCATCCAGGCTACCCAGATTCAATTGCTGGGACGGGAACTAAGATCTCACTTCAACCGCACACTGCTGCCTCTCCAAGATCAGTGTGATGAATTCTTTATGAAATCATAAAGTCTCTACGAAACTAAGCTGGATGACTTGGAAAATGTCAATAAAAGTTGAGTTGCTAAAAACTGCTGTTCAATTAGGTGTGGTCATGATAACTGTAAAAGACTAGAAACCATTTCGAAAAATCTAGAAGGATTCTGTAACCAGTTTGTCCTGTTCTCTAAAGAAACCAAAACAGAAGATTATAGCTGATACATTACAGATATGCTTTCTACAGGGGAGAAGATGCAGAATTTCCACCAGTAAACCCATGCTTGGTGAAAGGGCCTTGCACCTACATCTAAAGAGTGGTGAGTGAGGGAGAACAATCAAGATGGTGGAGTAGTAGAACCTGAAGCTCATTCCCTCCCGCAGAGACTGGTGAGTGAGGATTTTAAGTTAAAATGACATACATGCTTAAGATTATGATTCCTAGCTTTAGCCAACTGGTTTGTGTGGGGTTTTTTTGATACTGTAAATTAAATGTTTATTTTAATTGAAGGATAATTTACATTGTGTTAGTTTCAAGTGTATAGCAAAGTGATTCAGTTATATATAAATATATTATATGTATTCTTTTTCTGATTCTTTTCCCTTATAGATTATTAAAAGGTACTGAGTATAGTTCCCTGTGCTATACCGCAGGTCCTTGGTGGTTATCTATTTTATATTTAGTAGTGTGTATATAATAATCCCAAACTCCTATTTTATCCCACCAACCCTTTCTCCTTTGGTAACCATAAGTTGGTTTTCGCTGTCTGTGAGTCTATTTTTATGTCATAAATAAGTTCATTTGTGTCATTTTTTAGATTCCACTGATAAGTGACATCATATGGTATTTGTCTTTCTCTGTCTGACTTACTTCACTCAGTATGATCATCTCTAGGTCCATCCATGTTGCTGCAGATGGCATTATTTCATTCTTTTTTATGGCTGAGTAGCATTCCATCGTATATATGTACCACATCTTCTTTATCCATTCATCTATCGATGGACATTTAGGTTGCTTCCATGTTTTGGCTATTGTCAACAGTGCTGCAACGAACACTGGGGTGCAGATGTCTTCTCAAATTATAGTTTTCTCCAGATGTATGCCCAGGAGTGGGACTGCAGGATCATATAGTAACTTTATTTTTAGTTTTTAAGAAACTTCCATACTGTTCTCCATAGTTAGCCAACTGATTTTTATCAAGGGACAGTGTCTCCAAATCATCAGCTAAGAGAACTTCTCCTGGAGTGTCAACCCTGGAGTGAAACCCTGTTCTCCAATGAATGAGCTTCAAGATAGCAGTTTCCATGAATTCACCAGTGCAAATACTGGCTCGGCCAAGAGCTTCTGGGCTCATCACAGGGGAGGTGGTATTGGCTCCAGGTTTCTATACCTGGGCAGGTCAGCTGTATGTTAATACTCAGGGGACAGGGAGGAAGATGGCCTGATCCTCACAGGAAATGTGGATGCAAAGCTGTTGGGTGTTACAGACACACAATAGGTCCTTCTAGGACTCAAAGTGCTTCTGAGCTAATATGTCACTGTTACAACAGACTCGAGGGCACATGAAGGGAAAGTTAAACTCTGATCGCTCCCTGCATGATAATACTCGAGAGATTTTTCCTCATTCCTTACTGTCTCCAGAGACTCCACTACCTCTTGAAGAGTCCAAATCACTCATTTTTTAAAAGAGGGTTTTGTCTTGTATTAAAATCTAATTGGATTCCTACAGTTTTAACAGACTTAGTGACTTTAACAGATCAACTGGCTTAATTCCACCAAAATGAATAATAGAGGAGAAAAAAGAGGTTAAGGGCACTGGGAAAAATACATGACCTTCACTTGGAACCTGGCTGAGAAAATCTCCTATGATCAGATACCATCTAGTTTTTTTTTTTTTTTTTTTTTTTTTTTTTTTTTTTTGTGGTATGCGGGCCTCTCACTGTTGTGGCCTCTCCCGTTGCGGAGCACAGGCTCCGGACACGCAGGCCCAGTGGCCATGGCTCACGGGCCCAGCTGCTCCGCGGCATGTGGGATCTTCCCGGACCGGGGAACGAACCCGTGTCCCCTGTATTGGCAGGCAGACTCTCAACCACTGCGCCACCAGGGAACCCCTCAGATACCATCAATTCTGGATATTCCTGAAGCTTTGAAAGACAAAGAAGCAGTGGTGACCAAAAGAGAGATAGGGGATGTGGAAGTGACATGTGTCAGATACAGGTGTGTCCTGCCTTACATCCTCCCAGCCCACCTTTCGATTCCAGCAGTTTCTGAGGCGACCAGCTGTGCACAGATGTTAGTACCAGCCTTGGCTGCACTATTTAAAACCTCCTACTTTCTGACCTGGGGCTGTTCTATGGGAGCCAATTCAAAAAGTCAACGGGAACGAACTTTCAAGAGGTACAGGTACCTGTCTCGACAGGTTCAAGAGCAAACTTGGAAGTACAAGAGAGAATTAACATGCCCATGGGGCAACCCTTGATCAGTGGGTTGGCAGCCAGTGGATAAATAATCCCATCTTCCGGACCTGGGGTAGAGAATTCTGAAGCACATTCCTACAAGGGCGACGGTGATTCTGCTTTAATCGCCCACAGCGGTAACCAGCACAAAAACCTGCCCTTTTGGTTGCCTTTGTCAATTTCCATATTTCCCTCTTGCTGGTCTCCCTAACTCCAAAATCCTGCACCCAAGCCTTCATCTCTCAGGCTCTGCCCTCTGGGAGAATCCACCTAAAACAATAGGTACTACGCATTGTTACACAGGGTGCCAGACAGTAGCCAAAATGGTACACTCGCTTTAATCTGTCATCAGAGCTATTTGCTGGTCCTTCCTCTTTTCTTTTCCATCCAGATTTACTCTTCTAGGCTGAAGTTCCATAAGCATGATGTCAAATTTCATTTCCTCCTCAAATCTTTCAAGAGTCCTATCGAGGAATAGAGAGAGAAATTTCCAGACAAGGGCCCGATCTAGACACTGCGAATAGAACATAACTGATTAAAAAGTTCATGGCGGGGTATCTCCAGGACATGGGGAGTCACACATCTAATGGTCCACATCGCCGACAGCCCTGGACCCTCAGATCTGAGCCAAACAAAGAAGGCAGCCCCTCTCTGAGGCAATGACAGGGACTCTAGAGTCTGGGGCTATGGAACTAAATCCGCTGACAGGCAGAGCAGTAAGAGACTGTTTTACCCCACGAGCAGTTGTGACAAGAGCAATGAGATTCCGTCTTCTATTTCACACCATACACAGAAGATGCTGAACTAGGATTCCTGTAACAAAGCAGCAATCACCCTCTATTGGGCAAAAGAGGCCCCATGTATTATCTTTGGGATCGCAACCAAAATCAATATAAAGCAGAGAAGTGCTATGCAGGCAGCAAAATGTGTGGGTTCCATCAGAGAGCTGCCAGGGTCTACGTGGTCTGCCTCAATCTAGGTGTTTTACAACCTAGGGAGTGAGGAGTTAAGATCAGTGCCTCACCCAGAAGAACTGCAAACAGGTACTCAAACAAATACACATCCACATCCACAAACATTCACAGCAGCACTATTCACAAGAGCCAAAAGGTAGAAACAACTCAAATCTCCATCCACCGATGAATGGACAAATTACAGCATAACATGCAATGGAATATTATTCAGCCATAAAGAGAAATGATCAGATGTGCTACAATGTGGTTGCATGATGCTGGATGAAAGAAGTCAGACGCCAAAAGTCACCCATTGTATGATTCCACTTGTAAGAACTACCCAAAACAGGTAAAACCGTAGAACAGAAAGCAGATTGGTGGTTTCCAGGGGCTCAGGGAAGTAAGTGCTTCAGGAGTTTATTTTGGGGTGATGAAAATGTTCTGGAACAAGATGGAAGATGGAAGTGGTGGATGCACAGCATTGTGGAAGTACTAAATGTCACCAAATTGTCCATTTTGAAATGGTTACTTTAGGGACTTCCCTGGCGGTCAAGTGGTTAAGACTCCGCACTTCCAATGCAGGGGCCGCGGGTTCGATCCCTGGTCGGGGAACTAAGATCCCGCATGCCTCGAGGCATGGCCAAAAACATAAAATTAAAAAAATAAAATAAAGTGGTTATTTTATGATATTTGAATTTCATCAGTTTTTTAAAAAATGAAGGAAAAAAAAAGGATTAATGCCTTAAGAATCAGAGAACCCTCCACAGACAATTCTAACATAATCTGTGTCTGTCAGCCTCTCCCCACGTCCTCCTACACATCCTGAAAGCGATTCTTCTCTTTTTTCCATGTATATGGAACTTTATTTTATTATAAGGCTGGTCTTATTTCCCCTTAATGCAAGCAGAACTATACACCCAGGGCCACTGGCTAAAAACTGGGAGGCATTTCTAAACAACAGCTCAAGTTTTCTTAGTAAAATAGGAAGTCAGTCAACCAACGCAGGAGTAAAAAACTATTTGCACAAACTATCACAAATTGTTAACAGCAGAAGTTCTACAGTGGTGAGACCACGTTGTTCTTTCTTCTATTTTCCAAAGTTTGTCACATCCCGTTACATTACTTCTACAATCGAAAAAGTTAAACTAACAAATAAGTTATGTCATTCTGGAATTGCCTTCTAAGGTAGACTGTATTACACACAGAGCAGAACTCAGTAGGAAGCAGTTCTCACTTCACCCAGAGATGCTGCCAGGCCCACACAATCACTCCCTCAAGTCCAGATGTGAAATTCTCTACTGGTCCAGGTGCCCCAGAAAGAGGGAGGTGTGGGCAAACCTCTGTCAGTGCCACAGGCAGGCTCTCTCAGTCCCATTGTTGCCCCATTTACAGTTTGCATGGCTCATCCGAGCAACACTTATTGACTTCGAGAAGGATCCTGCACACCTGAGGTCAAGGCCTTGGGAAGATGAGATGTGCCCCTTGCAGAGGGCAAATCTGAGGCCACTGAACAATGATACAGTGACGAAATGGCTGTTTTTAAAATCCTACTTGAAACAATTCCTCTAATGCTCGTGGCTAAATATAAACATCCTGCTCTCTCACCTTCCTCGGGGCAAATCTCGATGCTTTTTCCCAATCACCCTTCTTCCTGCAGCTCTGATGCCACTGAACACTCCCACCTTTCAAAGCCTCGGGGATGATGAACCCTCCCCATGCCCCTCCCGCATCTGCGGCAGGGCACATATCGTCTTTCTCACCAAAGTCTTCTAGTTATCTTCCACCACCCAGCTGTGGGTGAACCCTGAGGGCCAATCCGCAGTTCTATGCATGTACCTTTGTCTACAAAGGGCTTTTTCTCACTGTGTCTTCAATTGCTGCCTTTTCTCAGAGGAATTACAAATGCTCGCTGTCAGCCCTCAAACTACAGATTTCCAATCATCTATAAAATGCCTTCCCTTGAACTTATTTACAAAACAGGAACAGAGTCACAGATGTAGAAAACAAACTTATGGTTACCACAGGGGGAAAGGAGGCGGGGTAGGGATAAACTGGGAGATTGGGACTGACATATACACACTACTGTATATAAAATAGAGAACCAACAAGGACCCACTGTATAGCACAGGGAACTCTACTCAATACTCTGTAATGACCTATATGGGAAAAGAATCTAAGAAAGAGTGGATATGTGTATATGTATAACTGATTCGCTTTGCTGTACAGCAGAAACTAACACAACATTGTAAATCAACTATACTCCAATAAAGATTAATTTTTTAAAAATGCCTTCACTCGAAGGACCCCCTCCCTGCCCCATTTCCACCCCCACCCCTATTTTTAAGATTTTTTTGATGTGGACCATTTTAAAAGTCTTTTTATTGAATTTGTTACAATATTGCTTCTGTTTATGTTTCGGTTTTCTGGCCAGGAGGCATGTGGGATCTTTGCTTCCCAACTAGGGATCGAACCCTCATCCTCTACATTGGAAGGGGAAGTCTTAACCACTGGACTACAAGGGAAGTACTCCCCCGCTCAGCCCCCCCCCCCCCCCCCCGCTTTCTTATTACATCATCTGCCCACAGGCTGGCTTCTCCCGGCCCAAACCCCACTCACAAGTCATCCTAAATCCTCCCCACTCTATTTCTCACACTCTGGTAACCATTCCTGTCTAGTTTTCCCTGTTCAGAGCTGACCATTGCTGTCCCACTCCCGGCCACCACCCCAGTCCACGTCCGTGCTGGCCACCAAAGAAGTCCTCCAAAGGGGTGATCAGAATTGGGCTTCTCCCACACGGAACTGGGCACATTCTGAGATAACAAAACTGTGTCCAGTCAGGAAAGTGGAAATCTCTCAGGGGAAATTTTATGTGGAAAACTGGTTAAACACAGGATGGAAGAACAGAAAGAACCACCAGGGAAGGGTGAGGCCTCCTGGAGGTCCGTGTAATCTCTAGGTTACCTCTAGGGCTGAAGGGATCCTGCGGAGAGGGGCGGAAGCAGCACCGAAAAGGGGCCGGACTTGGTGGGTGGGGCTGGCCGGGGCGCACGCCCACCTCAGGCGGAGGGAAACGGACAGCCACGCCCACCCTCCTTGCCCCCGCCCACGCTGCTTCCACACACACCCCAACCCCCACAACGGACTGAACCTGCCCGACGGAACGCAGAGCAAGGCGTCCCATAAAGGCCTTCCTTACACACAGCCAAACAGGCAAGTTTGCGCACTATAAGATTATTCAGAACCAGGGTTTACACGCCAGGGCACCTGCCCTAAAGGTTTGGTGTTTGCTTGTTAGGCCCTGAGCATGGTGTCCTTCTAGAGACTCTGGCATAATTCTCTGTTATTTTTTTCTCCAGGTCTTTAACCCTCCATCCTACCTCTTGCTGAACCGCCTGCCCTTTCTCAGGGTCACACTTCATTTTGTCTCCTGCTGTTGCTCTTTGCTCTTCCTGCAGGAATTTCACATACCCCCAACCCCTTGTTCAAATATGGACATAGGGCAGGTACAAGGTCATGGTTAAAAGCATGGTACAACTCTCATTCCAAACATGAAGATCACAAGTTCCATTAGGCTGGTTCCAATTCCACCCATAGACTTTTTTCCTCAGTTCTTTTTTAAAACTCACGCTCCACCATTCTCAAATCTCCTACTGTGTTTAAAACAAAAAGAAGCCTACATTTTAAAGAACAACTAGTTCCCATGCCAAAGACCATCCTCTTAATGGTGCTTTTGTCCCAGAATCAGTGGGAGCAATGCCTGCCCCCACTACATGCCCACTCCGTGCTGTCACCTCTCTGCCCAGGTTTCAGGATTAACACAGGAAAAGCTGGGGAGCATTTCTAGCCAAAAGCCAAGGATGCCAGTCCATCTAAAAGCATGGCAAAATGGTCTGCAATATTTCTTCCCACATTTAAATGGGGCTGGATAAAAGGTACACCCTGGTTCTCTTCTTTTTTTCATTATATCCCTGATCATGATATAGACAGTCTATCATTTAGGAAAGGTTTCAGGTAACAAACTGACTGATAGTGGCCTGAACTTTATAACCCTTTTTACTATTTAGCAATAAGTTCAGAGTTGGGTGGATCCAGAGTCCACACCTCTGCTCAGCCACTCTCTGTGTAGTGGCTTTGGCCCAAAGCACAAGCCCTCATGGTGACAAACTGGCTGCCACTACTCCAGGTGCCATGTCAACACACATGGGTATCCAGGGAAATGAGACCAAGGGCTTCCTCCTTCTGTAGCTTTCTCCTTTTACCAGAATCAAAACATTCCCCTTTTGCCCCCAGCAGCCCCTTCTCCAAGCCCCACTGGTCAGAATGGGTCTCATGACCATCCCTAGCAACAGGAGGGGCTGGTGGGCGAGTACTTGGCCATGAGTGGCTCAGACCAAGCACAATTCATCCCTGGGCCCAAGACCACTGGCTGTGGAGCGAATCAGGGGTCCAGTGGATGTTGGCTTGGCATCCAACAGCTACTGTCACAGGCAGTCTCCCCAGAATCATGTTTCTAGGCTGCTTGAAAGAAAGAACACACTTTGAGTACAGAACAGGATGGCAGAATTCTCTTCATTGGGCTTTCACGGCTATTCTCACCTACCTCAAAGTCAACGAGGAAGCAGCCAGGGCTAAATAAGAGATAAGTATTATTTCCTCATTTAATTGACCTGGTATATGACAGGCATGTACTAGACTCAACAAATGCCTCAGAAATAAAGGAAGGGGAAAACAAATACACTACCTTCTTGTCTTCCAGAACATACAAGGACAAATTCAGTGGAAATGTTGAACTTCCGGTTCACTTTCACCATCTCAGAAAAAGTTAAAAGAGCTCCCAAGCCTGTCTGGCTCCATTTCCTCAGTGATGAGATAAGCATTTTTGGCATCACATCTGTGACATCCACCACATCTGCCCCGTAAGCTCAGACCTTACTGACCCCATAGCCTCCTGATTCTGAGTCCTTTGGTCTTTCCAGGGCACAGAACCTCCACTCACGCTGTTTCCTTTATCTGCCACCCTCCTCCCATGCCCACTCTGGCCCTTCTCTGCTCACTAAATGCCAACTCATCCTGCTAGACTCAGATGCCCAAAACCTCCTCTGACCCCCCAGATAGACTAGGTGGGTCCCTTCTTGGGGACTGCACAGCACTGGGTTTGTATTTCAACCAGAAATGTTTGTTCTGGATTATAGTTTATTGGAGTAGCCATCAAATCCCACACTAAACTGTCTCAAAACAGCAGCCACATGGAATTTATCTTCTTAACCCTGGTGCTGGGAGACATATCTAGCATATATACCATAGCAGTCCAAAGAAGTGTTTTTGTTTGCTTTTTTTGTTTGTTTGTTTGTTTGTTTTACATCAAGGGTATCTACCGCTGACCAGAAGAAGTTCTTGAAATCTCCATGTTCAGCTTCTCTCTGTTTCTTCCTCCCTTTCTACAGTCTTTCACTGCTATTCAAAGGCTCAGTTCGCAGGACACATTAAACTGTTAAAATGGCCACGATCCTTGGCACTTCCCCCATCAGGAGGGGGAGGGGTCTGTCTCCCTGCCCCCCGAATCTGCTTGGCCTTGTGATGTGCTCTGACCTATGAACGCAATGGAAATGACATTGCGTCTGTTCCACGCCCAGGCTTCAAGAGGCCTTTCATTTTCTGTTCTTGCTACTCTGGGGACCCTGCCTAGCCACGTGCGACCCGGAGTGGCCTGCTAGAGGGTGAGATATATTCTTTGACCCTCACCCCAACTGCCCAGCCAACAGTCAGCCAACCACCAGCCATGTGAGTAAGGCAATCCAGGAATACCAGGCCCAACCCGCCTGCCAGGTGACTGCAGACACATAAACAAGCCCAAGGAGAGCCACTGAGCTGCCCAGTTCAGACAAGAAGAAAGGCCCAGCCTAACTTTAAGCTGAATAAAGTGGTGGTGACTTTAAGACATGAAGTTTCAGGATGTTTGTTATTGGTTACACAGAAGGAGACAACTAGTACATGAGATCTGAGGATGAATTTGTAACACTGAAAGCTGGATAGGATCTGAGAATACCTTCTAGTCCAAATCTGTCTTTTTAAAAGGAAAATCGAGGCCCAGAGAAGCTGAACAATTAACTCCAAGCGCACAGAGCCAAGACTAGGAGACTACCTTATTCTAGGTCTCACTGGCCTGACCACTTCATACCACAGATACACCAGGCCTTTCGCTACATCCAAGGGTCTATTATGTACTCAAAAATGCTCACCAGGAGATTATTAACAGAATTATGGCAAATGCATTCATTACATGCCATGCAGCTGGGTTTTTTTAAAGACTGATTCACCCAGTGGCATGGAAAGATTTCCAAGACTATCAGGTGACAAATACAAGCAAAACAATACAAAAGCAACTTTGTAAAACTCAAAACAATTTATAAAAGAGGGCCTCATTTCCCTTCCTTGTTGAAAAGGGTGCCTAAAATGTTGACTTTGCAGGATCAGAAGGGAACAGAAGGGCAGAGAGCAAGGGGGCGGCAGAGAACTTCGAACACATCGAAAGGCAAATCTACTTTCTGTCCATTCCCAAATTAAAATAAGTGTGAGCGCGAGAGAAATGTGCTTCCTTCTTTTCCCACAGAAACACACGGAGGTCCACAGGGGACCTCCCCCCAGGTCACCCTCATGGCACCGTGAGCACAGAAAGCTGGCAATTATACTACTCACCATCTTCATAATTATGACATGAATAGCTACTTTCATTAAGCCTCTCTCAAAGTAGTCATTTACTTATCATGCAAAATCTCTGCAAAACACAAGAGGGGAAGGGCTCCACCTATGTTACAGAATAAGAAACCGAGGTACAAAAGAAAGCAAACAGCTCAAGGTCAAGGACCACAGCAGCACCACCAAAACACCCACCCTACCGCACCACCCCGTCTCCTGACTCTCAGAGCTGAGCTGCCCCCGCTCACGGGCTGTGTCAGCGCATCATCCCGATACATGAGATGAGGGGAAACTAACAACATGATGACTCACATGGGCTTCAAAGGCCAGCAAATCCAAGCAGCCATCAGAGGTCGGTAGCTGAAGCTGTGGCAAGTCCGCATGAGAGCCCGCATGCCCCAACCAAAAAAGATAAAATAAATAAATAAAAATAAAGAGAGACCTCCTCAAGTTTGGCTGTTCTGGACTGTGAATCCACTGGGGGAAGGAATATTTATGGCTTCAAAATGTGCAGAAACCCCTGTGCCCTGGGAGCCTAGACCACACTGTCCCAAGGGAGACATGAAGGGGAGCTGATGAGTAAATGCGTCCCTCACCCCCCTCCTCAGCTCTTGGGACCCCATTTACCTTTGATGACCAGGGGTGAGGGGGCAGGTGAGGGCCTCCCTCTGCCTCGGCCCACAGTGGGATGAGGCAGGAGGATAAGCCACTGGGGGTCCTCACGGCAGCCAAGTGGCTGCAGCCCATCAGGAGGCCCAGAGCCCCCAGCCAGTGCCCAGCATGGCTCACACACAGGCCGTCAAGCTTCAGCCTCCAGCAAACATTCTGTCTTTTCTCTGTCCATCAGTGCAGCGCAGTGCGTGGGGGAAATTAAACTTCAGAAACACGTGCCAGGTGCCACCGCCTCTTCTCAGATTCGTGCAGAATCCTGGCTAAGGGGGTCCAAGGCTGCAAAGTGTGAGGTCCCCTTCATTTTACGGCTGGGCTTGGGGACCGGCTCGGTGGAGAAGGACAGCGAGTGCATCCTTGCTCCACTGCTAAAATCTCTCAGTCCCTCGCTGCATCCCTCACGGGGTCGGGGGTGGGGGGAGCGGCCCAGGAACCTCAAGACATGACGGATGAGCTGTCTCACACCTGGCAAGAGAGCAAGGCCTCTCCCAAAAGCAAAGGCTCAAGTGCACAGCAGCCCCACTGGCCTGGTCGCTCCCTGTCCACTGAAGCAGTTTCCCAGCAGCCCCGGGTCCAAAAGAGGCACAGATGAAGAAGCAAAGGTGTGGGGATGGCTTCTGGCCTCCCCTCTGTCATGTCCTAGCCCTGGGGCCACTGGACCTTCCTGAGCCTCAGTTTCCTCATCTGTGAAGTGGAGATGACACCTACCTCATAGGACTGTTGTGAGACTTATACGAGGCAATAGTTCTCAACTAGGGGTGATGCCCCCCGAAACCCCCCTCTCCCACCAAGAAGCATTTGCAGAGTCCGGAGAGTTTTTTGGGAGTTACAACTGGTGGTGAGGGTGCTTCTAGCATCTAGTGGGTGGAAGCCTGGGATGCTGCTGAGTGTCCTACGTTGCTCAGGACACCCCTCACAGGGAAGAATGATGCAGCCAAAGATGGCGACAATGCTGAGGCTGAGAAACCCTGGCACCACATGATTTGCACAGAAGGAACTTAGCAACTACAGGGCACCACTTATCACTGTTATTATGAGGGAAGAACATGTTCTCGTGGCATCTGAACAAACTATTTCCATGGGACAAAAACAGCTTCCTGTTGTCATTCTTGCTTTTTACCTCAATACATGATGAGGATCTAGGAATTTCGAGCTTCTATGCTGTAAGCTGTAAAGGAGAGAGCACCAGGGAGAGTCTAATGCACACAGTAGGTGGTTAATAAATGCCTGCTGTCTAGTGCACAAAGGAAAGAGCTTTGGAATCCAGAGAGGTATGCAGGCCTGCCAAGTAGCAGGGCTGAAGGGGGATAAAAAGAAGATGCCGTAGGGCTTCCCTGGTGGCGCAGTGGTTAAGAATCCACCTGCCAATGCAGGGGACACGGGTTCGAGCCCTGGTCTGGGAAGATCCCACATGCCGCGGAGCAACTAAGCCCATGTGCCACAACTACTGAGCCTGCACTCTAGAGCCCGCGAGCCACAACTACTGAGCCAGTGTGCCACAACTACTGAAGCCCGCGTGCCTAGAGCCTGTGCTCCACAACAAGAGAAGCCGCCGCAATGAGAAGCCCGTGCACTGCAATGAAGAGTAGCACCCGCTCGCTGCAACTAGAGAAAGCCCGCATGCAGCAACGAAGACCCAACGCAGCCAAAAATAAATAAATAAATTTATTTTAAAAATAATAATAATAAAAATAAAATGGATAACCAACAAGGACCTACTGTATAGCACAGGGAACTCTGCTCAATAATCTGTAATAACCTAAATGGGAAAAGAATCTGAAAAAGAATAAATGCATGTATAACTGAATCAGTTTGCTATACACCTGAAACTAACACTACGTTGCTAATCAACTATACTCCAATATAAAATAAAAAGTTAAAAAAAATAAAATAAAATATCACTATTATTGGTCATCCACAACCTTCTTTCATGGTATGTAAATTATATCTCAATTAAAAAAAAATTTTTTTTTTAAAGATAAATGCCAAAGTTACACATAGAAGGGGCTAGAGAGGTTGCCCACCTTCAGTCGGGGGTAGTTTATCACTGGCTTGCCCCCCCCTCTTTTCTAAGTCTCCATCACCCATAACTCATCATCCTCCCCGTTCTTCAAAGCCCAGTATTCTAACCAGTTCTCCATATTAGCCTGACTGCAATGACCCTATCATGCCTCCTTTCCCCAAATTATCTTTAATTCTCAGAAAACCACAAGCTCCTTGGTGGCTAGTCTCAGCTAGATAATGGCAAGTGAAAAATTACTTTCTTTAAAAGTCATACTAATATTAAAAATAAAAGAAAAAAGGAATGAAAAATGGGACTTCTCTGGCGGTCTAATGTTTAAGACTCTGCGCTTCTACTGCAGGGGGCGCGGGTTCGATCCCTGGTTGGGGAAATAAGATCCCACATGCCGTACAGCACAGCCAAAAAAAAAAAGAATGAAAAAGTCATACTAATATATAAATGATTTATAAAAAATTTCTCCCAAGGAATATATGTTTTTTTTAAGAATAGGATCTTGTTTTCAAAAGTGTTAGACTATAACTGATTTTTAAAAATTTTTTACAGGGAAATAATTTCAAACTTAAAGTTGCACACACCAAAAGAAAAACTCCTGTGTACCCTTTAGTCAGTTTCACCAATTACCATTTTATCCCGTTTATCATTTGTTCCCTCTCTTCTCTCTCCCCAGTACACGGGTGCAGGCACATGCACACGTGCACACACACACAAGTGTAATTATAAGACATATTAAAAATTTTTCCTAAACCATTTGAGTGAGGGTTACAATGCATCATGGCCTTTTGCCCTTAAATATTAACTACTTCAGGGTGTCTTTCCTAAAAACAAGGATATTTCCTTACATAACCACAAAACATTTATCAGCTACCTTTATCTAACCCACAATCCATTATCTAATTTTGTCAATACAGACTCAAATCCAGTTTAAGGTCAGGTATTGTATTGAGTTGTCATGTCTCTAGGCTCATTTAATCTGGAATATTTCCACAGCCTTCTTGATCTTTCAAGATATTGACATTTTTAAAGAATACAGCATACATGGGATATATTTTTGAGTAGGAATACCTTAAAATCTTCAATTGTTTTCTAGTCTCTGACCTTGTTATTTCTTCTCGAACTTATGGCTACCTGACAGTACCTACCTGTTGACTGTCTTCCCCGAAAAAGTGTAAGCTCCATGTAGCCACTCTCCATGGAATCACCATGTCCCCAGAGCCAGAATGTCATGGCACCCAAGCAGTCAGGGTTTGTTGAATACTCTTCCCAAGTTGGCCTCCTTCTAAACTTCTCTCCCAATGTCAGCAAAACAGTGACCAGACCGTGAACAGCTGACCCCAACTGTATGCCTGGATTCTCCTGTCCTTAGTGTGTTCATTCATACGTGCCTACGATGAAGTGTAGGAAATGTCCTCAGACCAAGACTTGTTTATCCTGCCTCCAATCAAAACTTCTCAAAGAGGCCTCACAATATAAAACCATCCACCAATATTCTAGACAGAAACAGCAACTCAACTACTTATTCTAGAACAAAGCTATATATATATATATATACACACACACACAGTTAAAAGGTGGAATAAATGAGTTCAACTGAATCAAAACTGTACCCTTATTTTTTCCTAAAAAATTAAAAAAATCTGAAGGTCCCCTTGGCCTAAGATCATCCTCCTTGGTAGCACTAATACTCCTCTTTTGGGCAAGGCAGGCAGCCTAATTTTAAAATTATGCTCGAGAATGTATGCAAAATTGTTGCACTTTATTAAGGCAATAAAAACTCCCCGAACTATCGTTTTAATAAAGACTGTTTTTAAATTGTGTTTTATTTACTTAATTTGATGGTGTGTTTCAGACAGTGATGTTTTACACTTAGTTTTAAGTACACAAAAGGTGTACTTAAAATCTGTGAAAAATTCTAGAAGAAAAATGGCACTGCGCTCAATATAACATGAAACTAAAATTGCCCAACAACAGAAAACAGGAAGACGGAACCAAGAAGAGTAAATCCTCCAATGGGCTTGTCCAGCTTTACTTACTGGAGAGTGTTTAGGAAGCTCAAACCCATCGTATGAGATTCCCCCAAAGACTTGCCACTTAGGAACACAGATAGGACCCTGTGATGCTCTGCTTCTCAACCTGGGGCACTTTTTACCTGAGGGTCTCAGTGGGAGATGAACATCTTGCTTTTTTTTTTTTTTTAATTAATTTATTTATTTACTTATTTTTGTCTGCGTTGGGTCTTCGTTGCTGCGCATGGGCTTTCTCTAGTTGCAGCAAGCGGGGGCTACTCTTCGTTGAGGTGCACGGGCTTCTCACTGCAGAGGCTTCTCTTATTGTGGAGCATGGGCTCTAGGCCTGTGGGCTTCAGTAGTTGTGGCACGCAGGCTCAGTAGTTGTGGCTTGCAGGCTCTAGAGCTCAGGCTCCATAGCTGTAGTGCACAGGCTTAGTTGCTCCGTGGCATGTGGGATCTTCCTGGACCAGGGCTCGAACCCATGTCCCCTGCATTGGTAGGCAGATTCTCAACCACTGTGCCACCAGGGAAGTCCCAGATATCTTGGTTTTTACCCAACAATTTGGGTAAAGAAATAAAACACATTTAAAATATTAAATCAGGCTAGTATATTGTACAGTAAGAAGGATGAGCTGACTTTTTGTGAGACACAGGCAATTTCTAAAAATGTTGTCTGGTAGGCAGCACAAACCCCCTTCAACCTCCAGTGGAGAAGCTCTGCTCACAGAACCCCACACCCAGATACAGGCTCCCTGATCCTCAGCCAATCGCCCCAGCACCGAAGGCTTCAGCAGAAGAAGCGGGAGCCACTTTGACACTTCATCACTGTTCGATTCAAATAAGGCGGGGGGGGGGGGGCGCGGGGGAAGGAACACTTCCCCCAAAGAGCATTAAACTTTAAACACCCCAAGCCGTATCAAGTAAAATCAATTTTGAGAAACAAGACTAGAAGCTTCATCTGAACTGGCAGGAATCTGGAATTATTGAATATCTTTAAGGACATTTGGTTTTAAGACCTTCAAGGAGAGAATATAAAGAGAAGCAGGTTAATCAGTGACTGGGGAAGAGCTTCTGTCTGCAGATAAAGGGCCAACTTGACAGTAGCCTGAGAGAGCACAGCACTTTGCCAAACAGCCTCAGCGATGCTTTTTAAAAAGGAAAAATTTTGCAAAGTTAAATGTTAACCATTTGAGTAACTACTATATGTGTATATGTCAACACACAACATGAAAATTTCAAAAAGTATCAAAGGGTACAGCTAAACCCCTACTTTCTTTCAACTCTAAATCCCCAGTTTCCCCCTTCCCTCCCAGGGGCAACCACTGTTACAAGGCCCTTATCTTTCCTTCCAAAGACTGTGTGTGGTGTGTATCTCTATTTGCTCTGTTTGTTGTTTGTTTTGACTGGTTGACTGGTTCCACAATGGTACACCTTCTCCACCCTTTTTTCCCCTTAAACTTTTCATCTATTTTAATGTTGGCTATTTAAACAGGTAAAAAATTTCTCTTCTGGGAATTCCCTGGCGATCCAGTGGATAGGACTCGGCGCTTTCACTGCCGTGGACCCGGGTTCAATCTCTGGTGGGGCAACTAAGATCCCGCAAGCTGTGTGGTGCACCCAGAAAAAAAAATTTCTCTTCTGATTATCTCAGAGACTCATTTATCAGAAATACCCGTGTTGCAAGCCGTGCATACAGTCTTGGGCAGTCTGGTCCTGGCCTTTTCCCAGGAAGATTGCCTCATGAGGTCCAACTTGGCAGGGTCCTCCTGCCAGCCCAGCACCCCTTATGGGAACTAACTCAGCATCTGGCTCTACAGTAAGAGATGACAGACGTTAACTCACTGAAACCTCACCATAACCCACAGTTTGATCTTCACATCGATAACTGTCATCCCCCTTTCATAGATGAGGCACTGAGGCTCAGACAGTAACTCGTCCCAAGTGGCACTAGAGGACGGGTTGTGAAGCAGGTGGCGGGCCACCCCACAGCCTCAGAAAATGAGACTGGAACCACTGGCCACGAGACCACACAATATGAAAAATGCCAAACTGGTTCAGTCGGGATTATTCTCGAACTTTCTGATGCATGGGGAATATAACCCTTTGGCAGTCTAGCCAACCTTGTCGGGGAAAGCGTCATTACAATCAGGTTTTGGAGGAGGTTCTTAGCCTCTAGTCCTGAGTGATCCATCTTCAGGTGGAACCCAGCTCTACAACCAAGTTACCTGTCAACACAGATGTTCTGGCAGAGCTGGAAGAGTTCGTGCTATAAAAAGAACTGATGTTTGTGAAGTACTTAATGTCATTTCATCCTAAAAACCATCCTGTATGGTTGATGCCCATTATTTTGCCCCACTTACAGGGGTTAAAAGAGATTAAGTTACTCTAGACAACAAGACTAGTTAGTTGCTGTGAGTGGTCCAGGCACAGCCAGAAACCAGGTCTTTTGACTCCAATCCCCACTCCATTATACCAGATGTCCCATTTGTCCTCACAATTTTTGTTTATGTCAAAAAAGATGAGAAAAGTGAAGAGACAAGCCACAGAATGGGAGAAAATATCTGTAAACCATGTATCTGATAAGCGTCTAGTTCCCAGAATATATCAAGAACTCTCACAATTCAACAATTAAAAATAAATAATGACAAAGGATTTAAGTAGATATTTTTCCAAAGCAGATACATGAATGGCCAATAAGAACATGAAGAGATGCCCCAAATCATTAGTCACTAGGGAAATGCAAATCGAAACCACAATGAGATACAACTTCATACCCACTAGGATGGCTACAATCAAAAATTGACAAGATCAAGTGTTAACAAAGATGTAGGAAAACTGGTTCATTGAGCATGTAAAATGGTACAGCTACTTTGGAAAAAAGCAGCTCCTCCAAAAGTTAAACAGAGTTACCATGTGACCCAGCAATTCCACTCCTAGGTATATACCCGAAAGAAATGAGAAAATACATTCACACAAAAACTTGTGCACAAATGTTCATAGCAGCATCATTCACAATAACAAAAAAGAAAAAGTAAGCCGAATATCCATCAACTGATGAATGGATTAAAAAAAAAGGTGGCATATCATGGGGACTTCCCTGGCAGTCCAGTGGTTAGGACTCCGTGCTTCCACTGCAGGAGGCATGGGTTCGATCCCTGGTCGGGGAACTAAGATGCCGCACGGCCAAGGCAAAAAGTAAAAATAAAAACGTGGCATATCCATACAATGGGATTATCCAGCCATAAAAAGGAATGAGGTACTGATTCATGCTACAACATGGAGGAAGCTTGGAAACATTATGCTAAGTGAGATCAGCCAGACACAAAAGACCACATACTTAATGATTCCATTTACATGAAATGTCCAGAATAGGCAACTTCTCAGAGGCAGTGGTTTGGGGTTGGCAGGGGTTGGGAGAGGAGGTGGGTGAGGGATGAGGAGGGACTGCTGATGGGCACAGGAGGGGTTTCTTTCGAGGGTGATTGAAGATTCTGGGACGAGACAGTGCTGATGGTTGCACAACTTTGTGAATACACTAAAAACCACTGAATTGTACAATCTTAAAGGGTAAATTCTACGGTTTGTGAATTATATCTCAAATCTTTTTAAAGAGATGGCAGCCCTTGCTAGCTATGCGGGCATGGGCAGGCATACTACTTATTCTTTCCATCCTCACCTATAAAACACAGTCATCAATTTTACTCCAATAGGGCTTCCCTGGTGGTGCAGTGGTTGAGAATCTGCCTGCCAATGCAGGGGACACGGGTTCAAGCCCTGGTCTGGGAGGATCCCACATGCCGCGGAGCAACTGGGCCCGTGAGCCACAACTACTGAGCCTGCGCGCCTGGAGCCTGTGCTCCACAACAAGAGAGGCGGCGATAGTGAGAGGCCCGTGCACCGCGATGAAGAGTGGCCCCGGCTCGCTGCAACTAGAGAAAGCCCTCGCACAGAAACGAAGACCCAACACAGCAAAAATAAATTAATTAATTAATAAACTCCTACCGCCAACATCTTAAAAAAAAATTATACTCCAATAAAGATGTTAAAAAAACAAACAAAAAACGCAGTCATAGTTGTACCTGCCTCATAGGGCTGTTGTGAGACACACCTAAGATCATCCAAGAAAAGCACCTCTCTTAGTATCTGCCATGTAGAAATGTGTTGATAGAGACCATTTGTTATTATTTCCTTTCCCCAAAATGTGTTCCTTTTGATTGCTATTTTCTTCAATTAAAAAAAAAAAAGTCAGGATACATTTTGTTTGAAATTACTCCTGATTGATTTTTGGCTGCAGGAAGCTCAGAGCTCTCTCTACATAGAATCCTCAAGTACTTGATCTAACATAAAATACAATAGTATTCAACAAAAATTAAAATATGATAACTTGGGTATAGTTTAGGGAACCCAAATCCAGCACCACTACCACTACTAATACTACTGTTACGAACACACACAGGAAGGAGTGAGGAAGAGGAAGCAGGGCTGACATTTGTTGCTTCAAATGCTTTATATCCATCGCGACTTGTCATGACAGTGGCAGGTATGGAGGAGACAGCTATGATTTCCCCAGTCCTGGGCGTAAGGACACAGTCAGCCTTGAGGGCTGACACGTGTGCGTACACGCACACACACACACCATGAAAAGTGCTGTCATACAGGTGTGTCCTGGGATAAACGGGAGCACAGGAGACAGCAGATCCACTCTTGAGCAGGCAGGTCAGGAAGGCATCACAGAACTCTACGAGCCTTGAAGACCACGTGGGTGTTCGCCCCAGGAAGGACGGAGAGGGAAAGGCACTCCTAGCCTAGCAAACGGCACAAACGCAGGAAAAGTACACAGTGTGCCGTGTGTCTGGAACACACGGGTACCCGAGAGTGAAGGTGGAGAAACCGGACCTGGCATGTAAGGGGCAGCCGTCGCCAAGGTAAAGCTCTAGACTTTGTCTTAGGAAGTGGGTGCTAGCAAAGGCTGTGTGAGCCAGAGAGCAGCCCCACTGGCAACCTGCCCTTGCTCCTCTGCTGCTCACAAAAGCTCGAACTAGCTTTTCCAGTAAGCAGGCTTGAGGTGACCTCTGAAAATGGTTTGCTGTTCACTTGACCCAGAAAACCTCACAAAATCATGCAAAACAAGAGGTTCAAATCTTCACGTTCATTCTAAGAACACTCATGAAACTGCCCAGGCCATAAAAGGTATGCACATCTAAAAAGCTACCGAGTATCTGAAGAATGTCCCTTTACAGAAGCGATGGGTGCCATTCCATCATTCCAGTGGTGAAGTTAGTAGGTGTGCTCAGTGGGGCTGGACGCACGGTCGATGGCCCCAAAAGAGTGCTGAATTTTTACTGCACATGCTCAAAAATGCAGAGAGGGATGCTGACCTTTAGGGCCTAGATGTAGATCCCCTGATCAGTGAGCACACTCAGGTGAATACAGCTCCCAAAATGCAGCTCAGGACTTAGCAGAGCCCATGGTCCGATCAACCTGTGCATGAGCTCTCCCGGCCACACTGAGATGATCTTCACTGAAAAAGAGCAGACTGGGGCTTCCCTGGTGGCGCAGTGGTTGAGAGTCCGCCTGCCGATGCAGGGGACACGGGTTCACGCCCCAGTCCGGGAAGATCCCACATGCCGCAGAGCGGCTGGGCCCGTGAGCCGTGGCCGCTGAGCCTGCGCGTCCGGAGCCTGCGCTCCGCAGTGGGAGAGGCCACAGTGAGAGGCCTGCGTACCACAAAAAAAAAAAAAAAAAAAAAAGCAGATTGTCCCTAAACCAGGAAAGGAGGTTGCACAGAAGAAAAAGATACCCCAGAAGAAACTGAAGAAACAAAAACTTATGGCCTGAGATTAAATTCTGCAAAAAAAAAAAACGCAAATAAAAGTTTTTTAAAAACACCTCAAACTAGTTTTCTTGGCAAACAGCTGCAGCGCAGTAAGCATGTAGCGGAATCTGACCACATGAGAACACCAGTTCCTAACTTCAGACAAGTAAGGTCAGGGTCCCTGTTGCACAGATGAGGCCACGGGAGAAGTAACAGTAAGCAGAATGTTCAACGCCAAGGCTGGGGCACAGACCAGAACTCCTCACCAGAAGGATGCAGGGGAAGCTCAGGAAGAAGCAGGGGAAGCCCAGAAGGAAGGACAGACGGGTGGGAAGCACCAGTCAACCTCTGCAGATTTAAAGAAAGCAAAACACTGTCCATGGCGCAAGAGGAGATTAAACCGGACACTGGCAAGTCCCTCCTTAGAAACCATGAAGCCGTAATGGAAGCTTTATCAGCACTTTCCAACAGAACCTTCTGTGATGACGGAAGATGTTCTAACCCTGTGCTGTCCCAGTACGGCAGGCATCAGCCAAGCATGGCCACTGAGCACCTGAGATGTGGCTAAGCATGACCGAGAAGCTGAATTTCAAATTAAATTTCAAATAATTTCAGTTTGGACAGCCTCCCATGCCCCAAGGCCTCCATATTGGACCACACAGTTTTAGGACCTACCTCTTGTCCTATTCCTTATAGCTACTGTTTTTAGACACATGGAACAGAGGGAGTTTGGGATCCCTTCCCACTTTATAATCATTCCATTACTTCTGAGCTATTCCAAACTGTTCTGAGGGGCCTCAAATTTGTTTAGTCATAAAAGAGAGGTATTAGACGTCCTTTGTTAGATGACTCCCCAAATTCTTAGCATTCACTCAGTGAGGTACCAGCAGTGCCCCCTCTAGGTGAATAAAACCAGGGATTGTTTTGAGAGAATCAGCCCACATGTTTTCATTATGACCATAAATATTCTGGTACGTGCTTCTGTGAGGATGGTGGGATGCGGTGAGGTCAGGACTGGATGACATCTGAAGTCCCTCACAATCACGTGGTTTCAGATTCCACAGACACCACTGGGTTAGTCCCGGTGGCAGGTGCTTCGCTGCTGTGATGCCGTGCAGCCAAGACAGCTAAGCACCTCTCCAAAGCCCTCTGGCTCACACCCCAGGGTGGCAGACAGTCAGGAAAGCTGTAGTCATTCGTCATCAGAAACCGAGTTTCCTGGGAGAATCAATTAAACAGCAGCTACGCATCTCCTTACTCTTCACACAAGGCATAACACACAGCCTGATAGAATTCCCCACCCATACCTCCCCACAACAGACAAGCCTTCTGATTCCCAGAAATAGTCCACACACCCCCATGCTTGTATGGAAAAGACTGGAAGGATGGACCCCACGGGGGGTCACGTGACCTCTTTCTGTTGCTATTTCTCTACACAGATAAGGCTCTGGAAGGATGCACACTCAAATAGTATCATCAGAGATTAGGTCTGGGGCTGGGATTTGGGGTGATTTTTTTCCTTCTTTATACTTTCCTATTTTCTGAATGTTTTGCATTTGCGTACAGGTAATGTTCGCAATTTTTAAAAACCAATGCTACTTCCATTACAGGGAAAAAAATGCCTTCACAAGCTGTCAGCAGTGAACTCGCAACAGGAGTTATGTTTGTGGTGGGGATGGGGGTGCCAGTCAGAAAGGAGGCAGCTGAGCCGAAAGGGGGTCCTGGGCGCCCCCCCAGAGTTTGAACCCCACTGCCTCTCTCCCCATCGTGGGGTTGGCTGGAGACTTAACCTCCAGAGGCAGCGATAATCATCCCCTCCTGTCACACGTTCATCCTTTAGGGGCTGAAAGGCAGGGGAGAAGGTACTAACGCCCAATTAGCATCCGAAGAGACTTAGCAGAAGTAGACTTAGAAGTAGAAGAGACTTTGTGAACTTAGTATACGAGTCAACCCCACAAGCAAATCCACCTTTCATGTTCTATTCTATAACCCAGTACTTCCGCTGGTATAGATTCATATATATACACACCTAGAGGTACCAGAAGATGTGTGTTCAAAGATGTTTATTATAGCATCATGTATAACAACCACAATCAAATTAAACGTCTGTCAGTGAAGGACTCAAATAAAGCACTGACATCCACCCCTTAGAACAGCATCTGGTCATCTAACAGGAGTGTAGTAGATCTAGATGTCCAACAGGGAAAAATCTACAAGATACATTAATAAGTGTAAAAAAACCAAAGGATAGAACAGTGTGCGTGAAACGATCCACTTGTGTAAAAACCAAATGTAGAGCTACAGATACATACACACTAATGCATGCCTAAATTTACTAGGCTGATGCACCAAAGAGCAGTCATCTCCAATGAGCACTTATGGCAACAGGTGAAGATATGTCCTTTTGATTTGATCCCTTTCTGTTCTATTTTATAAAAAGTAAAACAATACATATAAAAAGAAAACAATTTTATACTGCCCTGCCTAGGTGTTTATAAAATACTGATGTAATGTCCAGAACTCCTACTATAATTCCTGGAAAATAAACCAGGCCAGAGGGAAAAAAGCTTTAGAAGTGGGGCCCTACCCGTATATCCAGACAAAACTATAATTCAAAAAGACACGTGCACCCCTATGTTCATAGCAGCACTTTTCATAGCCAAGACATGGAAACAACTAAGTGTCCATCAACAGATGAATGGATAAAGAAGATGTGGTACATATATACAATGGAATACTACTCAGCTGTAAAAAAGAATGAACCAATGCCATGTGCAGCAACATGGATGGACCTAGAGATGATCATACTAAATGAAGTAAATCAGAAAAAGAAAGACAAATACCATATGATATCACTTATATGTGGAATCTAAAATACGACATAAATGAACTTATCTATAAAACAGAAACAGACTCAGAGACACAGAGAATAGACTTGTGGTTGCCAAGGGGGAGGGGGTGGGGGAGGAGGGATGGATTGGGAGTTTGGGATTAGCAGATGCAAACTGATATACACAGAATGGATAAACAACAAGGTCCTACTGTAGAGCACAGGGAACTATATCCAATATCCTGGGATAAACCATCATGGAAAAGAATATGAAAAAGAATGTATACACATATATGACTGAGTCACTTTGCTGTACAGGACAAATTACCACAACACTGTAAATCAACTAGACTTCAATAAAATAAATTTTTTAAAAAAGAAGTGGGGCCCTACCTATGATTAAAGACCACATTTGGAGCAAGTCAAGAGGGGCATTACAGTGAGTGCAACTGTCGTAAGCGAGTCAAGGAGAGAAGATGTCTCCAGAAAGAAAAACATAAACAAAATCATTGTGAAGAAATCATTTCAGGTTGTATTTAGAAGCAGAACAGGGAGGTATAACCAGGCAAGACATTTCCACGTCCTCCCTGAGCAAGACAGCAGATAGGTTACAGTAAATGGAAGCCTAAGAAGTCTGAAGCGTGGGTCTTCCTATCAGATACATGGAATACAGAAAAAGAATGCAAATGGATATCGTAACTAAATTTGAACTAATGACATAAAAGGGGTAGCCATTTGAACGTTAATTCATTAATTTTAACAAATATTTATTGCCCTAAATAAATTCATCGGTCAATTATTTCCTATACAATTTTTTGTTTGTTTGTTATTTTGCGGTACGTGAGCCTTTCACTGTTGTGGCCTCTCCCGTTGTGGAACACAGACTCCAGACGCGCAGGCTCAGCGGCCATGGCTCACGGGCCCAGCCGCTCCACGGCATGTGGGATCTTCCCAGACCGGGGCACGAACCCGTGTCCCCTGCATCGGCAGGCGGACTCTCAACCACTGCGCCACCAGGGAAGCCCTACAATTTTTTAATTGAAGTACAGTTGGTTTACAATATTGTGTTCGTTTCAGGTGTACAGCAAAGTGATTCAGCTGTGGGGTTTTTTCAGATTATAATCCATTATAGATTATTAAAATACAAGACATTGATGGTAATTCCCTGTGCTACACAGCAAATCCTTGTTGCTTATCTATTTTACGTATAGTAGTTTGTATCTGTTAACCCCATATGCCTAATTTATCCCTCCCCTGCCATCCGCTTTAGCAACCTCAAGTTTGTTTTCTATGTCTTTGAGTTTGTTTCCATTCTGTATATGCATTCATTTGTATTATTTTTTTAGATTCTACATATAAGCGATAACAAATAGTATTTGGCTTTCTCTGTCTGACTTATTTATTTCCTGTATTTAAGGATAGGAGATCCTCCAAATAATCCATGAAAATGCCTACCTCCTCTCTCCTATCCCCTGCGCATCTGTACCAAGATCTCAGACTGAATCCTGAGGAGAAGCTAATTCATACATGGATACCAAACTACCTGAGAACATTCTGACACACTTAGATGCAGAAGCACCTTACAGAGCGCTTCGTCGAGCTGGGGTCTCGTTTTATTTAAGGGTCTGTGACAAGGAGTCTTCGTGAACAGTAAGTCTGACTCCTCTGCCACCGCCACAATGACACCATCTGCTCAAGCTTCTCCGCATACCAGTTACCAGCTGCCTAAATGGACAACACAGAAAGACGCAGAAGTGTCTTTCCAGAATCAGTTCCAATAAAGTGTCTGCATTCCCTTTCACTCTACCTACAAGCAAATCCTCCCACCTTTCTCTTGGCTTTAAATGTAAATGTCACAGGACAAGTATGAATTCCTCGATGGTGGAGAACTTTAAAGATACTATGGAAAACAGCTTCCCCCAAGAAGCCAATCACTGGGCTGAAGGCTGATCCCAGCAGATGCAACGCCCCCCCTCCACCCCACCCCGCAGTGACTTACCTTAGAATTCATCTCCATGTGGTATTTGGCACAAGCTCGAAGCTGAGTCACCCAGAACTGTTTCTCTTTTGCATCAGCAGCTAAAATAGAGAAAGAAAGGCTTGGAGCAACTGAGCCAAAACACATTCAACCCATTTCTACACGCACCTGAGGGGTTGGGGGCCTGGGAATGAAGGAGCGAAAGGCAAATGCAGATGGTACTCATGCCAAAAATCTGACGACACCAAATCTCAATCAAAAATCCTTTTTTTTTTAACAAATCTAAAAAGTTTTGAGAAACTTAAAGGGATTTTCAGAATTCCATCTTCCTGGATGGAATCACTTGAACACATACAGATCAATTTCTCCAAAAGTAATCAATACACTTATATTCTTTCTTTTTTTAAATTTCTAACAGATTTTTTAACAGCTTTTTTTTTTAACAGCTTTGAGATAGAATTTACATACATAAAATTCACCTGTTTTTAATACTAAGTGATTTCTAGTCTATTTACAGAATAGTACCACCATGACCATAATCTTGGTTTAGAATATTTCCAGTATCCCCCAAAGAATCCTCCACCCATCAGCAGTCAATTCCCATTTCTCTCTCCCCACCCCCTTTCCCATCCCTAGGCAACCACTAATCTGCTTCCTGTCTCATAGATCTGCCTATTCTAGACATTCCATATGAATGCTCCCATGCAGTATGTGGCTGCCTTCTTTTACTTAATGTTTTGCAGGTTCATCCACATTGTAGCATTTTTATTGCCCCTAACACATTTTTTTTAATGTCTCTTTTCAAATTATAAATACCAACTCAGAAACTTCAAACAGAACAAAACTGAATAAAGTAAGTTTCTTGTCATTAGAAGGGAGTTAGAGGTGGAATTTCTTTTTCAGTGGGGCATTATCTAAGTGGCTGCAAATATGCTTTGTTAAAACACTTTGCTTTACTGTGTAGTACACAGTGGGGGCACCTAATATAGTCCTATGACAGGTGCTTAATGAAGGTTTCCCTGAAGAAGTGACAAAAAAATTCCGTCTTAAACCACGTTAAAAACTTAACTTACTCTGAAATGTCTGTTATGAGAACAATCTGGCCAATTTTTTAAACTCTTCTGAAAAAGTCATTTCTACTTCTTTAAAAAGCAGCAGGGAAGAGAAAACATTATTTTTAATGCCTCTACCACATGTGGCTAAAAGGAGGATCAAAGTACAGTGTTTGAGGCCCCTTTGTTAACTATCGGAGTTGTAATGTGGAGTTATCAGCCTTTACAAAATTAGCGTTCAGTTGAATTACCATTTTAATATATGTTCTCAAGGGTTCTTATTACGACTGAACGGAACAAGGTACAAAATGTTGACTTACAGAGCCTCAAATGTCCCCCAAAGAGACATTACAGTACTAGTCACTTGCATAGTCACAATCTTCCATCTACACCCCCATCTCTTAAATATATAAAATTATTTTCTTAAAAGATCATGGATACATAATAGGTTCTAATAACATCCAAGTTAATTTAATTGCATAACTCACTGCATAAATATTTTAACAGAATATTTACTGCATAAATGTTAAATATGCAGAAAACAAAATGATTCCCCTAGAAATTTGTGTCATTTACAAAAATGAGCCTGTCATCTGTCAATAAAACCCAACTTCAGCTTGAACTTCTGGTGAAGAAATCTGGAAGTGCAGACCAGCGTAAGACTGGGTGAACCCTACTTCCAAAGAATAAAAGGATTCTGCAGAAACCAGAGCCATTTTCCTTAGGAACATGAAGAATTGCTGCTTTGTGGCAGTACCCAAAGGCTCTGCACCAAAAATATTCCCAAAGCTGTTCATCTATTAACATCAAGATTCATCTCTACATGTATGTAGCGAGACGTGAAATGAGAAAACCAATGCCCAGATTCTTTGGGATGGACAAAGGACCAGGCAGAAAGAGGCAGAAATGTGTCCTCCCTCTGCTGTAGTGGGTAAGTTTAAGCTAAATTTAGCCCTTGTGATTAGTTCATGCAGATAATAAAATTTTTATGTTTGCTATTAAAACAACCCTTAAAAAAAAAAACTTGGGGTTTAATAACCCAGAGAATAACAACTAAAAGGCAAAATGAGATGGCTCAAATGGTTAATTGGTTGGGCTGTTATTTTGTACGGGTTCGTGTCATTTTAGAAACCACAGGCGGGTTTATAGCAATACAAGCCTACCTCAAGAAACAAGAAAAATCTCAAATGAACAAACTAACTTTACACCTAAAGGAACTAGAGAAAGAAGAACAAACAAAACCCAAAGTTAGTAGAAGGAAAGAAATCATAAACATCAGAGCAGAAATAAATGAAATAGAAACAAAGAAAACAATAGCAAAGATCAATAAAACTAAAAGCTGGTTCTTTGAGAAGATAAACAAAACTGATAAACCATTAGCCAGACTCATCAAGAAAAAGAGGGAGAGGACTCAAATCAATAAAATTAGAAATGAAAAAGAAGTTACAACAGACACTGCAGAAATACAAAGCATCCTAAGAGACTACTACAAGCAACTCTATGCCAATAAAATGGACAACCTGGAAGAAATGGACAAATTCTTAGAAAGGTATAACCTTCCAAGACTGAACCACGAAGAAATAGAAAAAATGAACAGACCAATCACAAGTAATGAAATTGAAAGTGATTAAAAATCTTCCAACAAACAAAAGTCCAGGACCAGATGGCTTCACAGGTGAATTCTATCAAACATTTAGAGAAGAGCTAACACCCATCCTTCTCAAACTCTTCCAAAAAATTGCAGAGAAAGGAACACTCCCAAACTCATTCTATGAGGTCACCATCACCCAATACCAAAACCAGACAAAGATACTACAAAAAAAGAAAATTACAGACCAATATCACTGATAAACATAGATGCAGAAATCCTCAACAAAATACTAGCAAACAGAATCCAACAACACATTAAAAGGATCATACACCACAATCAAGTGGGATTTATCCCAGGGATTCAAGGATTCTTCAATATACGCAAATCAATCAATGTGATACACCATATTAACAAACTGAAGAATAAAACCCATATGATCATCTCAATAGATGCAGAAAAAGCTTTTGACAAAATTCAACACCAACTTAAGATAAAAATTCTTCAGATGTGGGCATAGAGGGAACCTAACTCAACATAATGAAGGCCATATACGACAAACCCACAGCAAACATCATTCTCAATGGTGAAAAACTGAAAGCATTTCCTCTTAGATCAGGAACAAGACAAGGATTCCACAGTCACCACTATTACTCAACATAGTTTGGACGTCTTAGCCATGGCAACCAGAGAAGAAAAAGAAATAAAAGGAATACAAATTGGAAAAGAAGAAGAAAAAGTCACTGTTTTTAGATGACATGATACTATACATAGAGAATCCTAAAGATGCCACCAGAAAACTACTAAAGCTAATCAACGAATCTGGTAAGGTTGCAGGATACAAAATTAAAGCGCAGAAATCTCTTGCTTATACTCTAACAACGAAAGATCAGAAAGAGAAACTAAGGAAACAATCCCATTCACCATTGCAACAAAAAGAATAAAATACCTAGGAATAAACCTACCTAAGGAGGTAAAAGACCTGTACTCAGAAAACTATAAGACACTGATGAAAGAAATCAAAGATGACACAAACAGATGGAGAGATATACCATGTTCTTGGATTGGAAGCATCAATATTGTGAAAATGACTATACTACCCAAAGCAATCAACAGATTCAATGCAATCCCTATCAAATTACCAATGGCATTTTTTACAGAACTAGAACAAAAAGATCTTAAAATTTGTGTGCAGACACAAAAGACCCCAAACAGCCAAAGCAGTCTTGAGGGAAAAAAACGGAGCTGGAAGAATCAGACTCCCTGACTTCAGACTATACTACAAAGCTACAGTAATCAAGACAATATGGTACTGGCACAAAAACAGAAATATAGATCAATGGAACAGGATAGAAAGCCCAGAGATAAACCCATGCACCTATGGTCAACTAATCTATGATAAAGGAGGCAAGGATATACAATGGAGAAAAGACATTCTCTTCAGTAAGCGGTGCTGGGAAAACTGGACAGCTACATGTAAAAGAATGAAATTAGAACACTCCCTAACACCATACACAAAAATAAACTCAAAATGGATTAAAGAACTAAATGTAAGGCCAGACACTATAAAACTCTTAGAGGAAAACATAGGCAGAACACTCTATGACATAAATCACAGCAAGATCCTTTTTGACCCACCTCCTAGAGAAATGGAAATAAAAACAAAAATAAACAAATGGGACCTAATGAAACTTAAAAGCTTTTGCACAGCAAAGGCAACCATAAACAAGACGAAAAGACAACCCTCAGAATGAGAGAAAATATTTGCAAATGAAGCAACTGACAAAGGATTAATCTCCAAAATTTACAAGCAGCTCATGCAGCTCAATATCAAAAAAAAAAAAACCTCAGTCAAAAAATGGGCAGAAGACCTAAATAGACATTTCTCCAAAGAAGACATACAGGATGGCCAAGAAGCACATGAAAAGCTGCTCAACATCACTAATTATTACAGAAACGCAAATCAAAACTACAGTGAGGTATCACGTCACACCAGTTAGAATGGGCATCATCAGAAAATCTACAAGACTGACAATTTTTCTGGCGATGTGCCCATGACAGGAATGCTGGAAGAATGATCTAGCGATCAAATCACACCGCTGCAGACAACTCTGGCCCATCAGAAAACCTGCGAGGTGGATATGCCTCGCGGGCGACAAGACCTACAGTTCCGGCCAAATGCTGGGCTCCCCCAAGACCTGAGGAGAATGCTTAGCAGACCTCGGCTTTCAAGAAGCAAAGAGAAGGGGAGAAGGTGGACAACAGGACATAACACCAGTTGGCTTTTCACCAGGCTCTAGGGCCACAATGGGTTAAATAAAGTACAAGTGAAGGGGCCTCTAGTAAGAGCTGGTTCTAGAGAAGCTTTGAGAGGAGGACACCATGACCCTTAAAAGGCTTGACCTGTGCTCAGATCACAGCCCCACGGGCATTGGAGGAAAGACTGACAGTATACAGTCCAGGAAAATATATACTGAGCTAATATGAAAAATCTGCCCAAGTCCTGAGGCTCAGCCAGGTTTGCGACTCACCTTTTGTTTGCCCTTAATTGCTCAGTTAATTAGGACAAACACTTCCTAATGTCATCTCCTCTCCCCACCCCAGGGGTAGGAGAAGCAGCATCTGTCACCAGAGTCCGCAAACCCGGCAAATTGCTAAAGGGGATTTTTTTTAAAAATCAAAAAACAAGAGAGCCATCACCATGGTAACAGTGAACCCAGGAGGCCCGTCTGAAAAGTTCCCGGGAAAAGAACGTACCTCTCAGTTTGTACATCTCCCCATTGGCAGAGTACACGACCAGCATATGAGGCGCTTCGTCACTCAGGGACACGATGGCGCCAGACAGAGACAGGGCCCCTCGGGGCTTCTGGTGTTTGCTTTGCTCATTCACAAAATACTGCAGGATACCAGCCTCAAAATCCAGCACAAAGTACCTGTGTGGAGAAACCACAGTGCATCAGTTTTCTCTCCAAGCAAAGAAGAAAAAGAACATAATCCTTAGACTGACATCAAGGATCCCAATCCAGGATGCTGGAAGCTAAACGTCCCTGCCAGGCACCCACACAAGTCATCCCCGTGTAGGGAGAGAGCACCCAATTCTTAACAGAGCAGAACTTGTCATGGCCCCTGAGGCAAGGGCAAGGGCCAGGCCCATTCTCGATTGGGTGCAATGCCCATTCATACGTAAGCCTCAGAATGGTAAAGAAGAGGGAAGCATTGGGACACAGACTCTGGTAACAGGCTCCACGTGACTTCACAGGAACAGCTGAAATTCACAGCCCAGAAGCAGCAAGCTGGGCCAGACTCCAGCCAACAGCCTGGGCACTGTATGGGGCCTGAGCTCCAGAGCTGGTCAATCCAGCCAACTGGAGGTGCTCACACAGCCCCCTGGGCACCCTCCAGCGGGCCCTTCTGTGGATCACTTTTCACACAAAGGGACAAGAATTCCCTCCTCTCTGGGAGGCTGTAATGCCACTGGAGTCTACATTCAGGGTGAAAACAGGGAAACTGCTAGTTGCTTGAATCACTCAAACAAATCTTGGTAGCCGAGTACCTGGCCTGTTGATAGTCACCATCTATCACCAGGAAGCAATCAAGACAACTTCCCCTTCTCCACCAGGACGAGTTGTTTTCATGTGAGACCCACGTGCCCCCTGGGACCCAGAGGCTCACCACAACCCCTGCTGACTCTCCCAGCCTCTCACTTTCTGCTCCACCCACGCTGGCTCACCCAGCTGCCTTCCACCACTTTGCTCATGCTGTTTCCCCCACCTGGAGCAGTTACCCGAAGTGATACAGATTGTTACCAATCCACGACATCGAAACTCTTCCCACAACTGGGCTTCGCATCACCATCCAACTGCACCGTCAGTAGGTTTGTCTCATTAAAGAAAGAGTTGAGGCGTTGTCTGACACACATGGCGCACACAAGCCACAATACCAGTCTCAAATCAACCACGGCGCAATTGGGGGGTGGGAGGAAGCAAGTTCTTCATCAGCTTGAGATATACTTGCCACCCCCGTGGCTAGAACGTGGTTCCCTCCCCTATTTACTGCACGGTAACTTCAGGAACAACTCAGGTGCCACCAACTTGAGAAAGCGTCTCCTGACGAGGTCAAATCTTCCTCCCACAAGCTCTCACTTTGAACTCACCCCTCATGGCCCTGGCCTCATTGGGTGTCTACATTTGCAGGATTATGCGATTCAATGTCTGGTTCCCCCCAGACTCTACGCTGTTCGGAGGTGGACAGTGCCTGACACCTCACTGATGCTCAGTTAATATTTATTCAGTGAATGAATGAAAGGGAAAAAACTACCAAATTCCACCCTTTTCAATCCGTGCACCAAAGCAGCTGGGTCACCACTGTGAACTTGCAGAGGCACTGGAAAATATGTCACACTTCTGAGGGATATAGAGTGATGCTCAACATCGGTCAGATATAAAGCATACGAACAACTCAGGCAGTTTTCACAGTTTCGATACTAGTTGCACTGCATTCCTTTCAAAGACATAGCATCTTTGCAAAGCTGGGTTTTCAGCAGCTGCTGGGTTAACAAGGAAACATCGACAGGGAATAGGAAGAGGGCAACGATGCCAACAAAATCCCAAGGTTTGAGAGAGAAGCTGTGCAGAATCCGCAGACACACACAGTCCATCAACAAACACTTGCAGTTATTTAAGGGAGAAACATATTCATAACGTAGAAACATAAACATTTATGTTGATTAGTTTTTCAAAAGGCCACTGAGTTTTTAGGACATCAATGTACATGAAGTTGTTTGGAGCTGACTGCTTTAATAATAATTTTTTAAAAGCTGGAGCTTCCCTGGTGGCGCAGTGGTTGAGAGTCCGCCTGCCGATGCAGGGGACACGGGTTTGTGTCCCGGTCCGGGACGATCCCACATGCCGCGGAGCGGCTGGGCCCGTGAGCCATGGCCGCTGAGCCTGCGCGTCCGGAGCCTGTGCTCCGCAACGGGAGAGGCCACAACAGTGAGAGGCCCGCGTACAGCAAAAAAAAAAAAAAAAAAAAAAAGCTGACTGCTTTCATAATAAATGAAACTGTAGGATATTTTTTAACCTCTAAGCACCACGAACCAAGAAAGTTTACAAAATTCTGACTTAATTGATTCTCACAGTAACCAACAGACAGCCATCATTATTCCCCATTTTACAGGCACTAAGACTCAAAGAAACTCAAAATCTAAGTCCCACTTGTCTGTGTCCAAATCCACACCTGGTTCAGTCCAGCACTCACAAACTCTCCTTCGAGTCTCACGCAAGTCCCCCCGCTTGTCGCTTGCTCTGTGTCACCTCTCCTGTATCCACTTAGGTATTTTATTCTCCAAAGCTTCCTGCTCCAACAGAGCTAGCCGGGCTGAAAGCACCTTTGCCTGGCCACAGAGGTCCCACCTCATCCCCATCCCACAGAGCAGGCGCACCTGACGACCCAGGTCTCAACCCTCCAAAACTCCAATTCCTCTAAGAAACATTAATTATTTGTAACATTCCAAATGTCCTGGCCAAGGCTATTTACCTTTTTTACCCCTCTCCTTCCCTATCTCTCGAGTCACAATAATAAGGATATACTTCTGGTATCCACGATTAGCATGGATAAATCAAGACACAAAAATGTGCTCCTGGACCAGGACTATTCAAAGTGCGGTTCCTCGCCCAGCAGTATCAACATCACCTGGGAGCTTATCTGAAACGTAAATTCTTGGCCCCACCCAAGACGTGCTAAATCAGAAACCGGTGGGGGTGTGGGGCGGCCAGGAAGCTTCCAGGTGATTCTGATGCAGCTCAAATTTGAGAAGCACTGGCCTAAACTAATAGCTCATCACCCAATCCCTACCCTCCATTTCCAGGAGACACAAGCAGAATACATTACCCAGCTTTCCTCGTAAGGACGTGTGGCCATTTGAGCTGTAGCCAACAGAATGTGAGCAGAAGAAACGCAAGCCAGGCCTATAACATACAGACAGACAGACGCATGCACATGTGCGCACACACACACACACACACACACACACACACACACACATAGACATACAGATTGGAATGCAGACACCCTGCAGGGCAACTCGGGATCCACAACAGGTGTGGCAAAGACACAAGAGGGAAGCAGCCTGGATCCCCGAATTACCACCTGGAAGAGAGTCACCTCATTTCTACATGGATGAGAAAGAAGCTTCTGCTTATTAGGCCACTAAGATCAGTTAAAGAAGCCAGCCTGACAAATTCACAAAAAATATTTTTTAAATGTCTATTTTCACATCCTTCTACTTGAAATGTGCTCCTCTCCTCCCTTCTGTGATGTGAAGACCAAATTCCGTCAACGAGAGAATACCCGGGGTGATTTCTGAGCCGCCAGTGGTCACATTGTTCAAATGCTGACCCTGCGCTTCTCTTTAAGAGGAAATGTTCTCACGAAATTGAGTTATATGTAGTGAGGTGGATGGACCTAGAGTCTGTCATACACAGTGAAGTAAGTCAGAAAGAGAAAAACAAATACCGTATGCTAACACATATATATGGAATCTAAAAAAAAAAAAAAAGAAAGTGGTACTGATGAACCTAGTTGCAGGGCAGAAATAAAGAGGTAGACATAGAAAACGGACTTGAGGACATGGGTGGGAGGGCAAAGCTGGGGCGAAGTGAGAGTAGCAACGACATATACACACTACCGAATGTAAAATGGTTGTCTGGTGGGAAGCAGCAGCATAGCACAGGGAGATCAGTTCGGTGCTTTGCGATGACCTAGAGGGGTGGGATAGGGAGGGTGGGAGGGAGCCTCAAGAGGGAGGGGATATGGGGACATGTGTATGCATATGGCTGATTCACTTTGTTGTGCAACAGAAACTAACGCGGTATTGTGAGGCAATTATACTCCAATAAAGATCTATTAAAAAAAGAGCAAATGTTTTCCACGTGACCTATATTTAATGTCAGCACAGCCACGGTGACTGCAGCTGTGCAGACACGGCTCCTGGCAAATCACAGGATGAAGAGCAAGAATCCGTACAAGCGTAGGGAAGGAACCTCGGCTGCGACTACAGCATTCTGTGTCTCCAGCCGCCCCTGCACCCCCCAAACCGCTCTGGCAGAGCAGCAGTGTCCCCCATCCATAAACATGCCTCCTTTACACAGCAGAAAGTAGGAAAGGTACTGCATCGCACAACCTGAACAGGCTTCAAGGAAAAGGCAAGAGCAAGTGGCCCTCAACTCCCCTGCCCACCCCCCATCCACCCTGTGTCGTTGGCTGGAATGGAGAAAGGGCTGAACACCTCTCTCCCCTTTCTGCTCTGCCCGCTCATCAACCAGGCCCCCATCAGCCTTCCCCGCTCCCAGAAGCAGCTTCACAAACGCATCCTGCTCAGACCAACCATATATTTGCAAAGGACATTGTTAAGAAGCTGGTACCAGGAAATGAATTGAATACCGGGGGTTTTTTTCAATAAGGATGACGGAATAACCAGTTGAGGTCACATTATGCAGAATACGGGAACACATTAATGATTTTTCACATTACCTATTTCAAAATGACAACTTAATTCTAACCCCCTGCCTCAGGCAGAAAAAAAAACATATTTCCACTACTTCCTAAAATAGTTTTAATGCAAATGCACAGGTTTGAATCATGTGCACTAAGCAAGGTCATCAATAATTTACTCCTTTGCTAAAGACAGTTAAAAATTCGATCGTATTTGGAAGGGAGTGAAAGGAGAATACCTGATTAAAAATTACAACAGACTAAACATAAAGTGTTCTTTCAGGATGGTCTTTGAAAGTTGATTTAGATTGTGTCACATGCAGGTAGGAGCTGTCCACGCTGCACTACGAAGGGCATTGCCTGTGGGTCACATCCCCTGGGAGGAAAGAAATTACATTTGGATTCCCGCAGGGTCAGGGCTCTGGTCAGGCACTGCTGTTTGAAGCTTGCTGCTGTATCTGAAACTCATAGCTTTCATTCTAAATGGAAAAGTTAACCGTATTCCTGGATGAGGCTTCATTAAATGAGGTGCAAACGCCGGATAGAATCCTGAAACATTCTTTAAGGTTTTTCCCTCTGGAGAAATGAATAAGACGAACCTAATTCCTAGTGGGTTCTTTTCTAATTAGCATCTCGAGCTTTAGTTTGCAACTTAACCAATGTGCAGGTGAACTTAACTGTATACGGAGGGAACATATTTTAGGGACTATGTTAACAGACCAAAGAGGGTGCTGAGAGAGAAAAGAGAGAAAGAGGGGAGACATCAAACCAACCCATGAAAAGAGCCATCAGTCCCAATCAGGCCAGTTTCGGGGTGGCAGCCTCACCCCGTCCCAAAGCTGGGACCCGCGGCGAGTGGCAGGCCCGCCTCAGAAGGGCTGAGGACAGGCCACTGCTTCGAAAACAACATGTGAGCACGTGCACAGACGTAGACACACCTGCATGCACACACACTCACACACGCATACACATTCACGCTCACTTGAGCAGGCCTACACACAAAGTAGCTGCCCTTACCCATCACTGCTCTCCAAGCCTTGCCTCGCTGAGGGTCATCTGTCAACACCTGTAGCCTTTTAATTCCCACCCCCACCTGCCTGACATAGTTTCATGAAGGTTCAACTTCAGGATCTAGAAGTTGAAAACCAGACATATTTACTTTGAGAAGGTGGAGGCACACCAATGGCCATTAGCATCCAGTTAGGAGCAGAAAAATAAAGGGAAAGGATTGGGGGGATGGTGGGGAGGGACATGGGGGAATCAGTTCATTAATGCCAAGAAGCAGAAGGTACAAGCAAACTACAAGAGGGTTACAAAGAGGAAAAAAATGCAGTGAAAAAAAAATCTTTCGAACAGGAACTTTGCCAGACAGGCTTGCTGCTGACAAAAAGCTGAATCATTTCATCTAAACTGAAAAGTGAAAATTAAAGCAAGAGGAAAGGGCTTGAGAAGGGAGGTGATGGCCAGGCCCGTGATGCCTGAGCAGACACCTTTTACACCCACGGTACTACTTCCAGGAGGGAGTCAGGACCCCTCCCGTTCTCCATGGGGCTCCGCCGCTCACTCCACACCAGGCATGAGGCCCCGTCCACCACCCTCCACGCGCGAAAGCGGACCAAGCCCCCAGCTCGCACAGGCGTTTTTCCTGTTGGAATCTGCCTCACCTTCCCAGGCCCTCTATTTTCTTTCTTCTTTTCCCCCCTCGCCCCCACAGTATTTATTAACTATTTATCAAGAGAAGCTATTCTTGGTGGGAATGTAAATTGATACAGCCACTACAGACAACAGTATGGAGGTTCCTTAAAAAACTAAACATAGAACTACCATACAACCCAGCAATCCCACTACTGGATATATACCCTGAGAAAACCGTCATTCAAGAAGAGTCATGT
Organism: Phocoena sinus; assembly: GCF_008692025.1. Lineage (NCBI taxonomy): Eukaryota > Metazoa > Chordata > Mammalia > Artiodactyla > Phocoenidae > Phocoena > Phocoena sinus. Next base: position 52,716,713 of record NC_045773.1, on the reverse strand, counting down.
ACCACAACGTTCATTGCAGCTCTATTTACAACAGCCAGGTCATGGAAGTAACCTAAGTGTCCATCAACAGATGAATGGATAAAAAAGATGTGGCACATGTATACTATGGAATATCAGCCATAAAAAGAAATGAAATTGAGTTATTTGTAGTGAGGTGGATGGACCTAGAGACTGTCATACAGAGTGAAGTAAGTCAGAAAGAGAAAGACAAATACCGTATGCTAACACATATATATGAAATCTAAAAAAAAAAAATGGTTATGAAGAACCTAGGGACAGGACAAGAATAAAGACGCCAACCTACTAGAGAATGGACTTGAGGACACAGGGAGGAGGAAGGGTAAGCTGGGATGAAGTGAGAGACTGGCATGGACATATATACACTACCAAACATAAAATAGCTAGCTAGTGGGAAGCAGCCACATAGCACAGGGAGATCAGCTCGGTGCTTTGTGACCACCTAGAGGGGTGGGATAGGGAGGGTGGGAGGGAGATGCAAGAGGGAAGAGATATGGGAACATATGTATATGTATAACTGACTCACTTTGTTATAAAGCAGAAACTAACACACCATTGTGGAGCAATTATACTCCCATAAAGATGTTAAAAAAAAAAGAGAGAGAAGCTACTCTTTAGCCCAAATATTCACACTTCATAGTTCAAGAACACAGCTCAGTGACAAACTTCCATGGAACCGAACCCAAAGAAATTCTTTACATTCCAAAATACTTTGCACTCTGAAAGATGTCAACCTTCTTCACCGCCTCAGACTCTTTCACGGATTCATAATTTCTGAAGAAATCTGCATATGCCAGGCCCTCTGTCTTCTGAGAAGGTCCTGCTGGAGGCCACCTGTGCCTTGTCCTGGCCATGACAACAGTGACCTTTGTTCTTCAGCTAAAGACTCTTCTCTGGGTTGGGTGACTGACTGCCTAACTGTTCCAGAATCCCAGTCCACACGCCAGCAACACACCAAAATGGCAGCGGCTTGGTCCTGCCGGCCTGGGGCGTCCTGCTCTCCCTACAGTCCCAGGGAGGCCTTGCCCGGTGAAGGCACTACACACCCATATTCCAGGTTTCACCTGCCTTCCAATTCCCTCTTGCCCACAACCACCCGAAACAGCACCATTTCTGAGATCTAGTATCACCACGTTTCTACAACTTCCAACCTATTGCTTATAGAAAATAAAAACTCAAGGAAAATCAGCAAAGCAAAGCATACTCGTGAAGGGAAGGAGGATTTCAAATTGTGGGTGTATTTACCTAAGTTTACCTTAAATCTTCAAAAGGACTATCAGCTGCTGATCATTGATTGACCACCTCTCATCTTCAGAGATGAACGTATCAAAGTTTTCCCCAGAGTTACTTCCGTGGAGCTGCCTGTCTCACATAAGAGAGGGTGTCTCTGCCTCTCCAGGTGGGCCTATGACACATTGGTCACTGTGGTCTCCTTACCTCAGAAGGGTTCACACTCAAAACCCTTAGAGTTTCTGGCTTGAGAAAGAAGGGTAAATCTTCCAGAATTTCTCTCATGATAACCAAACTTCCTGGAGAGGATAGACGATGGATCCAAGCATCAAAACCTCACAAGGTTCCAAGGCACAGCACCTGCAGGCACCCTCGATCCCAGCCAAGTGTTGAAGTCTGGAATCCTCTCAACACAGGGTGATGGTGAGAGAAAAGCAGAGAGGCCTTCTTACATCTCTCAAATCCCTACTATTCAACCTGTCACCAGAGACTTCCACAACCGCCATCACCCCCCACCAAAAGCACTAAGTGAGAGACTCCAACACACTCCAGAAAGTACTAAACTGTCAGAGGGCCCTAAGGCACATCACCAACTCAGGGATAAATATACTCTGTCACATAACTCAGCCGTTATTAAAAATGTCCAGGCATGCAATACAAGTTCAACCTCAAATGTATCAGAGAAATGTCATGTACTATGGCCTGTCTATAGCAGAACCATTATGCTGGTCTTCAGATGTCTTAAAAATATATAAACTGAACCACTGATAAAAATGATTGCTAATGTTTACAGAGCGCTTTCTGTGTGTCACGCATTTGTGCTGCCATATTATCTCATTTACACCTCCCAGCGGTCCTAGGAAGTAGATGTGACCATAACCTCTTTCTACAGATGAAAATTTCAAGTGCAGAAAGGTAAAAAAACGTGCTCAAGGTCTTACGGAGAGGAAGTTAATGGGGTAGACATTAACCAGGGAATCTAGCCTTACAGGCCACGGCTCAAAACTAAGATAACTTGTGTTTATTAAAATACCGTTTTCACTACAAAGATGCAAAAACATAGGATCAAAACGGACAGACAGATAAGAAAAAAAAAATTAAACACAATCAGATTGGGAGATTTTTAGAATTCTCCTTTCACCCAGAGTTGGACAGATATGCAGAAAACAAACGGGGCTATATAGATTCAAAACAATATATTCCCAAGTTTTATTTCAAATGTTACAAATAATTACATATGCCAATGAAAAATATAACTTCTTTTTAGATGTGCATGGAACATTTTCCAAAATGTCGTCTATAAAAACATCAAACATCTAAAAGTAGAAATTTTATAGGGCACAATGTTTGCACCTCATAGCAAAATAACATCTGACATGTTAAATACTTAAAAATAATAAACTAATAGTATTAGTTTCAATAATATATTCACATATAATTATGTCATATTATATATTAGTATTAGGAGAAAATATGGGTGGATATTTTTAAACAGTTAGGGTGGGGAGGGCTCCATAACAAGAGATTGCAAAACCATAAAGAAAAGTATTGACACATATTCCTAAATTTAAAAAAATCTCCAGCTAAAAATAATCCATAAATAAAATTAAAAGACAACCAATAAAGCAGAGTTTTAAAAAAGAATACTGAAGTGTCTTGCCTTCTAAAAAGAATGTTTTTTTTACAGTTTGGGTTACTTCCTCCTGCTTCTGAATCAGCCTGGAAGCTTATTAAAAATGTGGATTCCTGACTCCCAGCCCATACTTAAAGAATCGGAGGCTTCCCTGGTGGCGCAGTGGTTGAGAGTCCGCCTGCCGATGCAGGGGACACGGGCTCGTGCCCCAGTCCGGGAAGATCCCACATGCCGCGGAGCGGCTGGGCCCGTGAGCCATGGCCGCTGAGCCTGCGCGTCCGGAGCCTGTGCTCCGCAACGGGAGAGGCCGCAACAGTGAGAGGCCCGCGTACAGCAAAAAAAAAGAATCAGATTCTTTGTGGCTGAGATCAGGAAATCAGGAAACTGAATTTCAAAGTTTGCCTAGATCACCCAAGTGGAAAAACCAGTACAAAATCGAGTCAGGATAAAACCTTAGAGTGTTACTCACACCCTGTTTTTTTTCTGGTCGTTCAAGCTTTTACCCCTAGGCATTCATTCAACAAACATCTCAGCACTATGGGCCCATGCAACCAAGCGGAATATATTATTTAAGCGTGAGCTGACCTCATTTTGTCTTGGTCTGAAAGAGCCAAAGCCCTGCTCCTAAATCACCACAGCTCAGGCAGTAGGTATCTTGGCTCTGTTACATTGGAAGTATTTTTGAGAAAGATTTAAAGAAAAGTTACGAAGTCACCAGGCCTGGAGTTCCTGTATAATCGGATCATCAACCAGCATCACGTAGGCGCCCACCTGCGCAGAGCAGCCCCAGGACCAGCCCAAGTGAAGCACCTGAAGCACCTGAAGATTAAGGGCCACTAGCCCGAGTGGCTGCTGCCTTGGGAACCACCTCACCTGACAAAGGACCAGCGTAACTCACAGTGAACTCTTAACACAAGATTTGATGTACTGCGCTTGGATTTGATCTATCATGACACTCCATCTGCTTTTAAAGACCAGGTGATTTAATACCAGGAGCAAGAACTGAGAGCTTTCTAACACAAGTTAGTACAGGCTCTCAGAATATTGCCCCGTCACCTTCTGAACTCCTATTAACTCTTAGGTTTCCAAGGACATTAGGTAAGAACTTCAACTACTACTTTAACTAAACTGTAAAATATCGAGACCCATCTTAACGCTCACAATTCATTTTCATTCTTGCCATCAACAACACATGGAACTTACCTGGGAATCCTTGAGATGGACCAAGTCTTGAATCAAGTCTCTGCCTATCACAAAGAGCTTCAACATATACATCAAGTCACAGTGAAAAGGATTCTGATACTGGCTAAAGCCCCGGGACAAAGACGAGTGGCAAGCCCAGGCCTGGTACCCATCAAAATGAAGAGAGATGGGAAGCTGGCCTGCGGAGACCAGGGAAGCAGTTAGGATCAGAAGCAGGCCCCTAGGCTCAGCTATTCTGCCCCAAATATCCAGCTGAGTCAGGCCCTAAGCCCCACTGTCCCTGGATCAGAGTGTCCTTTATTTTTCCCTATGGTTACACGGCATATAGGAAAGAGGTGTGATGTGGCAGCAAGAGGCCTGACTAGACCTGTGGTTTTCAAACATTTGCTGCATCAGAATCACCTGGAACCTTATTACGACACAAGTTCCTGTGCCCCTCCCCCAGATTCAGGAGGTCTGGGTGGAGCCAGAGAACTCTAGCAAGTTCCCATTTGACGGTGATGCTGCAGGTAGGACCACACTTTGAGAGCCACTGAATTCTCACTTTTGTGAACTTGGCCACGGTACTTATCCACCCTGAGCCTCGATGCCCACGCCTGCAAAAGCACAAAGCTGGCTCATTCTCTTTGGAACCATTCCACCATCGCTGTGCCTCAAGGTCTGTCTGGTTATAAAACTGGAACTTCCAAAAGTCCACATCACATTTCTGAATGCAGACAGTGAGTCGGATCCAATGCTCATATCGCATTGTATCAGCAACAGCAGTTTAGTTAACTGACTACAAAGCCAACAAGACAGAACTTAAAACACAAGCCAGTTTTTGCTCTTTTTTGGAGGTGCCATGGCAATATTATTTGGCAAGGTTCTCAGTGTGGTCAGCTGTACCATGTTCTGTGATACGGATAAAGCATTGTGGATACATTTACTCATTCTATGGTTAAACAAAAGAGAATCTACATAAGCCCAGCTATTTTTAAAGAATTTAGCTTTGGTTCCAAAACTAAGTTTTATTTCCAAGAATTCCCTTGTTTCTTAAAAAAAAAAATTTTTTTTAACTGAGTACCAACCTTGCTAGGCACTATATGCTAAATGCTAAAAAGATATTGGGTGGGGGGGCAACAAGGTCCCTGATCTGATGGGGGCTTGGAAAAATGGTGCCAACAGACAATAAAATATTTACAAAAATAAACGTATGACTATAGCTGTTCTGGGTCTCATTTCTCAAGACAAAATGTCCATGCACTGGTGAATGGATAAACAAACTGTGTTACATCCATACAATGGAATACTATTTAGCAATAAAAAGAACACAGTACTGATACATGCTACATGGGTGAACCTCAGAAATACGATGCTACATGAAAGAAACCAGATGCAAAAAGATTATATATTATATGATTTCATTTATGTGAAGCATCCAGAAAAGGGAAATTTATAGAGACAAAATGCAGATGAGCGGCTGTCTGGGGCTGAGGATGGGAACAGTATTAACTACACACTGGCTAGAGGAAATTATTTTTGCTGATAGGAATGTTCTCTAACTGGATTGTGGTGATAGTTGCACAACTATATAAATTAACTAAAAATTACTGAACCGTATACTTACAATGGGTCTATTTTATGGTGTGTAAATTATCCCTTAATAAAGGTGTTTTTTAAAAACTTCAACAATCCTGGCAATAGCCTAGACCAGGGTGGAGGTGACAGAATCACTGCAGGGGTACAATTGTCAGGACCTGATAATGAACTGGGAGTTCTGTTTGGGGACTGTTGCACTTCACACGCCTTGAAAACTTCCAAAAGGTGTTGACTAGCAATTGGATGAATGGAGTTGGAACCCAGAGAAGGTCTGAGCTGGAAATATAAAGATGAAATCATCTAAAAATAAGTAGCCATGGAAGCCAAAGCCATAGGTGAGATTGCACAGAAAGAGAATACAGGGAGGAGAAGTGGGGCAGGGATGAGGGGGCCCAGGATCAAGACGTGAGGAGCTACAACATTAAAGAAGAAAAGAGGCGGACAGAACAAGACAGAGAGGTAGGAGGAAAACCGGAACCCCAGAAAGAGAACGTTCACGAAGGCAGGAGTAATCACCTGTGTCAAATGCTAACAAAATGTCAGTAAGATGGGAACTGAAACATGTCTTCTTTGTGACTATACAAGATCTATTTGTATATTTAAAGAGTCATGGATTTCCATGACCCTAAGTTTATTGTGAAGCAAATCAGTTCCTGCTGGTGTACAAGCCCAACATGTACTGAGTCCATCAGCTGTTTCCCAATACTCATGTTCCATTTTTACTGGAAACAGTGGAAAGATGGATCTCTGGGTCGAAACCAGGGGCTGCAACCTCAGCTCTAGCTAGGATTAACTTGTGGTCTGAAACCAAGTATAGTGGGGACAGCGGACTACCTACCCCACCTACCAAATATCTATTGTCTCTCTCAAATCAAGAGAACTCCAATTTTTATCTGGGCCAATACATGATGCCAGAATACATTTCCCTGCCTTCCTTTCAGCTAGATGTGGTCATCTGACTAAGTTCTAGCTCATGAAGAACAGTGATGAATTAGATCCCTTCCCCTCCTCTACCTGCTTTTTTGGAAGGTAGATGTGATGGCTGGAATTCCAACACTCCTTTTGGACTTTGAGGACACGGCCACACCCTAGGGATGATGAAGCAGAAAGTAAGAAGGAGCATGGGTCTCTGAAATCTGTGGAACCCCCAAACCAACCCTGCAAAGCTTATGCAAAAAAGCATGCATGTACAATGGAATATTACTCAGCCATAAGAAAAGAATGAAATAATGCCATTTGCAGCAACATGGATGGACCTAGAGATGATCATACTAAATGAAGTAAGTCAGACAGACAAAGACAAATATCATATGATATTGCTTACAGGTGGAATCTAAAAATAAAAGATGCAAATGAATCTATTTACAAGACAGAAATAGACCCACAGACATAGAAAACAAACTTATGGTTACCAAAGGGAAAAGGGGGGAGAGATAAATTAGGAGTTTGGGATTAACACACACACACTACTAGATATAAAATAGATAAACAACAAGGACCTATACTATATAGCACAAGGAACTAGACTCAATACTTTATAACAACCTATAAGGGAAAAGAATATGAAAAAGAATATATATATATGTATATATATATATATATATGTACGTATGTATAACTGAATCACTGTGCTGTACACCTGCAACTAACACAATATTGTAAATCCACTCTACTTCAATTAAAAAATAAGTAAATAAAAAATAAACAAGAAGGATCTAAAGGTTAGCAACAACAAAAAATCCCTGCCTTTATCTTATGGTCCTTCTATGGAGGAGAGGAGGGAAGGTGGAAAAGACAATACTTGCTCAGATTGGCCTAACCCTCTGAGGTAGGTATCATTACTACCCCTTTCTAACCATGAAGAAACAGAGAGGGGCTCTCTTTTACCAGAGTCACACAGCCCATAAGCAGTAGAGATAACGTGAGCCCAGGCAATCTGCCCCTAAGCCCTGCACCATCCTGCCTGTCTCAGAAAGCGGTGAGCACACTAAATCTCCCCCCTCAGGACAAGGCGCCTCAGCCTTCAAGCACCTTCTAAGCAGGGGTGTGCGGTGGGAGAACGCACGGGTCAGGAAATGTCGACTATTCAGACTGCAAGTCAGAGGTGGGATGTCTGCTCAAACCAGTGAACTCGGCTGCCCAGTGGCAATTTCTCCTCTATGGATTCTGCAGGCAGCTAACATCAAAGAGACGGGGAGGAGAGGAGATGAAAGAGGAAAATCCAAACAGGACCGTCCAAAGAATTCTCACCAGGGCTGATGGGCTTCACCCCAGAGAGATCAGCGTCTTGCCTCTTGCGGCCGCCGTGGGCAGCTGGCTTGCTCACTGTCTCCCTGGTCCTCCAGGAAACCGAACACTCAGCAGGAGCATCGTAGCTCCCCCGCCTATGGATCTCAGGGCTGGGGAGGAAGGACAGGGCAGGCCTGGCAACTAGTCCCAGGCACTAATGCAAGAATAAGCCAAGATGACAGATGGGCAGATCAGATCAGCTCAGCTCAGGTTGCCACCAAGGGCCCTGGAAAAATACACACATTCCCAAAGGGAAATCCGCATGCTGGCTAGCTCTACCTGGCACATCATTAAACTAACCTGAAAGGGTCCAACATACCAAAAATGCTGCCCAAAACAAGATTAAAGTCTCAACTGTTCCTCCAACATATGCTCTGAGGCCTCCATGCAACACGATCCACCGCGACCACAACACCGGGGCCAAAACAAAGCCACCCTGAGGTCGCCGGGTTCTCCTGGGAGTTGTGGACACAGCACGCTCTCTGCGGACACAGAATCCTGAGCGGGGACACAGAGGTCCAAGTGTCCACACGTGCCCACTCGCCACCACAGACTCTCTCAGGGAGCCTGAGTCAAAATCATTTCCAACCTGGTCTGACCTTGTCAAGATCTGCGCCTGGGGAAGCCGCTGGTGTTTTGCCACTGAGCTCAAGGAAACGGAACCTCCCCAATTTTCTGGGGAAGAGGAGGTGTCAGCGAGTGGATAGAAGTCCCAGTTTTGAGGTTTTTCTCGAAAGAATTTTTCTAGATGCAACTACCAACATGTCTCTAGTGGCCACAAAACAAATGAACATACAACAAAGAAATCAGGTAAGAAAAGTATCTACCTCAAAGGACTTTTTTGAGAATTAAATAAGTTATTATTTGTAAGATGCTTAGAACAGTGTCTGGCACACTGCTAGCAATATATATATTCCACATATATAAACAATATATATACCCAAATATTTCTCAAATAGCGTATTGAGGAGATACTTAGCAATTACCCTTAAAAAAATCCTGGTCTTTTTTTTTTTTTTCATTTTACAATTAAGGAAAGAGCTTTTATTTTATTATTTTTGGTGCTAAGAACAGCAGGTTATGGAATTTACTATATTCTAGTTGCTGAGCTAACAGCTCTGTGACATAGATATTACTTCTATTCTACCAATAAAGAAACAATAAGCAGAAAGGAATCCTGGTCTTATTTTTTCAGGGGCATGTGTCTGTGATCTTGTACTGGATACACACCAGTCATGACTCCCTACTCCCCAAGTCACATGACGACAGCAAACCTGTCAACATGTCAAAGCGAGTGGCATTCCACAAAGAGCCTAATGGCTGCTCATCTCAATAATGAGATTTAGGAGGATGAAGATTAGTAAATATCAACTGAATCCCAAACATCAACGGTATTTTCCAAATCTGATTTGAAATGTCCACTACACCCTCTCCAGAACAAACATCTAACCCTTCTTAGCAAGACAGTTCAGCATTTCTTGCCAAGAAGCTGTCACTTGATTCGCCGTTCTGACTCTTCCCATCCCTCAAAGAGGGGGAAATAGGAGAAAGAGAGGAATGAAGAGATGTGTGTTCTCCACAGACAGGGACGGTCCAGCCTGAATTTTGAGCACCGGTGGCCACCGTTCGACCTTATTAATCTCCTCTCCTGTGGAGGCAACGTGAGTTTGGGGGCTCCCCACTAAGCTGTGTGGTATTTCAAGAACGCACTGCAGACAGTGCACTCAAAGACGTAAATATCAAGGACGGGCAGCATGACGACTATTTCGTTTGCCTGGTCAGTTACTTGCCACTTCAACTTGCAGACCAAGAGCAAACAAAACAGTCCACTTCACAAAAAGCTAATCTCCTTTCAGTTGATTCTTCAAGTTTCTCATACCCTCCCCCAACCATCTCTTAAATTGTTTTTCGTAAAATATATATGACCTGCCTGCTCCTACCACTCCCAGCCAGAATTCATCTCTCTTTCATCAACCCTCCTGCAGCTGACTGTTGGAGCTGAAAAGGTGGGAGATCACTTGGCTTCCTATTATCATTATTACTGTTATTATTATCATCATCATCACCATCATCAGTGACACAACTATCTCTGCCACCTAAGCTGGAAACTCCTTTGGGGCCATGTCACTTGATTAAGAATCCCTCTGGGCTGGGCACAGTACCTCGCATATGAAGGAGGCAAATACAAGTTCCCTGATGGACCAAGGTGAAGGTCAGTAAACAAAAACGTGTCCCTTCGTTATCATTTATTGTCCTCATTAACCTATTATCACCACCATCACAATCAGAATAGAAAGCTCTCTAAAACCAAAACTATTCTCCATCACCAAGAACATTTTTAGTACTCTATGAATACGCCTGAGAGACTCCACACCAGGATGGGAAACTTTGCTTTTGTGAAATCTCAAGTCATTGACTCTGCATCTTACCCAGTGTACTTATCCCTGATTAAAGACCAGCCAGTCAGCAGAATAATCAATCCCCAACCATTCAGGACCTAGTTCATCCATCTGGGGACCACCCTGAGTCCCCAGTCCCCTCCCCCACTGGCCACTCCTCTCTGAACAGGAAGAAAAGAGAACCAGGTTGGCTCCACGCAGCTGACCACGAGCAGATTGCATTCGAATTTCAGGGATAAGAGAGGCTGCACCTGATGGTGACAATAACAGTGTTAGGTCATCCATGGCTAACAGAGAACTCCCTGAAGTTAAACTTGATTTTGAAGACTCGTCATTCAGGTCCCTGAAGACAGCATACCTGCCAAACCCACTTCTGTAGAAGATTTCACGTCGAGAGAACTCTGATGGCTCTGGGAAGCTGAACATTTCCCCAGCCCTCTGGAGAATCAGGGAAACTACACAGCCTGCCTCTGAATTACTGATGTCATAATTTATTGAAAGGTCTCCATTAGGTCATAGGTCACACCCCAGACGCACTCAAGGGTCTGTGACTAGGAGTAAAAGCAACATGGAGCCAATGGTTCCCGAGCATTTGCAGTGCAAGGGTCCTATGGCCCCGAACCCAACCAGCACCCAGCACACCCAACACTCATCTGAGTCCTTATTTCATCATCTTATAAAATGCAGAGATATTCTTCACTCCATTTTATGCAAATGAAACCTAAGGCTGGTAAATTTAAGTGACTTTCCTGTTATCTCTCAGCTACTTTGTAAAAGGACTGGCTATTTGAACTTCTGGTCCATGGTTTATTTCATTAAATGATAAGGTTTCCTAAACTTAGGTTTACATTCACTACCAGGCATTCTTCTAGATGCTGGGGAAAGAGCAGTAAACAAAACAGATAATTCCTGCCTCATGGAGCTCTAGTGGGAGGACAGAAATTTTAAGCAAATATGTTAAGTGTCCGTGAGCACTTTAGAAAAAAATAAAACAATACAGTGTCAGAAAGTGAAAAAAGGCTGCCATTTGGAGCATTCTAAGGTCACCAGGTCAGGGAAGGCCTGTCTATACGCGGAGGATTTGAGCCGAGACCAGAAGGAAGGTGAGGTGCACCGGCTGAAGGAAATACTGTGTTCTAGGCAATACGTACAATTTCAGAGGTGGCAGCAGGCTGGGCGTGCTGGAAAAGAGCAGGAGAAAGGCCAGTGTAACAGGAGCAGATGAGTGAGCGGGCAAGTGATGGGAGATGACTTGCGAGAGAGCCAGGAGCCAGATCACGCAGGGCCTTGCAGACTGCGGTAAGGGCCTCCGATTTTACTCCAGATACGAGGGGAGGCTTCTGGAGGGCTCTGACGCTACAGGATCGCTCCAGAACGATGCTCAAGTGGGTGGTTGGAGAAGCGGGGAGGTCTGTTGAGAGCTAACTGCAATAGTCCGGGCAGAGATTTACGTTAGCAGATAACATGTAACGTGTACAGATAAGTAACATAGAATTTTCCAGCACAGCTAAAACAGTCACCCCGTTCTCCTCCACCTGCAGCCTGATAACTTGTTCATCTATCAGCTGACTCAGAGGCAGGATGGCCAGCCTTGGGCGTGGGCGCAGGGCGTTTCCACTGTAAATGGCCTAGTTGTATTGACTGTGGTTCATGGGTGAGGATGAGGTTAAGGAAGGGACAGGCATTGACTTTGGTTTCTATTATTTTAAGATGTTTGCTTGCCTCTACACAGTCTGTGTGATTCTCTGGACTGAGGCCATCAATTCCCTGATCGAACAGTCCATTCCCATAGGCTAGGATGTGTTTTAAGTACTGGAGGATATTGATCTCCGATAGGTGATGGGGGCACTTTGGGGCAAAGAGGTGGAAGAGAAGATGGGCAGCTCCCCTCAGGCACTGCACGCAGCTTGGCTCTCCCTTAACTGGTGATCTGTAACCAACAAGAAACCTTGAAATCACTTCTCCAACAGCATCCATCAGAGAGAGGGGCCTGGTCAACAGCCATCCAATAACACTGACTGTAGCTCACTGGAGAGAAGTCTCACTTAGATTAGAACGAGGTCTCTTGAAAGAATAAAACCTGGACTTCCCTGGTGGCGCAGTGGTTGAGAATCTGCCTGCTAATGCAGGGGACACAGGTTTGAGCCCTGGTCTGGGAGGATCCCACATGCCGTGGAGCAACTGGTCCCGTGAGCCACAACTACTGAGCCTGTGCGTCTGGAGCCTGTGCTCCACAACAAGAGAGGCCACGATAGCGAGAGGCCCGTGCACCGCGATGAAGAGTGGCCCCCGCTTGCCACAACTAGAGAAAGCCCTCGCACAGAAACAAAGACCCAACACAGCAAAAATTAATTAATAAACTCATACCCCCAACATCTTCTTTAAAAAAAAAAAAAGAATAAAACCTTACCACACAGCCGTATGCCTGTTGGCACAACTGACGCCATCTTGGCCCGTGTGGCTCCTCCTGTTCTCGGGCTGACCCTACCCAGGACCGTACTGTGCAGTAAATCGCCTCTCTGTCATCAGGGCCTTTCTAGTTAAGAGACATTGTTTAATAATCATTAGGACCAGGTGGCCTCCATGCTCCGTTAGTCCCCAAACAATGATGAAGACCTTCGCTGACATTCCAGGCATCCACGAAACCAGTTACCCATTCATAAACTTGACGTAGGAAGGCACGTCCTGTTTCCGAGCACCCACCCCCATACCCTAGGTTAACTATAAAACTGTCCCAGTGGCCCCTCGGAGGTGTGGAGTGCAGCTGCGAATGCTTCCAGGTTGCTGATCTCCTGATCCAGATCCCACACTGTAAGTTATCCTGTAATAAACTGGTCCATGGATGACATGGAGCTGCCTGCCTCATCTTTCCGCCTCAAGATACCTTCCCAGTTCAGAGGGCATTTTTCATTCTTTCCATCCTCCAACAATAGCATCAAGATTCTTAATAATGTTAATTTTTGTTTTTATACACTGAGCTACGGGAACCCTCACTAGAGGTTGATGAAGAAAGTAACCTGAGGGCTCATGTGGCCTCCTCAGATGGCAGGGCCTGGCCTCTGGTGGTCTCTCAAAGCTTTGTTTCTACAGTCACTCTCCTTTATACTAAAGGCATACATCCTCTCATCACCAAGACCTCTGGTTTCTAACCAGTGTTCTCTACCAAGGGAAATATGTCGGCGTTCAGCCATAACACCCTCCTGACTTGGTTTCTGGTCTTGTGCATTGTTTTCTGAGGCTGTTTCCGAGGCACCTGGAGATTAGTCCTGGTAAAGAGAACAAGATAATGGAAAATAAAAGATTCCATTAACTCGATGACTCTTGTGGCTAATGAAAAGCTATGGCTGGTACAGCTCAAGGTTAAAAATAAAAAAGGAGAGGGGAGAGGGACTGCTCACCAAATCACCTCCTCTCAGCAAGTTACTTCATTAGCGAAAAAATGCAAATGCCATTCCTACAGTGACTCACTGACTCAGCAGAGCCACTGTGGTACCCAGCAATTTCCGGTCAAACGGGCACTTGTGATTCCACAGACCCTCAGCGTCCACGTCAGCTCTTCTTCCCGGGCCATTCTCCACATGCTGGGCAACTCTGCCATCTGTGAACTTCACATCCATCTCCCTGAATGGCTGCCACTCTGAGTAGCAGCTTCGAAACCAACCACCTAACTAATATCCTTTAAAAAAAAAAAGTCTGAGAAGTTGGAGGCACTGAAAAGCAAAGTCCAAGAAAACCAAGCGGCCGCTGCCCTGGAGAGGTGAGGACAACCAATAGCATCGTAACTCCCTGGTCTTTCAATACAGGGACACGTGCTCCAGGAAGGGACAAGGCAGTTGCAGAATTCAGAGGCCAGGACTCCAGAGACACCCCCCACTCCGCTGTTCTTTTTTTTTTTTTTTTGCGGTACGCAGGCGTCTCACTGTTGTGGCCTCTCCCGTTGCGGAGCACAGGCTCCGGACGCGCAGGCTCAGCTGCCATGGCTCACGGGCCCAGCCGCTCTGCGGCATGTGGGATCTTCCCGGACCAGGGCACGAACCCGCGTCCCCTGCATCGGCAGGCGGACTCTCAACCACTGCGCCACCAGGGAAGCCCTGTTCTTGGCAAACAGAATGTGAGCTGGATCAGTACTGTTGAAATACCGCTCGGTCTTCCACTGCAAAATGTCCCTTCCTTCAACTGCATCCCTAAGTCTCCCAAGCCTTACCAATATTTATAGCATGCTTCTTTTACCTTCCACTTCAATTTAATCCACTTCATAAATTAAAGGGCCCCTATTTCCTTTATTCCAATCATTCTGTAAGCCAGCAGGCCCTTATTTCAAACACAGACCAGAATAAAATGTTCTCCTTAATCAAAGATTATTTCAAGGTCTGCCACACTTGGGCTATTACTTTGATTCTTTGCATCACAATGGTACAGCCTTTCAGGACACCAAAGCAGGGTTCATATTAAATGCAACACCCACCGGGAACTCGGCTAATGCCCCGCCTGCTTCAGCCTTCAGATCTGTAAGGACACTCACCGCTGACACTCAGGGCCAATGGCAGAGGCCCTAGAACAGGAGTTGCAAACTTTTTCTGGAAAGGTCCCAAACGTAAATATTTTAAGCTCAGTGGGCCACAGAGTCTCTGCCTTAACTACTCAACTCTGCTAATGGAGCACAAAAGTACCCATAGACAAATGTAAATTGGTGCAGCCACTATGGAGAACACTACTGAGGTTCCTTAAAAAACTAAAAATAGAGTTACCATATGATCCAGCCATCCCACTCCTGGGCACACATCCGGAGGAAACTCTAATTCTAAAGATACATGCACCCCAACGTTCATTTGCAGCACTATGTACAACAGCCAAGACATGGAAGCAACCTAAGTGTCCAATGACAGACAAATGGATAAAGATGTGGTACATATAAACAACGGAATATTACTCAGCCATAAAAAGGAATGAAACTAAAAAAAAAAAAAAGGAATGAAACTGGGTCATTTGCAGAGACGTGGATGGACCTAGAGATTGTCATACAGAGTGAAGTAAGTCAGAAAGAGAAAAACAAATATCGTATATTAACGCATACATATGGAATCTAGAAAATGGTATAGATGAACCTGTTTGCAAGGCAGAAATAGAGACACAGACGTAGAGAACAAATGTATGGACACCAAGGGGGGAAAGGGGGGGTGGGATGAATTGGGAGATTGGGATTGACATATTAACTAATATGTATAAAATAGTTAACTAATGAGAACCTGCTGTAGAGCACAGGGAACTCCACTTTGCTGTACAGTAGAAACTAACACAACATTGTAAAACAACTATATCCCAATTTTTAAAAAATTTTTAATTAAATAAAATTTAAAAATAGTAAGTGACAACTGATGTACACTTCAATCCAACCAGAATTTTGTTAATACCATATGGGTTAATATATCCTAGACTATGTGCTTCTAATTTACAACCAAGTAGATCAGGGGACTTCAACAACAGCCATGGAGTCCATACAGGCCTTTGTAAACCAAGTCAGAAGGTGGAAATGGCCGCATGAGTATTTTATAAAAACAAATAAATAGAAAAGCAAAGTCAAACAGTTCAATCTCTCTGTGCATGTATAAATTCAGGCTTAGACTACAACCTAGCTTAGAAAACTTACAAAACTGACTAGACAACATTTATATACGTAACACTCTGAAGAGTTTAGTTGTTCTAGACAAGAAGCAATCATTCAGCACCCAAATGTGTACCATG
Organism: Phocoena sinus; assembly: GCF_008692025.1. Lineage (NCBI taxonomy): Eukaryota > Metazoa > Chordata > Mammalia > Artiodactyla > Phocoenidae > Phocoena > Phocoena sinus. Next base: position 52,700,621 of record NC_045773.1, on the reverse strand, counting down.
CGGTTCTATGCCCCAGACCCTGTCACATTTCTACCCACCAAAATCTAGGGGAATGGAAAGATTCTCATATACTTGGAAAATTAAGAATGAAGCAGAGACTTCTCTTATTCCATTCAGGCTGCTATAACAGAATACCACAGACTGGGTGGCTTATAAACAACAGACATTTATCTCTCACAGTTCTGGAGGCTGGGAGTCCAAAGTCAAGGTGCAGCAGATTCAAGGTGAGACCCCACATCCCGGTTCACAGACAGCTTTTTGCTGAGTCCTGCCAAGGTAGAAGGGGCGAGGGAGCTGTCTGAGGTCTCTATACAAGAGCACTAATCCCATTCAGGAGGGCTCTACCCTCATGACCTAATGACCCTATCAAAGGCTCCACCTTTTAATACCATCACATTGGGATTAGGCTTCAACATATGAATTGGGGGAGGGAGGAAAGGGGACACATTCAGTCTATGACAAAACTACAGCCATTTCTTCCTTTTGTTTTTAAGCCAGTCCTAAACCAAGCTCAGTTGCCAAAGTGTTCTATGTGTTGCTAGGTGTCAGTGAATAAAAAGGTGCTATCATCAGCTAAGTTCAAAAAACTCAGCTAAAGCGAAACTGAACCAAGCTTCAGTTTCTCTACTGTATGACTTATCAGAGTCTATAAATATGCTCGTGTTTGTTGTGCAGCCCTACAACGGGATCCAGCAGGCAGTGTTTTCCAAACTTACAAACCATAATAAGTTTTTTGGGGGGGGGGCAATATATCTCATGGGACTAGTGTTCCATGGAACTTGCTCTGGGGAATTTCATAGCAATAATATATCCAAGATGGGATTCTCATTTCCCCATATGTGGGATTATTTGAGCCTGGGACTCTAGTCCTTAGTATCAAATTTTTCTATACCAAAACCAGACAAAGACACCATCAAAAAAGAAAATTACAGGCCAATATCTTTGATGAATATAGATGCAAAAATTCTCAACAAAATATTTGCAAACCAAATCCAACAACACATAAAAAAGACCCTATACCACAACCAAGTTGGATTCATCCCAAGTTCAGAAGGATGGTTGAACGTACACAAATCAATCAATGTGATACACCACATCAACAAAAGAAAAGACAAAAACTAAATTTTTCTGGTTTCCTAGAATGAGGCAGTTGAAATAGGAAGATTACTAGAATCTACGTGACCCATTATGCTAAGTGGCCACTACTCACATGTGGCTATTTAAACTCAAATTGATTAAAATTAAATAAAATTTAAAGTTCCTCAATACCCACAGCATGGTTACGGGCTACCGTACTGAACAGCATACCTATGGGTCATTTCCGTCATTGCAGAAGATTCTACTGGACAGCACTGCACTAGAATCTACACTTCCTGTATTCAGGGAAGTGTCTGTTGTGTTTTCTACTGTATGCGCACCTGCACCCAACACAGTGTTTTGAACACAGCATTTAATAAATTGTTGTTGAATGAGAACAGGGTAAAAATTATCATGAATAAGACTTGCCCTGCTCTGCAGTTATTCCAACCACACCCTCTCCTCTCCCAACTCCTGTCCTCAAATTCTCTGGTGACCGACCACACAGCATCCCCTCAGCACAGAGGGACCTTTAGGGCATTATGCTAAGTGAAGTAAATCAGACAAAGACAAATCTACATGATCTCATTTATACGTGGAAACGAAAAAAGCCAAACTCATAGAAACAGAGTAGATTGGTGGTCGCCAAGGGCTAGGGTGTGGAAGAATGTGGAATGCTGGTCAAATCCCACAAGTTTATACCTCAAGTACAAACTTCCAGTTATGAGATGAATAAGTTCTGAGGATCTAATGTACAGCATGGTGACTACAGTTAACAATACTGTATCACATACCTGAAAGTTGCTGAGAGCAAATCTTAACTGTTCACACACAAACACACACACACAGTAATTATGTGAAGTGATAGATGTGTTGACTAACCTTATTGTGGCAATTATTTTGCAATATATAAGTGTATCAAATCATCACATCTTACACCTGAAACTTATACAACATTACATGTCTGTCAGTTACATCTCATTAAGTTGGAAAAAAATCTCCTTACCATGGATCCAGCACTGTCTCTAGTAAGTCAATAATTAATGCACAGTAAGTATTTATTTACTCTCAATGCCATGGTTCAAATTCTATCAAAAAGTCTAAAACACACAATGATAGATACTCAGTTCTACTCAGAGGGCCTACATTCTAGAACGTTTCAAAGTTAGTCAACATGCAAAAACATATTTCCTCAATTTTAGAGTAACCATAAAATGTTCCTTCTTGGTTTTTCTTCCTGGTTGGATGCATCTGGCAGGTTTTAGAGTGAGTGGCCAGCCCCCTCCCTGCCTCTAAAATCAGAGGGGTCAAGTGTGACAAGAGGTCTCCTACAGACATTATGATGCCTCTGTTCTTGTGAGCAGGGCAGAAGTGAGATATCCTACACTTTCTTGAGAAACCAACCTCCCGGGGCTTCCCTGGTGGCGCCGTGGTTGAGAATCCGCCTGCCGATGCAGGAGACACGGGTTCGAGCCCTGATCGGGGAGGATCCCACGTGCCGCGGAGCAACTGAGCCCGTGCACCACAACCACTGAGCCTGTGCTCTAGAGCCCACGAGCCACAACTACTGAAGTCCACGCGCCTAGAGCCCGTGCTCCGCAACAAGAGAAGCCACTGCAATGAGAATCCCGGGCACCACAACAAAGAGTAGTTCCCGCTCGCCGCAACTAGAGAAAGCCCGCACACAGCAACAAAGACCCAACACAGCCAAAAATAAATAAAAAAAAAAAGAAACCAACCTCCCTCTAAATTGACTCACAGTCAATTTTTTTTACCACCATCCCCTAAAATGATCATTTCCCAGAGTTCACCACTCACCACGGATCATGTTAATCAGCACAATAAAAATGTAAATGTTTGTTCCACTCAATACTCTTAAAAGACTTAAGTGGACACTTTCACAATCACCTTCCCTCCCCCCACTGCCCCAACATAAAAGCTTTACAAATCTGTGATTAATTACTTCTCAGGCACCTGTTAATCTCCCTTCCTCTTTCCAATTAGCCAAACCAAGATCAGTGGGTTTTCTTCGTGTTCCTGCTGAAGAACCCAACTGGGTTGATTCAACCACCTGGACCTTCCCTAAAAATGGCCACCTATCTCTCCGTTTCCATCTTAATTTTAACTCTTCTGTTTAATAAATATTTTTAAATTCTTTTTCAAAATCTTTTCTATCATGGTTTATCACAGGATATCGAATATAGTTCCCTATGCTATATAGCAGGACCTTGTTGTTTATCCACCCTACATATACTAGTTTGCATCTTCTAATCCCAAACTTCCAATCCAACCCTCTCCCAACCCCCTCCCTCTTGGCAACTACAAATCTGTTCTCTATGTCTGTGAGTCTGTTTCTGTTTCATAGATAGGTTCATTTGTGTCATATTTTGTTTGTTTTTATTTTTATTTATTTATTTTTGGCTGCGCTGGGTCTTCGTTGAGGTGCACGGGCTCTTCATTGCAGCATGCCGGCTTTTCTAGTTGTGGCGCATAGGCTCCAGAGTGTGTGGGCTCAGTAGCTGCAGCGCACAGGCTCTCTAGTTGTGGCACATAGGCTCCAGAGCCTGCAGGCTCTCTTAGTTCCCCCATCTGGGATCAAACCTGCATCACCTACATTGGAAAGCAGACTGTTAACCACTGGACCACCAGGGAAGTCCTGTGTCATATTTTTTTATTTATTTATTTTTTAAGTTTTATTTATTATGTTTTTTTATTTATCTTTTTTTTTTCTTTTTTGGCTGCGTTGGGTCTTAGTTGCAGCACGCGGGATCATCATTGAGGCACGTGGGATCTGTCATTGCAGCACACAGCCTCTCCGTTGTGGCATGCGGGCTTCTCTGTAGTTGTGGTGTGCGGGTTTTCTCTTCTCTAGTTGTGGCGCGCAGGCTCCAGAGCATGGGGGCTCTGTAGTTTGTGGCACGCGGGCTCTCTAGTTGAGGTGCTCGAGCTCGGTAGTTGTGGCACACGGGCTTCATTGCCCCGTGACATGTGAGATCTTTGTTCCCCGACCAGGGATCAAACCCACGTCCCCTGCATTGGAAGGCAGATTCTTTACCACTGGACTGTCAGAGAAGTTCCCCCTGTGTCATATTTTAGATTCCACATATAAGTGACATCATATGGTATTTGTCTTTCTGACTTAACTGTGCTTGTTTAATACCTGTTTTTATTGTAAGCCTCAACTCCCATTAAGAAATACATGGACTAAATATATGTTGTTAAAGCTATCTCTTTTACTGTAATATTTAGATTTTGATAAATCTATTGCAACTCCTGAGATGACTCCACTCCCTAACTCCAGTCCTCTGCTCAGACTGCACCTTCTACGTGGAATGCCCTGCCCTGCCCACCTGACAGACCCACCTGTGTCCTGAGCTCTGTCCTGCTGCCCACAAAGAGCCTCAACCATCCACTCCTTTGCCTCTACACAGATTTCCACTAGGGCTTTTATAACAGTTTAGGATCAATGTAAGTCTGACACATCAAACACATTCAGAATGGCACCTGGCAGAGGAAAAGACTAAACTGAAACACAGATCACTTCAAGTAGGGCTCCTTCACTGCAAATAACAGAAACTAATTTGAACTTGCTTCAGCAAACCCAGGGGTGACTTACTAACGGGGTTCAACGCATCTCATAGAAGCCAAGGGAGGTGGCCAGGCCTTAGGAAAGCCCTGGAAGTGAAGACTGGAAATCCAGATAACAGAGAGGAAGTGTCCCCTCTCTCTCTGATTCTAATCTCTGTTTCTCCAGAGATGAACATAACTGTTCCAGCTCCTGAGGGGGCACCTTGTAGAGTTCCAGCAAGAATCCACTTGATTGCCCATCTCTGCAATTTAAAATGTCTAAGAGAGGAGAATAAACAAGTGTTCGCGGGAGGCAATCCACAAAGAAGGAGGAATAATGGCTTCTGGAATGTGTCTCCAATGGGGATTCCTATCCTGGGCTGGGAAAACAAGGCTGTAGACACAGGCAGGGCAGCACTGTCCCCCAAACCAGGCTGTGCAGAAAGTCTGAACAAACACACTTTCTTTTTTTTTTTTTTTTTTGGTGGTTTCTTTTTTTTTTAAATTAAAGTATAGTTGATTTACAATGTTTCAGGTGTACAGCACAGTGATTCAGTCATACATCTATATCTATCTATCTATCTATTCTTTTTCAGGTTCTTCTTCCTTATAAGTTATTACAAAATATTCAGTAGAGTTCCCTGTGCTATACAGTAGGTCCTTGTTGTTTATCTATTTTACATATAGTAGTGTGTATCTGTTAATCCCAAACTCCTAATTTATCCTTCGCCTCCCCTCCAACACACTATCATAATTATCCTCTCCTTTATTCCAAAGAGAGGTCCACCTTCCTGAACCTCCCAGAGCAGCAGAATAATGACCATAAGCTCTGAATGGCTGGTCATTCTCAGTGGAAGCTTACTTCAGAGAGTCAAACGTAAAGAGGGAGGTTGTTTGTTTGTTTGTTTTGGTCATGCTGTGTGGCTTGTGGGATCTTAGTTCCCCGACCAAGGATTGAACCCGGGCCCTCGGCAGTGAAAGTGCAGAGTCCTAACCACTGGACTGCCAGGGAATTCCCATGTAAAGAATTTTTTAAATGGAAGGAGGAAAAGGTAAAACTGTAGAGAAAGCAAACAGATCAGTGGTTGTCAATGGTCTGGGGGGAAAAGGGGAGAAATAAATAGGTAGAGCATAGGGCATTTCAGGGTGGTGAAAGTGTGCTGTGTGATGCTATAATGGTGGATACGGCATGCATTTGTCAAAACCCACAGGATGTACAACACAAACAGTGAACACTGATGTATGCAGATTAAGAAAGAAATTAGGAGGTCGGGGATTTCAGGAAAGAAGCCAGACTGTGACAAGAGAATCTAACTGTATTACAAATGTATGAAACAACCTCACTGAAGGGAGTGGGGAGAAGTGCTGACCTAAGTAACTTTGGAAATAAGTGGAATTTGTCAGACTAAAGGCAAAAGAAACTACACCTAAGCACTTATTCTCCTTGACAAAGTTGTTTCCCACAGGGCTATTAGTTAACAATTCTGATACTACTATACATGTACAATGGAATTGAACAATTAAGTAAATGGATGTCAGAAGGTAAAATCCAAGTTTCTCACTGTTGAACTGGGGGTTTACAGACAAACAAGAGGAGGAGTCTAGAGTTGGAGATATCAGTAATGTCAAAAATGAGTTAAACTCATGTATAGATACAGAAATTTACACATATATACACACACGTGTATGTGCACACACACACACATGCGGCTTAGTATACACACACATTTTTTTTCCTCTGTCAGCTGAGAGGTGCTAAGAGAAATGACACCCCATAAGCAACAAGCACACCTAGCACCCAGATCTTGGTTTCTAACACCATTCTCCAATAAAAGGAACCAGAGCTCCTTGGAAAAATGGCTGATGCTAGGACTGGGGCAGTAAATACACAAGAGGAGCCTGGAGGGTCTTGCAGTGCCAGAAAGAAGGAAGTGCTCAAAAACAAACAAATAAAAAGGCCACAAGGCTAGGGGCATGTCAAAATGACAAAGAAGCCAACTGAAAGAACTTCCAATGGTCAAAGTGGGAACAATTTTAGCAACAAAATAAAGTAATATTGGACCATAACCAAAAGTTAAAAGTAAACACCCATGATTCCACACTGATATGAATAAATGATTAAATGGAGGCAAACAGACAAGTCTTCCATGGACAAGAATTTTAAATAAATTATGTAAATACTCTTCCCCCAGGGAAGTAGAGCATAACTCTCCACTCCTTAAATGTGGGCTGCACATAGCGACTTCCTTCCAAAGAGCACAGTATGAAAAGGGCAGGGGAAAGAGAAGCTTCACAGTGGAGAGAGCTGACAATCACTACTTTCCAACTAGGCAATCAAAGTTAACGGCAACAGTCATGAATCGTGTTGATACATGTACCCTTGTTATGATGGGATGAAAATGGCTCTTTATCTTTGTGCTGTTCCTTCCCAAACCCATCACCGCAGTCTAATCGTGAGAAAAATATCAAACAAATTCCAACCCGAGGCATCCTACAATATACCTGACTGGCACTGCTCAAAATTGTCAAAGTTGTCAAAAACAAAAAAAGTCCAAGAAACTGTCACAATCAAGACAAGACTAGTAAATGAAATGTGGTATCCTGGGTGGGATTCTGGAGCAGAAAAAGGACATTAGGTTAAAAAAAAAAAAAAAAAGAAATCGGAACAAACTATATATATACTTTAGTTAATAATAAGGTGTCGAGGGGACTTCCCTGAGGGTCCAGTGGTTAGGACTCCAAGCTTCTACTGCAGGGGGCATGTGTTCGATCCCTGGTTGGGGAACTAAGATCCTGCCTGCTGCACAGCACTGCCAAAAAAAAGTGTGTCAATACTGGTTCATTCATTGTAACAAATGTACCACATTAATGTAGGATGTTAATTACAGAGACGTTATGTGGGTGGCATGGGGAATATACAGGAACTCTCTGTACTAGCTGCTTAATTCTTCTGTAAACCCAAAACTGTTCTTAAAGAAGTCTATTAATTTTTTAAAAGTGGGAGGAAAGAGAAGAGTCAGAGCAAGGATCTGGGGTGTCAGTGTTCAGAGTGTTACAGTGACCTGGTCCCCAGCCCAGATGGCTTCACGTGTGGCTCCATCTTGCTTTTTTGGGAGATGGAGATGGGATGCTTTTTTTTTTTTTTTTAAATGCTTAAGGTTTTTTTGTTTCGCTTTGTTAAATTTTTGGCGCAAGCCTCAGGATCTTAGCTCCCCGACCAGGGATCGAACCCGTGTCCTCAGCAGTGAAAGTGCAGAGTCCTAACCCCTGGACTGCCAGGGAATTCCCTTGGGGTGAAATTCTTCATCTCACAAATGCACCCAAATCCGGCCAAACCTCTTTAACTCAAAGATGTAGCTACCGGCAACTGGCAACAAGAACTTTCTACAACACAGAACAGAAGCTATTTTAAGTGACACCAGCAATTTCCTGAAAAATCTCAAGCCGTTAATGTCAGGGGTTCACAGCGTATAAAAATCACTCGGGGCTTTAAAGGAGCAAATGAGAGATGAAGGAAACACTTATGTGAACACTTCACAAAAAAAGAACAGGGGCAAGGACCACAAAGGACTAAAAAGCACTCTTCATTTATGTGAACTGGGTTCCTAGGGTAACCATTCTCTTTTCGTTGGAGAATCCTTAAAGGCAAGCAGCCAAATTCCACAAAAAGCCAAGCTCTCCAGTCTGATTTTGCAAAGGGGGCAGGAGGCCACCAATTCTGGTTAATTAACACTGTCTCTGGCTAATAGCTGGCTGTCCCTGGCTGTCTCGCCAAAGGTCCTGTTTCTACCCAGACCAGTATGCAGCTTGTCACGAGTCAGAATGCAAGAGTCACTCTGAAAGGCAATAAACAAACAAACATGGCCATTAAAATGAGGGGAGACCAGAAAATTATGAGGAGGAAATGCACTAGGCCGACCAAACACTACCTCTTTTTCCTCTTGTATTTTTAAAAGCTAAAAATATTCTCCAACATACAAATTCATGTAAAATAACACTTTTCTCTAAAAAAAAAAAAAAAACTTGAAAAAAAACGTAACGTGTGAAATATATTTGTCCTTTATGGCTTTGACTCTGGAGCTGTCAGACACACTCCACAGCCAACAGGGCAGCAGTGTCACAGACACCCAGGATGGAGTGAGCCCCACCACGCACTCAGCCCGTCAGCATGTCCCCGTGAGATCAGTAACGGATCCAGTGAGTACATTCAAGACTTCCTGGAAGACAGAAAAGCCAAGTTCTAGAGCACTATGGCTCTGTCAGGTAAAATCCTGGGTAACACCATTTCTACTGCAAGGCTGAAAACACAAGCCTCACTTGGAACAAGTACATGTACTAAAAACAGCATAATTTGGAAATCATCTTTGCCAGAGTGAAGATGTGAAAAATACCTGAGTGATTTAGTGATTTTATGAGAAAAGTTATCTTATTCACTTCAGGCATTGCAGGCTGTAGGGCATCTGTGACAACTACCCACTGCCTTTGGAGCGCTCAACGGCCCGTAGACAATAATAATGAATGGCCGGGGCTCTGTTCCAGTAAAACTTTACATAACAACAAGCAGCAGGATAGATCTGACACACAGGATGTACTCTGCCAACTACTGAATTAGATAATTCTCTCTCTCTCAAATAGCTGCCATCCATTCAAATTTCAGGAACAGACCCAAACTTTTTTCATTCATAAGTCAGGAAGAAAATCTACATGAATCCTCTGAAAGTCTCCTTATTTCTTAAAGAAACTCAGCTGAAAAGTCTCACAATTGTAAACGGTACTGCAACAGAGAAGAACAAACCTGACTCCATATTGGACCTATTCCTTTAGCTCTAAACTTTGGGTTCTGTCGTCTGTACTGAGTCATGCTGGCTCTCCACCTTTTGTAAAAAAAAGAATGTTGCGTATAGCCTGAACTATATGGGATAGCCCCTTCTCAAGGCTCTGCCTCCCAGGCTTTTCCATTCACACAGAGATAAGAAGTTGCAGAACAGAGAATAACGTTTATCTTGGTGGTGGGTTTACAGGAACACTGTGATCAGACCTACCTGGATAGCAGGATTCCTGCACCAAGAAGTTGCAACAACCAGCCACACCCCTTCCCCTTTCAGTACAAAAGCTGCCTGAATTCTAATTTGGGTAAGATGGTTCTTCGGGACACTAGTCTACCCTCTTCTTGGTCTGCTGGCTTTCCAAATAAGGTCACTATTCCTTGCCCCAACACCCTGTCTCTCGATTTACTGGCCTGTCGTGCGGCGAGCAGTTTGAGCTTAGACTCAGTAACAATACCTGGATGTAACCAAGCAAAACTTGGCCAAGAATAACTTCTCAAGGGACTATTTTCTCTAAGGGGAAGTGTTTGGGAGATGCACACACCATATGGATCAAACCGAAACTTCTCAAGCGCCCAGAAAGCTTACCTTCCCTGTGGCTGTCTTCCTAACACACTCCCTCATGTGGAAGTTTTGAAATGGTTCCTAGAAAGTCTGCAGCAAGTCCAATCTTTGTAATATGGCACACAAGACCCTCCAGGACCCTCCACATCTGGTCCCAACGTCATCTCCAGGCATTCTCTACATCTCTTTCCATCCCCAAACTACACTCTGACAACATTAGAGGACTCACTACACCTCAAATACATCATTTGGCCATGTGCTTTCAGGTCTCCAAGCCCTTACCAGAGTGACCATGTATTGTTCAAACTAGAGCATTTTTGAGAGTAAAAGGAATGCTATTAATACCTATGCTAGGACAAGAAGCATAGCCCAAGGGAGACCATAGACTCATTTAACATTTATTCATGATGACTTCTCTGTTGTGAAAGCCATTACAAGTTCATTCTGGTCAACTCCTACTCATCCTTCGTGGCCCAAGTCAAATATCTCCCCTCCCCCCTTTTTTGTGTTTTCTGACCTCTTTCTTGCAGAGGTAACCACTCCCTTATCTTTATATCTATGATACCCTTTATCACACAGTGTTATATTTACTTATTCACCTATGTGTTTTTCTTTGAAGAATGTTTCTTCTTTATGCTGGAATTATCCTATAGTTTTAGCCCTCAACAAATGTTTATTCATTTTCTTATAATAACAAAAACCATTCTTTGTATACCATAAACCAGTGGTTCTCAACTGGTTGCCTTCCAGGGGATATTGGCAATGTCTGGAAACATTTTTGGTTGTCATAACTAGGGGAGATACTACCGGCATCTAGTGGGTAGAGGGGTGCTGCTAAACATCCTACAACACACATCATGCCCCCACAACAAAGAATTATCCAGGCCCCAAATGCCAATAGTGCTAAGGCTGAGAAACCCTGGAATAAACTTAAAACTTCAGCTCACTTCCTCATGAAGTTACTACAAATTCTGGATGACAGAAATAGAAAGACATGAAAATTTTTAGCCTATATGCCATAAACATCTTCAGTAAGCCAACACACCCAAGGTGTTAGTGTAATGTAAGACAAGTAAAAATGCACAGACATACCGTAAAGATTCACAAATTGGCTTGAAGGGCAGTGTGGATACATAGTGTCTCGCAGAGTGCTTTGAATAAGACTCTCAAGCAGAGGTTATTCAACCAGCATTGGAATGATACAGAACATAGGCAGCAAGAGAAATAATAACACACGTGGAACTTCCTCAACCATACGCAAAATCAAAGATGAAATAAAAGCTGCAAATTCTGGACACTTCCTGAGTCACTGACATTTGGGATCTAAAGTAGATTAAAATCTGTATTCTTTACAAAAGGTGAATCTGAAACTTCCTCAACTACCATCAGAACCAAGGGCACTATTATATGTAACAGAAACTCCAGAATATTTAGAGGATATTTTCAACCGCATAATCTTACAACATTAATTTCTAAAGAAAAACGTGGCCACCAACAAATCTTTTGTTCCCTTATTAACAGGAATCTGCACTCTTCAGCTCTGCACAGCTCAGTAAATTTTCCCAAGAACTGAGTCTAAAACACACGGCATACCTCTCTCCTTTCATAAGCAGAACAAACTATGTCAAATTTGCTTCTCCTGGATGCCCAGGGTCACCTTAACTTCTTTAATACTGTACTAATATAACCCTCTCAGCCTATTGAAAAGGGACAGAAGGCTTGCCCTTCATGAAACAGCCCCCTATGGCTGGTTTTCTCCTGTTTTAATTCCAGGGTCACCCGCTAAGCTGTAACCATCATTCCTGCTGCAACAGGCATACCTGCCCAGGCCTTCATCTGCAGCCTCTTCTAATTCAGCTCTTCTGGAAATCTTGTATGAAGTAATTAACCAGAAACACCTTATCTGGGTAAGAGGCTGAGTGAATGGATGGTTAAAGAGTTCTTCCACTAATACAGGGCAAAGAGCTTTGTGCCTGTGAATTCTCACATCTAAGCATGTTCATGCCTTGGAGTTTCTCTCATCCACCCCAACCCCTAGCCCTGTGTTCAAGATCAGGGAGGAAGCCACACACAGGTAAGGAGTAAGAAGTTTTAGAAGCCCCAAAAGGCTAGTTTGCATGATCAAAATGAGGAACAAACAGGGAGAATAAATTAAATACGAGCCACAATCAGTAAAATAAGGTCATGAAACCCCCAAGGGATGAGATCAGGTTCGTTACATTTATAACAATCACCTTCTATCGGAAAGCACAAATACCTTTAAGAAAAATAACTGAGACTTGCAGACGTTATTTAAAACTCTACAGAAAATGAGCACTTAGGTCCTTACAAAACTTTGATTCAGAGGTATTGATTTTTTTAAAACAGGCAACACATAAGCAAAGCATCCTGTCCATTTGGCATCTATCTTAACCTGCCTAGAGGAAAAAAAAAAAAAAAAACCCACTAATTGAGAGCTTCAGGAATGATTCATACATCAAGGTGACTTTTAAAAGTTTATCTGCATGCTGTCAGACAATAATTATTGTGTGAGCCATCCCTTCCCATGCCCCAATACCCTACTCTTGATTCAGATGATACAGGCCCTAGCATCTACCCCAGACTTGCACAACTAAGAATGCCCGGAATGCACATTTACAGCCATATAACTCCATCTAGACTAGAAGTCTGACCTGAAGGTACCAAAAGGTGTTGACGGAAGAAGGTAGAAATATAAAATTACTATTCAAAAATCAATCTATTATCAGGTCTGTGTTTATGAAATACCGGTACCATTTGATAAGAGAGATGAGTTGTACAACAGAATCACAGAGACATCCAACCTTCAACTACCTCATTTACCTCCTTCATATACAATTAGGATTAAAAAGAAATCTTTTAGATGACAGGTCATCCATCATTGCCACGGGCACTGAAAAGGCATCTGATAATGCTCAACATCCCTTCTTAGAAGAACAAAAAAGATGGAGATAGGTATTTTCTAACATCATAAACTCTATCTCAACATGAAAGCAAGCATCTTGCCTAACAGATTTCTAGTCATGTTCAAAGTAAGAATGTAATATATCATCACTATTTTTTAACATGAATCTGGAGATTCCAATCAATGTAATTAGACACGAAAAAAGTTTACTGAAATAAAATTAACAGAAAGTAGCTTTAGGGACTTCCCTGGTGGCACAGTGGTTAAGAATCCACCTGCCAATGCAGGGGACACAGGTTCAATCCCTGGTCCGGGAAGATCCCACATGCCATGGAGCAACTAAGCCCGTGCACCACAACTACTGAGCCTGTGCTCCAGAGCCTGTGAGCCACAACTACTGAGCCCGTGCACCACAACTACTGAAGCCCGCTCACTCTAGGGCCCACGTGCCACAACTACTGAAGCCTGCGCACCTAGAGCACATGCCCTACAACAAGAGAAGCCACAGCAATGAGAAGCCCACGCACCACAACAAAGAGTAGGCCCCCATTCGCGGCAACTAGAGAAAGCCCCCATGCAGCAACAAAGACCCAATACAGCCAAATAAATAAATAAATAGAAAGTAGCTTTAATATAGAGAAAAATAACCATTATAAAATATAATAGAAGAGGGGGCTTCCCTAGTGGCGCAGTGGTTGAGAGTCCACCTGCCGATGCAAGGAGACATGGGTTTGTGCCCCGGTCCGGGAGGTTCCCACATGCCGCGGAGCGGCTGGGCCTGTAAGCCATGGCCGCTGAGCCTGCGCGTCCGGAGCCTGTGCTCCGCAACGGGAGAGGCCCCAGCAGTGAGAGGCCCGCATACCACACACACACACACAAAAATATATATATATATATAACAGAAGAAAAGCATTCATGATGACTACAAAATAAAAAGTAAAGTATCCAGCAATAAACTTATCAAGATATGTGCAAGATTTATATGAAGAAAACTTTAAAACACTCCAAGCTATCACTAAAAAAGACTTAAATAAAAGCAAGACATATTACATCTTAGGGATAAATTTCACATTCTCAAGATGTTAATTCTTCCTAAATTAATCTATAAACCCAAAATGATTTTGATAAAAGTACTAGGAAACCTTTTCTGGGGGGATGGGGGAGAAGCACTGAATAAGCACATTGTAAAATTCACATGGGAAAACCAGCAGGGGAGAATAACAAAGAAAATTCTGAAAATAAAGGTAACAAAGAGAGAAAAGCCCTATAAAATATTCAAACAGATATATCATAAAGCTACAACAATTAAAACTGTGTAATCAGTACGGGCAGTGGGTCAGATGAGTGAAGAACAGACAGTCCTCCAATCCATCCAAAATGCATGTGAGAAATAAGAATACGATAGAAGCAACATCTCAAATTAATGAGGAAAATGTGGTTTGCAAGTTGCTAAAGAGTAGACCCTAAAAGCCTCATCACAAGAAAAAGGGTTTGGGGGAATTCCTTGGTGGTCCAGTGGTTAGGACTCCACGCATCCACTGCAAGGGGTCTGGGTTCAATCCCTGGTCTGGGAACTAAGATCCCGCGAGCTGCACACTGTGGCCAAATGGTGGTGGTGACAGATGTTGGGGACAGATGTTGACTTAATGTGGTGATCATCACACAATATATACAAATATTGGATCATTATGTTGTACATCTGAAACTAAGATGGTATTATATGTCAATCATACCTCAATAAGGAAAAAAATTAGTTGGGCTTCCCTAAATAAACACAGACTGGCAATGAAAGGAGGAGAGAGAAAAGGAAAAACTACCTTGTACTTACAAAATATTGCTATGGGTAATCTGCATGCAAGTAATTGGAATTTTACTGCCAAAAGAATTACTATTTCATATTAATCAAAGAAAATAAACTTCTTTAACTTTTTAGGATGGTGGGAACATTCTTTCTTATTTGTGGTAGACAAACCATGTACATTTGTCAAAGCTCGCTAAACTATACACATGAAAAGACTGAAGTCTATGTAAACTTGATTTTTAAAAATATCAACTTTTTTGAAGCCAAATATCCTTCTTTACCAACAAACATGGTACACTAGAAAAAGTATTGAATTCCAAACAACTCAAAATAGTTTATGCAAACTATTAAATATAGAATGGATAAACAACAAGGTCCTACTGTATAGCACAGGGAACTATATTCAACATCCTGTGATAAACCATCATGGAAAAGAATATCAAAAAGAATATATATATGTATAACTGAGTCACTCTGTGGCACACCAGAAGCTAATACGACATTGTAAACCAACTATACTTCAATAAACAAAGAAAAAAAAAACAGTTTAAAGATTTTACTGGGCAAACGAGAAGTTACCCAATTTTACCAATGGAGAAACTGTGGCCAGACCAGTGAAATGAACTATAACTTTCCATGGTGTTATTGTCAGGCTGTCACCACAGGGAGCTGGACATAAGGGGTGATGATCCCAGTTCTGCCACCATTTGGCTCAACGTTGAGGCCATAGGTAAGTCCCTTCAGCTGTAGAATGAGGAAGTCCCTACATGTCTTTTTTTTTTTTGCGGTACGCGGGCCTCTCACTGTTGTGGCCTCTCCCGTTGCGGAGCACAGGCTCTGGACGCGCAGGCTCAGTGGCCATGGCTCACGGGCCTAGCCGCTCCGCAGCATGTGGGATCTTCCCAGACCGGGGCACGAACCCGTGTCCCCTGCATCGGCAGGCGGACTCTCAACCACTGCGCCACCAGGGAAGCCCCCTACATGTCTTTTTTTAAGAACCAGATTAGAAAATTCTTTTATCAGAGAATATAGCCTAACACTATTTTTTTAAAAACCCTAGGAAAGGGACATCCCTGGTGTCACAGTGGTTAAGTATCTGCCTGCCAATGCAGGGGATATGGGTTCAAGCCCTGGTCCGGGAAGATCCCACATGCCGCAGAGCAACTAAGCCTGTGAGCCATAACTACTAAGCCTGCGCTCTAGAGCCCACGAGCCACAACTTACTGAGCCCGCACGCCACAACTACTGAAGCCCGCGCGCCCTAGAGCCCATGCTCCACAAGACAGGCCACCGCAACGAGAAGCCCACGCACCGCAACGAAGAGTAGCCCCCGCTCGCCGCAACTAGAGAAAGCCCGCACGCAGCAACGAAGACCCAAAGCAGCCAAAAATAAAATAAATAATTAAAAAAAATGAAAACCCAAGGAAAACCCAACTTACAGAAGAAGAGCAATCATACTGTGTTCAATCAAATTACAAATGATTTCCAACTTTACAAAAATCACTCACATGAAGAGCTTCCCTAGAACATTCAGGTGTTGGTGTACCCAACATTAATTTTGTGAAAGAGAAGGCAGAAAGAGGGCAGGTACCAGAATCAAGAATAAGAGAATTCAAAAGAAACATCTCTGATATTATGATGGAAATAAATGTACATCTGAATCAACTCACCTACAAATTTTTAGGACAATTTTACTATATAAAGAAGGCATGAATAGGCTAATAAAACCATCTCAATTTTTTTTGAAATCTGGCTTATGTAAAGTACTTTGGTAAGGGGCATAAAAAAATTATCAAGTTTTTTTTAAAGAAGCAGAAACTTCTTGTATGAGGGGAAGAGGTAAGAATAGAAGAAAAAGACCAAAATTCAAAACACTTATTCCACAGTCAAAGAACATCAGAAAATTCATACTTGTAGAAACAGGGCTAAATATATATGACTACCTTTGTGTTTGTATTATATTCTTTTTTCCCTTTATTTTTTAATTGAAGTAAGTACAGTTGATTTACAACGTCATGTTAGTTTCAGGTGTATAGCAAAGTGATCATACACACACACACACACACACACACACACACACACACACACACACATATATATAAATCTATTCTTTTTCAGATTTTCCATTACAGGTTATTACAAGATATTGAATATAGTTCCCTGGGCTATACGGTAGGTCCTTGTTGTTTACCTATTTTATATGTAGTAGTGTGTATATTTTAACCCCAAACTCCTAATTATCCCCCACTCTCTTTAAGGCGGCATTTCCCAAAGGGTCTTCCACACAGTTTCAAAAACAAGTTTCTATGGTTAAGTTCAATGGCTGTTTACTACATCACCCTCATATGAGACAGGATTGCACTCAGTTACATGTAATAAAAATTCAACTACAATGGTTGAACAAAATAGGGCTTTATTTTTCAACTGGGACAATCAGTCCCAGATGGAGATTCCAAGGCTGGTGGAGTAGCTTCAGGAAGCCATCAAGAACTGCTTCCATCTTCCTTCCTTCGATCTTCTTGATTTGCTACTCATACCATGTGGTTTTTGTTCTCCTGGTGCAAGTTGACTACAGCTCCTTCAAGCAGAAGAAATTAGAAAGGACAATGACAAAGGTGTGTGCCAGCCTCCTTGGATCCTGTTTATCGAGAAAGCAATAGCTTTCCTTGGAAGCCCTACCCTGCAGAGACTTAATTTACGTCTCATTGGCCAGTACTGGTTCACTGATAGTGGCAAAGGAGTCCAGAGAGGTGAAATTTTCTACCTAGGTACATTGCCACCTAGAGCAAAACCAGAGCACCAAAAAGAAACTAGAGACTGAATGTTAATTTAGGAATTTAAAAGATCCATCCCATTTATCTTAGAAATTCAAACATGCATGTTTTGTATTAAAGACTCTGAGAAACTGTGCAGTAAATAAACCTGTTTACCTTTTTTTAACACAATACTTCTCAAACTTATTTGAACACAAAATTCCTTATTTCCTTTGAACAGCCTGTTGAAACACCATTTGGTGCAACGCATCTTGGAAAATGCTGCTTTGGGAACTAAAAGAAGAAAAAATACTCTTATGAAAGAGTCTGTTTTCACACTTAGAAAGGTAGAAGGAATATGCTGCATTTAAACAAAGGGTCCTGGAAATAAATGACGTGATAACAGAATTCTACAATCAGGAGCTGATGTGTTTTCACTTTTAATGTAAAGTCACAATTCCAGTGAGAAAAATCTTTGGTTTCCCCTTTATGCCTTTATAAGCATTTCCTCCCCACTATCCCTTCTCAACTCCAGAACTGTCCTTTCTTTATGTAACTTCCCCTCGTCTGAACATTTCAACTTGGGCTTTAAAAGTCCATTACTGCCAAGGGCGCGGGTTCAATCTCTGGTTGGGGAACTAAGATGCCACAAGCAGCGCAGCACGGCCAAAAAAAAAGTCCATTCCAGAGTTTCTCCAAGGTTTCACTCCTCCTTTGGTTCAGCTTCTCATGTTTTAATTACTTTTCTTTCTTCTCCCATTTTCTTATACTACCAAAACAATTTGGGGTTTAGCATTTATTTATTAAGTCAGCCCTTCCTGTATAATTTGTACTTGATTTTTTCAACCACCCTTCTTTGATAACTCATGGAGGCTGCTGTTAATTAAATGCTGTTACAGATGCCAGTATTGTTTCCAAGAAGAAATGTTCATATTTTTAAGGGAAAGCATTCAACGCATAAGTTTTCATCCTGATACTAAAGCTTTCGAAAGAAAGCCATTCAATCATATCTAGTTCCATTAAAACATGGAATTTCTTTTAATTCACTTTGATAGTTTTTTAAAAAGGGGGGGAGACTACATTTTTCTCATTTCCAAACCCCATCAATTTCCATAGCACCCACAGGTACTTCCTTGACAAAAAATCCAATGCTTTTCTTTTGTGGGAGGGAGGTAAAAAAAAAATGTCATCTTTTATTTCCTGAAGAAAAAATTAAATTAAATAGGACAAATATATGAAACTTTCATGAAAAAAGGCAACACTTCATTTAAGCCATTAAAGGAAAATGTGTTCAAACTTCCCAATGGAACTCCATTCTCTATAACAGGAAAGGTTTTATTCATTGCTGACTTGAAAGAACCAGACATGTCTGATCACACCAATTTACAAAGGCACTGAATGGAGCTGAACCCCATGGGGTCTTCTTACTCTCCTCTTTTCTAGAAACCAGGAAAAAAAAAGCAGTTGAGAATATTCACGTCTCCAGTACACGGGCCTCTAGAAAGTCAAAGGACCATGAAATATTTAGATGCCATAAAAGACATTTTAGTGCCAAGTCCTGGCCATGTAGATTCTCCATCCTCTTTAGGGGCTCATCACTCACAAAAGAAAAGGTACAGCCAACTTACTCCAAGTCAGAAAGTCAGACAGCATCCCTTTAGGTCCAGCAGAACACTTCCCAAACTGCTTCCAGAGAGAAGACTAGATCCTCCCAACCACCAGGGGAGCTAGAGAACCACAGGGCTACTCACTCCCGTCATGCCTCTCAGCCCTACGCCAAGCTGAAGTCCCTTCCTGCCCCCAGCCATCCTTTCCCATAATCTTACACCCACATCCCCATCCTCCTACCCCCTGGAACCACCTCTCATCCCAGCCTCTCTTCCTTTCTTGGCTGAAAGTGGCACTTTTGATGGAAACACACCGCAGCCTCTTCTTATTCCCCAAAGCCAAACTAAGAGCCTCCACCCTTGGTGACACTTCCATCTACATCTACCAGTCCTCTCCCCCATTCGTGGAAGACCCTGTCACCTGGCTTGTCTTCCTTGCGTCCAGCTGTCATTCTGAGCGACCTCAGAATTCCCCAAGCTCTGACGAGTTGGTTCCTCGTCCTCATTCTGTAACCTCCTCTGCATTACTGCCTTCTTCCCAAAGATCCATCCTGGACCTTCCCGTCAACACTCAGAACTGCCCCACCTCTAGCAGGCCCTCCAAACATCTCGCTCCACTTATTTTCATCCTCTATAAACTCCTTCCCCTTCAGATTTCACCTACAGCTTCTCCAACCACACCAGCTCCTCCATTTCACCTGATGCTCCAATTTGCCGATCGCCCTCTTTTCTACTTCTCTGCATCCTTTGTCTCCGTCCCTTTTCTCCTCCACCCTCCATCAACCACCCACTGGCCAATGATCTCAACTCCCCTGTGCTCCCGTATACACCCACCCAACTGAGTCCCAACCCCAGACCCTGGTCCCCATCACCTCCTCTGTGTCTCTCTCCATGGCACTCAACACCAAGGAGAAAATCACACATCCGCTAAAGCTGATGGCATAACAGGTTCATGGTCTCCATTCTCCAGAGGCCCCTGGAGCTGCCCAGCACACCCACTCAGCTCTTCTCCCAGTCCCTTCAAAGGCTATTTCAAACCTCCTCCACTTTACCCAAGCCTTGGAGTCCACCACCTCCCCCCTCCTCCCTCTCCACTCTCAGAAAATGACCTCACCTCTTGCTTCACAGAGGAGGAAGCAAGAATACCTTCAACTTCCTCCTCACTCCAAGCTCCTCTTCTTCTATGTCCTTCCTCCCTCCTCCAGCCCTGCTCGGGGCTCCATCCACTCCTGACTTCCCAGGCACGGGCTCCATTCTGTTAACTCTCTCTTATACCCTCAAATCCTCCTCTCTACCAGCTCCCTTCCATCATCATTTGAATGTGCCAAGACTATCATCTTGGGAAAAACATCCTGCTTCAAACCTACAGTCTACTCTAGTTATCATTCTCTTCTTCACAGCCAAGCTTCTTGAGATGTCTCTGCCATCTTCTCACCCCTCCACTAACCCTGGCTTTGTTCCCCACACCTCCAGCGAAACTCACACCAGCTCGGTCTTAGCTGCCAAACTCCACCAGCACATTTCAGACACCCTCCCCTTCTCCTCCCTCAGCTTCCTAGACCCACACACACTTCCGCTTTTCCTTGTATCTGGCTCGCCAATCTTCTTCCCCAGTCTCCATCACTGCTTTTCAAATTGTTAAGTCTTCAACCTTCAGGAAATCAAATCAGAGCAGGGTTTCTCAACCTTGGTGTTACTGACATTCACACCACGTGATTCTTTGTTGTGGGGGCCGCCCTGTGCCTTAGAGGCTGTCTACCAGCATCCCGAGCATCTACTCACCAGATGCGAGTCATGACCAGCCAACATGTCTCCAGACATGGTCAGACTGGCAATCACTCCCATTTGAGAACCACTGGCTTAGAGGGTTGCAACCCAAATACATCTTTTTTAAGAGACTGAAATAAAATAGAAACTACCAGAGTATGTCTCCTAAGAAAGGATAAAGACCTCCCATGAAACTTTGGTCACTGGGTCTTGTTTGTATTTGTGTACATGTGTACACCTGGAATAGAAAGTACTTCTTTCTGTGGGTCAGAGTCAGAACACTTTAAATCCCGCTACCTTACATGTGGGTGCTCCCAAGGTTCTGTCCTGGGCTCCCTCCCTTTTAAAAGCATCCAGAAATGCAAAAAGCCATAAAGAGACACACAATGAACACTCAAGTACTCAGCACCTACTCAAGAAAACAAAGCATTATCAACCAGGTAAGAGCAGGGAACCTGGCAGGCACCCCCTCCCACACTCCTGGAGGAAACCACAACTCTAATTTGGTATTTCCCCCCGCCCCCGATTTTACTATGTTTGGATGTGAGTCCTTAAGCAATATATAATACTATGTTGCTCAGTTTTAAATGTTTTAGGGACTTCCCCAGTGGTCCAGTGGTAAAGAATCCGCCTTCTAATGCAGGGGACACAGGTTCGTTCCCTGGTCAGGGAACTAAGATCTTACATGCCGTGGGGCAACTAAACCCGCGCGCCACAACTACTGAGCCCGCACAGCTCAACTAGAGAGCCCATGTGCCGCAAACTACAGAGCCCACGCACTCTGGAGCCCCAGCGACACAACTAGAGAGAGAAAACCCACACTCCACAACTACAGAGAAGCCCGCGCAGCAACAAAAGATCCCACGTGCCACGAGGAAGATCCCGCATGCCGCAACTGATGCAGCCAAAAATTAAAAATTAAATGTTTTAGAAGAGCATGTTTTACACACCCTTCTGCAACTTGCTTTTTTTTTTTCCTAAAATTATGTTTGTGGAATTCATGCATGTGTGTATCTCCTATTCTACACCACAATTTATTCACTTATTCATCTTTGGTTGGTGGACCCTTGGGCTTCCTGCATATTTGTGTGCGTGTAAACAATGCTGCTATTAACCTTGGTGTGCATATATCCTGTGCAAATGCGTGACAGATCTACTTGGATTTGTGCTCAGGAGAATTACCACCCTCCTAGAGAATATATTCATTATTATTATTGCATCAAACAAACTTTTTATCTATGGAGGTTGTACTCATTTACATTCTGATCGGCAGTGGGTGGGGGTCCCCTCTACTTCACATCCTTGCCATCACTTGTTGCTGAGGATTTTTTTGTTTTTGCCAACCTAAAAGGTGTGGAATTGTGTGCCGCAGTGGTTTAAACTGCATCTCTCAGATGACTACTAAGGTGGGCAGAGTTTGATGAGTTTAGTGGCTCTTCTGGTTTCCTCTTCTCTGAGGAGCCTCGTTTAATCACTTGTCCATTTTCTATTAGATTGCTACCCTTGTCTTACTGATATTTAGCAGTTCTTTCATATACTCTGAAATCAAGTGCTGCACTGTCGGTGGTGTGTCATCATATCTTCTCCCCATTGTGGGTAGGTCTTTATCCCCTGCCTGGTCATCTCCTCCACTCCCACGGCCTCCTTTACCGCCTCCATGGCGACCACCGTCTGCTCCTCACGTGACGGCCAGATCGCTGTTCCGGCCTCCAGATTCACTTGCCTCCTGGCCCTCTCTCCTGCTGCCGAGCATCTCAAACTCAACTGTCCCAAACTAAAGCTGTTACCCTCCCCACTCCCTGCACCTCCTGCATTCACTTCCTGGTTCAGAGAAAACACCGCCATTCATTTCCATATCCAGTGAGGCTTTTTCTTCTCGTCTCCATCTTGCCCATCGCCGAGTACTGTTCATTCAACTTCCTCATTACAGGGATTTTTTCACTGCTATCCACCTCCAGGATTAAATTACCTTATTTCTAGACACTTTCATCTCTCAGTGGGACTTCACTCCATGGCCTCCCTGTTCCCAGCCCTTCAACTCCAATATATTGTTTAAAAAACAGCCAGACCGAATGGGATTGAGGACATGGGGTGGGAGGGGGAAGCTAGGGCGAAGTGAGAGTAGCATCGACATATACACACTACCAAATGTAAAATAGCTAGCTAGTGGGAAGCAGCAGCATAGCACAGGGAGATCAGCTCGGTGCTTTGCGATGACCTAGAGGGGTGGGATAGGGAGGGTGGGAGGCAGACGCAAGAGGGATGGGATATGGGGACATATGTATGCATGTGGCTGATTCACTTTGGTGTAGAACAGAAACTAACACAGTATTGTGAAGCAATTATACTCCAATAAAGATCTATTTTAAAACGTAAAGAAAAAAAA
This sequence comes from Phocoena sinus, assembly GCF_008692025.1. Taxonomy (NCBI): domain Eukaryota; kingdom Metazoa; phylum Chordata; class Mammalia; order Artiodactyla; family Phocoenidae; genus Phocoena; species Phocoena sinus. The sequence goes on along the minus strand of NC_045773.1, from coordinate 52,677,350 downwards.
AAAAACCGCCAGACCTAGCAATCCCACTATTATTTACCTAAGAGAAATGAAAATGCACATCTAAAAAAAAAAGGACTTGTATAAAAATGTTTATAGCACCTTTATTCATCAAAACCAAAAATTAAAAACAACCCAAATGTCCAACAGGAGAGTGAATAAACTAACTGTGGTTCATCCATACAATGCAATACTACTCAGCAATAAAAAGGAGCTGCTATGGGAATTCCCTGGTGGTGCAGTGGTTAGGACTCTGAGCTTCCACTAAAGGGGACACGGGTTCGATCCCTGGTCAGGGAACTAAGATCCCTCAAGCTGCGTGGCATGGCCAAAAATAAATAAATAAATACTTAAAAAATAAAAAGAAGCTGCTACTTATAAATACAACGATGTGGATGAGTTTCAATTTATGCTGACTGAAAAAAAGTCAGACACAACAGAGCCCCTACTGTGTGACACCATTTACATGAACTCCAAGAAAGACATAAATGGAGATAAAAGTCAGAAAGTGGCTGTAGGGGTGTGGGGTTGGGTGACTGAATGGAAGGGGACCTAGAGGAACTTTCTGGGGGAATAGAAATTTCCATATCTGGTTTGGGGTGGTGGTAACGTGAATGTATACAGTTGTCAAAACTCATCAAACTGCCCGTCGACTAAACTGTGGCCATTTTACCGTATGCAATTATATCTCAAATAAATAAATATATACACATATGTACATACATATACCTGTATTAATTTATATTTATATATGTCTCCAACTACAGTGAGGTTGCTAAAATTAAAATCTGATCAAGTTATTTCCCCATTTAAAATTTTTCTGAGAGCTCCACAACCTCATGACAAAGGCCTTTGGAAAGTCATACCTACCTTCCTCTCCAATGTCTACTCTTTTTTTTTTAAATAAAATTTATTTATTTGGCTGCATTGGGTCTTCGTTGCTGCGCATGGGCTTTTCTCTAGTTGCGGCGAGCAGGGGCTACTCTTCGTTGCAGTGCGCGGGCTTCTCATTGCGGTGGCTTCTCTTGTTGCAGAACATGGGCTCTAGAGCGCAGGCTCAGCAGTTGTGGCTCACAGGCTTAGTTGCTCCGCGGCATGTGGGATCTTCCTGGACCAGGGATCAAACCCGTGTTCCTAGCATTGGCAGGCGGATTCTTAACCACTGTGCCACCAGGGAAGTCCTCCAATGTCTACTCTTAACTTTTCTTCCCTGACCCTCCCTCATGGGCTAACTTCACGCTGAAGTTCTTATATTTTCCCAAACAAATGAAGTCCTCTTTCATCTCTGGCCCCCTCTGCTTTGGGCAGCCCCACAACCCTTGAAGTGGCTGACTCCTATTATCTTTCAAGACTCAGTGTGGATGTCACTTCCTCCAGGAAGTCTTCCTGTTCCCCCAACACTAAATTAGGTACCTCCCTTGGGCTCCAGCCACTCCCTGTGCTTGCTGATACCACAACCCCTTTTACTCTGAAATGTACCTGTCCATCTGCCTCACTAGGATATAAACTCCCTGAGGACGGAGCCTGCGAGCTAGTCACTGCTAGATGTGCCAGGGATTGAGGAGAGCAAGTATTCAGTTAACATTTGTTCAATGGGTGAGTGAAATACTCAAAGCATATTTTCTCCTCAAGCTAAACATGAAGGTATGGAAAGTTAACAATATCAGTATTTAAGGAAAAATAACTTCAAAAGAAAAAGAATGTAAATATTTTATATTTAATACTTCGGTAACCACTGAGACACAAGAGACTGTATTATATCAAGGTCTGCTGCAAACAGAAAGGAAAAGTAACACAAACAGACTCGGCTAACTCTTACTCCAAAAGCAAAGATAAAAGGGAAATGGGAGTCATCTTGGGTTAACAAATAAATCTCAGGGAAGGCATACTGAGCAGGGAAGACTCTTTGATGAATATAAAAGTGGTCACTTTTTCAGCTGATTTAAGGGGAGCTGAGCTTTAGTCCAACAAACCTCTGTGAACTGTGTAAATTCTAACAGAAGCACCGAGGAACCAAACAATGATGTGGAAACATACCAAGAGTTCAAAAGCATCAAGTCTAGACACTTCAAACTCCCCTGAGGGATCTGGCTGCTTGCCTGTTGCCAAGATCCCTGCTGACCCCAACTGCTTACTTTCCATAAACATTTTCAGATGGACTGCAAAGAAGTCACCTTTAAGGGAAGCAGCCTCAGCCATCCACCATCCCTAACATGTCAGAGGGGCACCGCCTCCCCGTTGCAAGGAAAAGAAAACGCACTGGTGTGAAGCTGCAAGTGAAATGAATTCCTTAAATATCAGGAAGCAGAGAATATAAGTAAAGCTCTTCCTTTAGCACTTCTTGCTGCCAAGTGAATTCCCAAAGCAAAAAAGTGCAGGCTGTATTTCTTCAAGGGCTGTCTGATGTGCCAGAAGACTTCTGAATATTCCAGAACTGTTATGGGCTGCTGGGTATCACCAAGCCTTTTCTTTCTTCCTTCTCCTCCCAGGCAAGAACTCAGTGTATGGCCCAAGATTAAGAGTAACACATTTCCCTTTATAAATTCTTTAAAACCCTCCTAGATGTCTCATGAACCCCCTGCTCCATTATCAAGATCTGAGCCTGGCATCTGGAATCTTCAAAACAACACATTTACAGTGCAGGCATATTTGTGGGGTCAAAGTGAAAAGCAAAAATTGAGATAAGTGAACCAACAAGTGACAGCCACTGTCATTCAAAGCAAACACACGGTTCAACCCGGCCAACACAGTTTTGTCGTGTTTTGAAGTATTTCTATCGTGGTAACACACATAAAACAAAATTTGCCATTTAACCATTTGCAGCAGTGCAATTCAGGGGCGTTAGTTACATTCACAATGTTGTGTAACCATCAGTACTATCTATTCCCAAAGCGTTTTTAACACCCCAAACAGAAACTCTGCACCCATCCCCAGCCCCTGGTGTACCTCTGTCTCTATGAATCTCATATAAGTGGAATCCTATAGCATTTGTCCTTTCAGGACTGGCTTATCTGGCTTAGCATAGTGCATTCAAGGTTCATCCACACTGCAGCATGCATCAGAACTTCACCCCTGTCTGTGGTGAATTACAGTCCATTATATGGATAGACCACATTTTGCTTAACCAGTCATCTGTTGATGGACACCTGAGCTGCTTCTACTTTTTGGCTCTTGTGAGAATAATGCTGCAGTGAACACTGGCATACGAGTGTCTGTTCAAGTTCCTTTTTCCAATTCTTTTGGATATACACCTAGAAGTAGAACTGCTTGGTCACAGCACAATTTTTTTTAATTTAATAGCTTGAAAGAAAAACAAATGTTATTTTTTTCCTGACTATAAAAGCAATATGCGTTCATTGTGGAAATTCTGAAGAAGAATAATTACACCACCCAAAGAAAACCACTATTAATATTTTGGAATATTCCCTTAAAGTCTTACTGTCTAGCTACACACACACAGAGAGTCAGACACACGTGGATATTTTCACTGAAACCAGTTTTTTCCCACTTGACATTGTATCAGGAACATTAACTCCGTTGTCATTAAATGTTCTTCAGAAACATCATTTAATATCTGAATAGTATTTCATCAGGTGGAGCTTAACTTTCTTAACTATTCCCCTATTTAGACTGTTCCCTATTTTTCACGGTTATACATAACAGAGCAATGAACATCTTCGTGCGTGTTTCTGGTGGACTTCTCTGATTGCCATCCGAGGATACATTAGATACATTAGAATCACTGGGTCAAACCACATGAACACTCTTAAGGCTGTTGATAAAGACTATATATCTGTCTTCCATAAAAGTCATATCAACCTTAATTCCCACCAGGAATGTTAAATAGCTTTTTTTAATGTAAAAATACATAAATTATTAAAATAAAAAATTTTTAAGATTATAACAAACTATTACTAAAAATGAATAGAATAGAATAATAGAACTGCCTTTATTTATTTATGGCTGCTCTGGGTCTTTGTTGCTGTGAGCGGGCTTTCTCTAGTTGTGGTGAGTGGGGGCTACCCTTCATTGCAGTGTGCGGGCTTCTCATTGCAGTGGCTTCTATTGTTGCGGAGCACGGGCTCTAGGCACGCGGGCTTCAGTAGTTGTGGCTCGTGGGCTCTAGAGCGCAGGCTCAGTAGTTGTGGTGCATGGGCTCAGTTACTCCACGGCATGTGGGATCTTCCCGGCCCAGGGCTCAAACCCGTGTCCCCTGCATTGGCAGGCGGATTCTTAACTACTGCGCAGCCAGGGAAGCCCTAGAACTGCTTTTAAACTGTGTGCGGTAACAATTTTCTTTCTTATTCAAGAATGTGATCAAGCCATCTGAGGACTTAGCATCTATGAAAATGGTAATCCCTATTTTAAATGAACAGACCTGCTAAAGCATTAATATATTCACAGAGACATGTGGAGAAAAAGATTTATGAGTGGCTGCCCTCACTCCCCAATGATCCCTCTCTGTCCCTTTCACCCAAGCTTGGATAGACTTAGAGGCAACTCTAATGCCTACAATGTATTTACTTAGAAAGATCCAGTGCTTGGGTTTTAGTAGAAAGGGCAGGTCCACCCTCCACCACTTTATGAACTAACACATAAAGAAACCAAACGGTGATTTTAAAGTAAATCCCACCTGTGATACCCACTTGTCACTTAGAGACAAGCCCCATCCCGGCCAGTGTGGTGGCTTCAGATGAAGAGGGAACAAGCCACACCAACAAAGGGCACCCGGAAGTCACTATGGAGAAGGAGATTCCCTAAACCTCCCTCCCATGTCAGCCAACAAGGAGTCAAATCCCACCACGGACTTCAGGTCCAAAGCTATGGTTCCGACCGCAGCACCAGCAACCAGGGGGCCCCAGAGTCCCCACAGAGGTGCTCTGAGGACCATCTGGACCAGAGTCTCCAATGACAGCAGGAAACACAGGCTCCAGCCCTCAAGTCCACTAATCCATTTGGTTTTGACCAGAAAAGGGTGTTTTGTTTTGTTTATTTTGGCATTTTTGTCATTTTTTGGGTTTGTTTTTGAATTTTGAACCAGTTGCCAGTCTTTAAAAAATAAGAGCTTCTCACAAAAATCCACACCTGGGTCCTCTTGAAATACCCAAGTATCTCAGCGTTGGGCCCATGTTCACCCCGTGGCAATGAGAGGCCAGAGCTGAGAAGCAGCTGCCCCATCAGATGCTGGGTGCAGACCCACATCCCACCTTCCCGACCACTCAGGACATTGAGGCTGCCACCCTTGACCTCGAGCTCGAGGGCCTGGACCCTGCAAAACATTTGCACTTATGACCCTGGTCTGACAGGAATAATGTGTTATGCACATAAATATGGTTTATTTTTCATATGCCTGCAGATCCCACTGCAACTAATAAAACCCAAATTATTGAAAAGCATAATTGAATTCAGAGTACCTTTTACCATTAGGTATTTCCTGAAACAGCAAACACTATTAAGTATTAAATGGGGAGAGGGAACTCAAAATTTTTATTTTACTAATAACAAAAAGATTAGAAAACACTCAATTAAAAATTTTTTAAATCAACTATAGTTGAATAAAGCTTTTTAAAAAAAGAATTTTTTAAACTTTTTTTTTACTTCCTGCCTACTGTGTATAAAAGATGAGGCTTCCTATTGCAAACACAATGATGAGTAAGACACAGATTAAATGTCACAGGCAGATGCAGGGAGATGCCGTGTGAAAAGTGCTACAACAGAAGGCTGAGCAAGGTGCAGTAGTAGCAGCTCCCGCCTGGGAGCAGCACATGCACCTTTATCAAAGGACACAGCACCTGGAATTCCCTGGTTGTTCAGTGGTTAGGACTCGGCCCTTTCACTGCCAAGGGTGCGGTTCCATTCCTGGCGGGTGAACTAAGATCCCACACGCCTTGCCGCGTGGCCAAAAGTTTAGAAAATTTAAAAAAACAAAAACAAAAAAAGGACACAGCACCTACCAGGCAGGGAGGTGGGGGGACAGGAAGCGACAGTATGAGATGGGGGAGTGACACTGGGGCTGGGCATTGGGTACCATTGTAGCAGAGCTTGGATTTGATTGGAGGTCATGGGAAGTTGCTAAGAGCTTTAAGGATTCCATACGCTTTGGGAAGATCCCCGTGGAGATGATGCTGAAGAAGACCAGCTTGGGTTCAGGGAGACCAGTAAGAAGCGACCATGGGTGTCCAGGCCAGAGCGAGGAGCATCTGAACAAAGGTAAAGGGCAGGAAGAGCGGGGCAGAGAGGCAGTGAGGGCTCCATGGCTGGTTAGATATTGGAGAGAGAATGAGACAGAGAGAGTCACAAAATTTCTGGCTCCAGCAACTCAGTGGATGTCAGAGCTGTGAAGCCAAGACAAGAGACACAAGAAGAGCAATGACTGAGGAGTGAGGGTTTATGGGGCGAGAGAGAAAGGCCAGCATCCCACCTGCAGAGTCTGGCCATCAAGGGTCAAGGCAGGTGCATGCCCCTCTGTCCATCCAGGCTGGCTGAGAGCCCCTGGCTTGGCAGCAAAGCTTGAGGCACCTTCCTCCACCCAACCTGGCTGCCAATGACAGCTCCTACAGCATCACTAAGAGTGAGAAATCCGAGCACTGGCTTCCTCACCGAGGCAGGACTGTGCTTTGCCCACTGCAAGCTTGTGGGTAACCGTCCACATTATCAATACCAGACCCCACAGCAACATCAGTAGTCACCTCCCCAGCCCTTCGACATCTACACATGAAATCTCCCCTCGTGCAGTTGGACAAGCACTGAGCAGGTCCCAGGAGCAGGGCCTGGTGCTGGGAGGTTGGTGGAAGTCTAAAGATGGACAAGACATGAAACCAGCCCTCCAAAGAACCTCACAGGGCAGAAAAGACTCAGATGTGAAGCTCCACATACAGAGCCAAGTGTGATGGCCAGAGAGGATAAATGGATGAATCTGTCTTGGGTCACGTTCCCTAGAAGAAGAAACTGATGTGGGGATTCCTGTGCCAATGGGTGCTGGAGGAGGTGCTCTCAAGAGAAATGTGCAAGAAAGTAAGGGAAAGGAAAAGGAATGGAAAAGATGTGGGCTAAGAGCAGGCGAGCCACAGTCTGATCCCACAGGGAGCTCCGGAGTCAACTGTGCTACAGACTTCATGCTGCCTGGAGGCAGAGGGCCAGGTTTTACACCCCAGTCATGGACATCAGTCAATGATGTCAGCCCCTGGGCACAGGGCACCCCAGGGTAGGGGATGAGGGGTTTCCTCCCAGTCATCTCCAGGTTACAGAGCTGCTCTCCAGCAAGGCAGAATCTTCCAGTGAAGGATCCAGGTGTGAGGGGTTAGCAACCAACCCTGCTGTAGCTAAGCACTGGGTGCACTGGGCCATTAAAGGGCTTCCACACAGGGTACCAACAACATCTGCTACAGAATCATTCCAGAAGCCCATCAGAACAACATTTAGGCAGGAGAACAGAGAAGGGTCCTTCTTCATCACGAATCTTTCCATCTTTCCACCTCCCTGGAAACTGTCCAGGAGGTTAACAAACTCACCTCCACAAGGTGCTTGAGCATCTCTGAAAAGCCTCGAGCATGGAGTGTAACTTTACAACCCAGGCTGAAGGCTGCTCTCCCAGGTTTGGGTTTTCTGTTGCCTGTTACAAACAGCAGCCAGCAGTTCTACCTGCCTCCTGCCCAGGACCCCTCCGGCCTCAGAGTGGATTTCTCTGACAGTACCCAAGCAATAAACGGGCAATCATCCTCAGCCATATAACTGACAACATTTCTCCAATTTTTATGGTGCTTTTTATGCTCACCTTATAAAGTTGCATGTTTTACTCTCCAGATTTCATTGTGTGCACTCAATGTGTCCCAGGAGTGTGGCCAAGCAGTTTTAATTTTCCAAGAAGTACTTCTCTACCCCTCCTTTCCACTACAGCATGGCTGAGAAATTGCAAAAGGCCCCCAAAGCAAGTTTTCTGGGCAGCCTAAACAATCTGGTCCAAGACATTCAAGCAGGAATTAACTTTAGGAGAACTTCCAGCATCCTGGCTGAAGCCCCAGCCCCTGTCTTCACGTATTTAGAGGGTACATCTATGGCAATACACAACTGAATAAGCAAATTCCAAAGTAATGAGATGAACCTTGTAATAAAAGATTATCTGATTATCCAGGGGCAGCACGAGAAGGTATTCAGTAAGATGCCAGAGAAATTCTGAATCACCAACCAGGTGCAAAAGGAAATAGATGCTCAAATCAATTAACTCATTAATCATGATTTACCCTTTGATTAAACTCACAGATCAAGTTTCTGACAATACTAGGGAAGAGTTGGGGAGAGGACAGATTGCAGGTTGGTTTCTTAACCAATGCAAACCTGCCTCAGTTGTCTCTCCTAAAGTGTACACATTAATGATTTCATGAAGAAATGCACCAATCAACAGAAAAAAAAGTTGACTGAAAGTTAAAATAGCAACAAGTTACCCTTACAGTGCACCTTGCATGTGCCCAGAACTGTGTAAGGAGCTGGGGTATTTACATTCCTCTCCATTCTCAGGAAAACAATGTACAGTGCAGGAAACAATAAAGGATATTGGATCCCTACCTCACACCACAGACACAAAAGTCCACACAGAGTAAAGACTTAACTGAGAAGGGTAAACTTCTGAAACTTTCAGCAGAAAATAAAGAATATCTTTCTAAAGGGAACCCGCCTACACTGTTGGTAGGAATGTAAATTGGTGCAGCCACTATGGAGAACGTATGGAGGTTCCTCAAAAAACTAAAAATAGAGCTACTGTATGATCCAGCAATCCCACTCCTGCGCACATATCTGGACAAAACTACAATTCGAAAAGATACGTGCACCTCCTATGTTCATAGCAGCACTATTCACAATAGCCAAGACATGGAAACAACCTAAATGTCCATCAACAGATGAATGGATAAAGAAGATGTGGTACCTATATACAATGGAATACTACTCAGACACAAAAAAAGAATGAAATAATGTTATTTGCAGCTACATGGACCTAGAGATGATCAGAGTAAGTGAACTAAGTCAGACAGAGAAAGACAAATAACATATGATATCACTTACGTGTGGAATCTAAAATATGACACAAATGGACTTATATATGAAACAAAAACAGACTCACAGACATAGAGAACAGACTTGTGGAGGGGGAGTGGAGGAAGGTTGGACTGGGAATTTGGGATTAGCAGATGCAAACTATTATATATAAGGTGGATAAACAACAAGGTCCTATTACATAGCACAGGGAACTATATTCAATATGTTGTAATGAACCACAGTGGAAAAGATATGTAAAAGAATATATATGTATAACTGAGTCACTCTGATGTACAGCAGAAATTAATACAATATTATAAATCAACTATAGTTCAATTTAAAAAAAAGAATATCTTTCTAGCTAACCAGAAAAGAACATACAGAAACCCTGTCACATTAAAATTAAGAACCTCTGGGCTTCCCTGGTGGCACAGTGGTTGAGAGTCCACCTGCCGATGCAGGGGACACGGGTTCGTGCCCCGGTCTGGGAAGATCCCACATGCCGTGGAGCGGCTGGGCCCATGAGCCACGGCCGCTGAGCCTGCACGTCCAGAGCCTGTGCTCCGCAATGGGAGAGGCCACAACAGTGAGAGGACCGCGTACCGCAACAAATAAAAAATAAATAAAATTAAGAACCTCTTGACATAAGATCACTATCTGTGGATTGATGGGGTTTGGGTCAGAGCTGGGAGCTACTCTCAGTGAAAGATTTGAGTTGTCAGTTGTGCTGTGGGTTGATGCAGCGATCTGAGAATCAGCAATTTTTAAAAAGTAGGTCTCTGCAGGAAACTCTACTTATGTTTGCTTGTGTTGGCTTCCCAGGCATCTGAGATGAGCCTGCCAGGGGAGATGGCTGTTTCTGTCAGTAAAGGGAGCAGCTGTCAGTGTTGGGAAGCATAATAAAGATAATATAAAAAATAATAAAAATTTGTTTTCCAAAAAAAGCATCATGAAGTTAAAAGACAAGCTATCAATTAAGAAAAGATATGTGTAACACATACATCCAACAAAGGATAAGTATTCAGAATATATAAACAACTCATAAACCAATGTGAAAAACATAAATAACCTACTAGATAACCGAGCAAAAGAGACAAGCTGGAATTTCACAAAAGAGGAAGAAAAAATGACCCTTAAACAAATGAAGAGCTGCTCTCTTTCTGAGAATCACGGATACCCAAGTTAACACACCAAGGAGATACTATTTATACCCAGTAGCTTAGCAAAATTAAGTCTAATCACAGACATAGAAAACAAACTATGGTTACCAAAGGGGAAAGGGAGGGGGAAGGGATAAATTAGGAGTTTGGGATTAGCAGATAAAAACTACTATATATAAAATAGATAAGCTCAAGGTCCTACTGTATATAGCACAAGCAACTGTACTCAATATCCTATAATAAACCATAACAGAAAAGAATATGAAAAAGGATATATATATGTACTGACACAACATTGTAAATCAAGTATACTTCAATTTATTTTTTTTAAAAAAATTAATGTCTAACAATGACAAACACTGGAAAAGATGTAGAATGACAGAACGCTTATACTCCACTGGCAGGCATTAAACTGGTACACCTACTTTAGGAAACAAGTTAGCATCATCTTATAAAATTGAGAGTCCAGATACTCTAAAACCCCCAAATCCCATTCCTACATGTACATCACAGAGAGATTCTCGACCGTGTGCACTGGGAGACACACACACACATGTGTGCACAGTGGTAACAGTGCTCCTGGGAGCAAAAATGGAACTATCTAAACCCCTACCACCAGGTAAGTAATTCGCACAAAGGAGTGTTCTAAGAATGCACCACAGTTAAACACAATAACAGGGATCAATTTTGGAACCATAATGAGTGAAAACAACAACTACAGAAGACTACATACAACATACTTTTTAAAATATTTATTTATTTATTTATTTATTTGGTTGTGCTGGGTCTTAGTTGCAGCAGGCAGGCTCCTTAGTTGCAGCTCGCAGGCTCCTTAGCTGTGGCATGCGAACTCAGTTGCTGCATGCATGTGGGATCTAGTTCCCTGACCAGGGATTGAACCCAGGCCCCCTGCATTGGAACAACTTCACTGCCAGGGAAGTCCCCACAACATACTTTTTAAATATATAAAACTGAAAACAAACAAAACTAAATGATAAATTATTTAAATAAATATTATAAAAATAATTTATATTATTATTTATAAAAGGACAAAGCAATGATGAATCAAGGGACCTCCCTGGTGGTCCAGTGGCTAAGACTCCACACTCCCAACGCAGGTGGCCCTGGTTCAATCCCTGGTCAGGGAACTAGATCCCACGTGGTGCAACTAAGACCTGGTGCAGACAAATAAATAAATAAATAAAATATTTTTTAAACAATGATGAATCAAAACCCAAGAATTAATGGTAACCTGAAAGGAGGGAGGTGTAGGAGTTGGAGAACGCATGCGTAGGTGAGCTTCTAGTGGTTACATGATCCTTCCTTGATTGAGCAGTGAACTCACACCTGTTCATGTTCTTATTACTCTTATGACATATACTTACATACATATAACATATACTTGCATATACTCTTTTGTACAAACCAAATATTACATTTTTAAAGGCTAGAAAAAACAGTAAATTGGTATAGCCACTATGGAGAACAGAATGGAGGTTCCTTAAGAAACTAAAAATAGAGCTACCATATGATCCAGCAATCCCACTCTTGGGCATATATCCGGAGAAAACTATTACAATTCAAAAAGATACATGCAGGGCTTCCCTGGTGGCGCAGTGGTTGAGAGTCCGCCTGCCGATGCAGTGGACACGAGTTCGTGCCCCAGTCCGGAAAGATCCCACGTGCCACAGAGCGGCTGGGCCCGTGAGCCATGGCTGCTGAGCCTGCGCGTCCAGAGCCTATGCTCTGCAACGGGAGAGGCCACAACAGTGAGAGGCCCACGTACCGCAAAAAAAAAAAAAAAAAAAAGATACATGCATCCCAATGTTCACAGAAGCACTATTTACAATACCCAAGACATGGAAACAACCTAAATGTCCATCGACAGATGAATGGATAAAGAAGTGGTACATATATACAATGGAATACTATTCAGCCGTAAAAAAGAATGAAATAATGCCATTCGCAGCAACATGGATGGACCTAGAGATTATCATACTGAGTGAAGTAAATAAGACAGAGAAAGACAAATATATGATATCACTTATATGTGGAATCTAAAAAATGATACAAATGAACTTACTTATAAAACAAAAACAGACTCACAGACATGGAAAACAAACTTACGGTTACCAAATGGGAAAGGTGGGGAGGAGGGATAAATAAGGAATTTGGAATTAACATATATACAATACTATATATAACACAGATAAACAACAAGGACCTACTGTATAGCACAGGGAATTATATTCAGTATTTCGTAATAACTTATAAGGGAAAAGAATCTGGAAAAGAATAGATAGATAGATAGACAGATAGATAGATGTATGACTGAATCACTGTGCTGTACACCTGAAACTAACACAACACTGTAAATCAACTATAACTCAATTTTTAAAAAAAGATAAAAAATAGTCATCTATTCATTTCATCACAGTATAAAATTACAAAATGGAAACAAACAATAAATAAGTGATTTTTTAGATTATATGTGGTATTATTATTCCCATTTTACTGATGAGGAAACTGAGGTTTAGAAAGGTAGGGTAACTTTCATACATACAGTTAAATGAAAGTGACAAAGCTCGGCTTTTTTTTGTTGTTGTTGCGGTACGCGGGCCTCTCACTGTTGCAGCCTCTCCCACTGCGGAGCACAGGCTCCGGACGCGCAGGCCCAGCAGCCATGGCTCACGGGCGCAGCCGCTCCGCGGTGTGTGGGATCTTTGCGGACCGGGGCACGAACCCGTGTCCCCTGCATCGGCAGGCGGACCCTCAACCACTGCGCCACCAGGGAAGCCCCTGGGCTTTTATTTAATGTTAAGAGCTGAGGCTTTTAACACTATGCTATACTATAAGGTTTCCACCAGGAAGAAAAGAAATTAGAAATAATTCATATGATTCTACTCTTCTTACAGAACACCTATGCCTTCCAGGAGTGGTAGGACATAAGCACTATTTGCTCAGGATTTCTTAGCTCTAAAGTCACAATTTTTTTTACATCTTCTTAACATGTTATATTGAACAGACAAAAAAAAATCCTTTAAAATTCAATGAAATTTGCAATTTAAAGAAAACCTATGATAAAGCATTTTCCTTTATTTTTCAAATGCAAAGAGGATGCTGGAGCAAGTAAGAAACCACGACTTACTACACGATGGGTAGATTGAGAGTGTTTCCTGATAGAAGTGATAAAGTAACCAGCTCCTGGTTCTTCTTTTCTTTCTGGCTCTAAGCTTCAGAGCTCTCTCACAACTCCATGTCCCAAGTAGGTGGTATTTCCTCCAGAAAGAGTTGTTTGCCTACCACATCCAGAACTGGTGCCCCTCCACCGTGCTCCCCCTGTGCCCTGGGACTCCACGCCACAGTCCGGGGTCTCCTTCCCTGCCCATTACTCCCAGAGGGAGGGATCCACCAATGACCTTCCACCCACACGTGGCAGATGGTGAGCAACAAATGAATGAACAACCATCCTGCTCCATGAAATCCATCCACATAAAGGGATTGGGGGGACACGGGGTAATGGGGAGAATGTGCCCGCTGCAGTCAGACTGCCCTCTGTTCGAACGTCCACTTTGACATCAGCTGGCTCAGCTAAAATAAGATCTTACTAAAACCTGCCTGCCTTGAATGATTGGATTAGCGGCGATAATGTATGTGAAAATGGGTCCCAAAGTGATATTAAACTGTGGGTGCACACTGAACGGTGAGGGGGAAGGGGCCCACATTCTGGTTCAACTGGTCCAGAGTGGGAAGTATTCTGTAATAATTCCCAGTACTTCTCCTGTGCAGGCAGGTTCCAGAACCTCTGCAAATGAGAGAACAAGGAAGGAATCAGCACATACGGAGGCTTGCTGGGTCCAACACTTGTCACATTACTTAATAACCTGCCCCTGGAGAGTGGGCACTGCCGCCCTGTCATCAAGCCGTGCCATTCTTTTACCACCCTCTTCCTTCTGCCCCTCAAACATCTCAATCACCTTCAAAAACGATCTACCTAGAATGGATAAAGAAGATGTGGCACATATACACAATGGAATACTACTCAGCCTTAAAAAGAAATGAAATTGAGCTATTTGTAATGAGATGGATAGACCTAGAGTCTGTCATACAGAGTGAAGTAAGTCAGAAAGAAAAAGACAAATACCGTATGCTAACACATATATATGGAATTTAAGGGAAAAAAGTGTCATGAAGAACCTAGGGGTAAGATAGGAATAAAGACGCAGACCTACTGGAGAACGGACTTGAGGATATGGGGAGGGGGAAGGGTGAGTTTTGACAGGGCGAGAGAGAGTCATGGACATATACACACTAACAAACGTAGTAAGGTAGATAGCTGGGGGGAAGCAGCCGCAAGGCACAGGGATATTAGCTCGGTGCTTTGTGACAGCCTGGAAGGGTGGGATGGGGAGAGTGGGAGGGAGGGAGACGCAAGAGGGAAGACATATGGGAACATATGTATATGTATAGCTGATTCACTTTGTTATAAAGCAGAAACTAACACACCATTGTAAAGCAATTATACCCCAATAAAGATGTTTAAAAAAAAAAAAAAAAAAAAAAAAACGATCTACCTAAACTTTCACGTAAGTCACTAAATGTAAATATGCTCAAAAGGGGTGTGTGTCTCGTGTGTGTGTGTGCATGTGTGTGACAGAGACAGAGAGATGGAGGAGAAGGGAGGAAAGAAGAAAGAAAGGGAAGTGGGGGAGGAAGAAATTGGGGAGAGGAGGCAAGAAAGTGACTCCTTTTTCCATCAGAGAATTTAGCAGCTTCAGGTTCTGGTTAATTCGTTAACAGAAAAGCTACATAGAAATTTGTTTCCAACTCCAGCTGTTGCGGCTGACTGGTCCTATTTTTCTAGCACGTACTCAGCATAACGAAATCCTCAACAACAAAAATCATTAGAAGAAGGCTGGATCCATCCTTTTTAACCCTAAGACAAGTAAATGTCAAAGGTGCCCATCCACTGGCCCTCTCACTCCTCCTGCACATAAACCTCCACTAACAGTATTCCTGGAGAGGGGAGGGAAACAGATACGAAAAAGGGCGCCCTGGCCCAGATGCTGAGACTCAGAGAGACTGAGCCAAACGGCCTCTGAGCCCCTTTAACTCTAATCGGCTACAAAGAGCCTTTGCGCATTGATGCCATCCAACTGGAAAGGAAAAGGAGAAACTACCTCCAAGTTCCATGAGGAAGGCTCATGGCTCTTCCTTCTTCGCAGCAATGATTTTAAAGCTGCCATCTCAGCAATGAGAGGGAATCAGTGCCTGATAAGACATGACGACACAGACGAGTCCCAACACGTTAGGCTAACTAAAGGAAGCCAGGCAGTAACTAGTACATTCTGTCTGGTTCCATTTATATGAAATGCTGGACTAGGTAAAACTAATCTAGAGTGGGAGAAAAGCAGGGTGGTAGCTGCCTGTGATGGGAGGGGCAGGGGCATGAGGGAACTCTGGGAAGGTGGTGATGTTCTATACCTTGACATGGCTTTGGGTAACAGGTGCATGCAGTTGTCAAAACTCAGCAAACACACACTTAAGATTCATGCATTTCATTGTGAAATTTTACATCAAGAGAAAAAAACTGCAAACAGATCGTTAATGATAGGATAAAATGTTTACAAGGAAGTGTACTGATATTGGTAATCTACTTTGAAATGTATAAAGAAATAAAATGGGAAATTCCCTGGCAGTTCAGTGGTTTAGGACTCTGCGCTTTCACCGCCAGGGCCCGGGTTCAATCCCTGGTCGGGGAACTAGGTCCTGAAAGCCATGTGGGTGGGGGAAGGGAGGGAGGGAGGGAGGGAGGGAGGGAGGGAGGGAGGGAGGGAGGAAGGAAGGAAGGAAGGAAGGGAGGGAGGAAGGAAGGAAATGGGTTGATAGATGGATAGATGGAAAGCTATGTAATAAAGCAGGTATAATGAAATGTTCATTGTAGAGTCCAGATGATAGATGTATGTGTGCTCCCTATACAACTCTACCAACTTTCCTGTATGCTTGAAATTTTTCAAAATAAAATGTTCAGGCAGCAAGGGGAAAGTTAGCCATACGGGGGGTGGGGGGTAGGTAAGCTAACTGCTAAGAAAAAGCACAGAAGCTACTGTACCCACTGGGGTTTAAGGCAGCTGTGACCTGCTCTGACAAAAGGAAAAGAGAAAGAGGGCAAAGTTGAGCATGATAGCAGTCATTTATTGGGCAACCACCATACATCAGAGATGTGCGTTAGAGAGTCACCTGTTATCTGATTTTACCATCGCAATCTCCCTGCATGATAAGCATATCATCAGTTTACAGATAAGCAGACTAAAACTCAGAATGGCGTAATAACTTACCTGTGGTCATCAGGCTGGAAACTGAAACTGGTTCTGCCAGCCATGAAACCCCAGGGCTACATAGGAAAGAGCACCACGCACCCAGCACTTCTTCCCTCTTCCCAAGGTCAGGACCGTGCCAAGGGCACAGGCATGGCAGGAAACCACTCCTACACAGTAGTGCCACCTGCCACACAGTGGTAACAGCACTGACAGCTGCACTGAATCCCAGTCACAATTCTCCCAATAGACCTGGAGTCTCCCACACTCAGTCCTTCTCCCTCTGTTCTTTGCACTTCAAGAATCTATCCACCCACCAGTTTTAGTCATCACATCTATGCAAACACCCCTGGTCACAAATATTGCAAAGTTCAGTACTATCCAACAGTCTTCAAGCCCACCTGCCTTCCTGCTCTGCAGAGGTGAGAAAGCTAGACGCTCCCTTCACCAACTCTCTTGCAGCTAGATTCTTACAGGCAGATGCACCCACGCAAGATTTCAAATGCAGAGGGGAACAACAGGAGGCAGCAGCCACAGGCTGGGAGGTCAGAACCTTCAGCAAGACAGGACAGTGGGAGGCGTGTTTGATGTCTTGGAGCAGCTGTGCAGAGGGTTTAGTGTTCTGCCTCTATTGTCACAGGTACTGGGGTGGGAGTGAATTAGAACCACATTATGGTTGCGATTTGGTTGGAGACAAGCTCTGTCACTGCTGAACGTGTAGCACTGAAGCTTGGTTCTCCCAGAAATACTGTCTAATTAAACCTGTCTAATAAATCGCCTGCTGCTTAGATGGCTTAGAAGGAATCTACTGTCTGCAACGAAGATCCTAACTCTGCTTCTGAGCAGTTCCGAGACAGTCTCCCAAGTTACGAGCCTACACAACGGCCTGCCAGACGATAAAACTCCCTAGTACAGGACATAAGCTTCCCACTTTCCATGTTGGAGGGAGGGCAGGAGAGGACAAGAGGAACAGGGAGAACGTATTACAGTCTGTCAGCTTCTAGGAATATACACACGGTCTCCCAGAAAAGCAAACCTAGAACAGCCTTTCAAATATCCAAGGTAACAGCAACAAGAGAGCACATAAAAAATGAGGGCCGGGCTTCCCTCGTGGCGCAGTGGTTGAGAATCCGCCTGCCGATGCAGGGAACATGGGTTCATGCCCCGGTCCGGGAAGATCCCACATGCCGCGGAGCGGCTGGGCCCGTGAGCCATGGCCGCTGAGCCTGCGCGTCCAGAGCCTGTGCTCCACAACGGGAGAGGCCACAACAGTGAGAGGCCCGCATAGCGGAAAAAAAAAAAAAAAAAATGAGGGCCTTTCAAGGACCTCTGTCTCACACCCCAGACTAGGATTTGGAATAAAGCAGGTCATTCTTGGAGGCCACTTCAGGTAAGAACAATCTCATTCAAAAGTCATGTTGGCATGGTGATTTGAGAACAGCCTAATGATGTACAAAGGCATGACTGTTTTTTAACTACCACAACTTACACAGAAATAAATATTTTTGTTCCCTCCAATGAAAGACCCTCAGAGGCTCCTGGCTTATTGTCATTACCCATAACTCTTAGGTCCATTGAGACAAACCCATCTGCTCTGAGCATGGTTATGAGATTGGGAAACAGCAGAAAGCAAGTCAGAGCGATTTTTAGTCAAAAATGAGGTAAGACCACAAAGCGGGCAGACAAATATATGCAGTGGCTTGTTCTTGTTCTGAAGGCAATTCCAAAAAAGTAGCTTTCAAAATAATTTGAGCGATGGTAGCACTGTTGTAAAAAGGACTCTTGCCATTCTTGGAGATACATATATTTGGGAATTCCTGTTGGGGAAAATACACCTTCAGAGTCACTTCATATAGTGTGAGGTTGAAGTGTGGTCATTTGTTTCTTGGTTAATTGTGTGTGCACCAACCAAGAAGAAAGAAAAAATTTTTAATCTGCTGTGGTCTAGCCTCTGCGGCCACTGGCAAAGGTGCAGGAAGGCTCATGCCGCCATGAAACCTGGGGACCACAAAGTTAACTTAGAGCGACAGTGTGACTTTGGCACTGAATAGCCATTTACCTGATTCACTTTAGTCCTGGCCTGATTTCTTCCAATAGTTGGCCCTCTGGCTACTGCTCTTTTGCAGGGCTTAAGTAAAGAGTGAATTATAACTCTTTTATCGAAAAAGTCAAAAAGCAGAAAATGACACTGCTCCTCACAAATCAGTCCTTAAAAGATCTTCTCCACCAAAACTCATTTATACCTTTCAGGCTTTACTAGATCTCAATGTACTAACACCTGTCAGATACGCAGGTGCATTTGGCTCTTGAATAAAACCAACTGGTAGGCACACACATCAAGGCTTTGCAAAAGTAAAAGTACAAAATGACAGGCCTCAAAAGAAATGTACAAAAATGAAAATACAGTTGTATGATCCCAAGAGCAGTGAGATTAAGGGAAAATTTTTCCCAGAAGAAGCCTTTTTTGTCATACTAACTGAGAAGTTATTGAAAAATAATACAAAAGCATCTTCCTCACCACAGATACTAAATCTCAACTGAGATGTTTATGTCCCAAGTACTGGATTCTCTCCTCCATCACCCACAGAAGCCAAGGGTGCTTCAGCCTTTTTTCCAAAAAGCTGCTAAACCAGAGATAAGCAAACAATGGCCTATGGGCCAAATCCAGCCCACCACTTGTTTTTTGTAAATAACGTTTTATTGGAACACAGCCATGCCTGTTTGTTTACATACCGTCCATGGCTGCTTTCATGCTACAACAGCAGAGTTGAAATTACTTACTATCTGACCCTTTACAGAAAGTTTGCCAACCCCTATACCTAACCAGAGGAAGAGCCACTGCAGCACATGGAAAGCTCACTAGTGCACCATGGGAAGTGTCCCCCAAAGGTCAAACACCATCTCTAGGGAGCCAGGGTGTGGTCCAAAAGAGCAGTTCTTCAAGAATGGAGGAGTGTGCAAGAAAAACAAACATGCCACATCTTCCAACATGCCAAGGTCCAGGCCAGAGCCACTGCCAAGCAACTAAAGAATGCTCTGTCCTAAGACCTGCTAGGAAACATCAGTCCCCAGGGAAGTCTCAAATGTTTAATGCAACCTAATCAGATTTAGCTAGGTACCTTCCAGAATTCAGAAGTGCATCTTCTATTTCATCATCACCAGAAACAGTGCACTATCTACTGACAGATTCAAAGCAGTCCTAAAGACTGGTTCTTTATTCATAATTTGGAAAATAAAATAAAAGCAACATTGGCTACAGAAAGCTACTACTAAACCTAGTTCTGGACTTCCCTGATGGCACAGTGCTTAAGAATCCGCCTGTCAATGAAGAGGACACAGGTTCGTAACCCTGGTCCGGGAAGATCCACACATGCTGTGGAGCAACTAAGCCCGTGCACCACAACTACTGAGCCTGCGCTCTAAAGCCCGCGAGCTACAACTACTGAGCCCATGTGTCACAACTATTGAAGCCTGCGCGCCTAAAGTCGGTGCTCCACAATGAGCAGCCACCGCAATGAGAAGACTGCGCACTGCAACAAAGAGTAGCCCCCGCTTGCCTCAACTAGAGAAAAGCCCGCGTGCAGCAATGAAGACCCAACGCAGCCAAAAATTAATTCATTAATTAATTCATTCATTAAAAGTTAAAAAGAAACCGTTCTCTTTGCAATATAGGGAATCGCAGGTGGTCCAGTGGTTAGGACTCCGCACTTTCACTGCCAAGGGCCCAGGTTCAATCCCTGGTTGGAGAACTAAGATCCCACAAACCCTACGGCCAAAAAAAAAAGTGACTTATTCTTTGCAATATATTAGAGGAAATTAGCATCAGACTCAGAGATAAGATATCCCCAACACGATCTTTTAATACCCCAGGAACACAGGGTTCAAAAATAGCTCTCTGCACATTTTGACATGCTTCTCCATCACTCAAAACAGCTAATAAACTAAAATGTGGAATGAATCTCAGGGCACTGGCCAGATAATGAGAAACCAGTGGGTATTCTTTGCTGTATAACAAAACCACAGGGCAGAAAGACCATATTTAGCATCACTCTTCTGGAGTTTTTCCAAAATTGCCTGAGGAGCAGAGATCCAGTTTCTTGTTCTGACTCTGCCACAAAGTCAGAGTATAACTTTCAATTAAATGTCATCTCTTTGGGGCTGTTTCCTTACCTGTGAGATGAGGGCAAGTTCATCTGAGGGCCTTCGGGGTCCCGGAATAATTTCCTGAGAAGGAAAATGTCAGCCTACCCCTGCCTTTTACTGTTAAGCAATTTTTATTTATTTTGGAAAATGCTTCCAGATAAAGAATAGAGGTAAAACGTCAGGATTATTCCTGAGTTGTAACATGTGGTCATAGGGTTACTTACAATCAAGTTCTCTCCAATGCTGAGAATGAAAAAGTTGCCTAGCAGTTAAGAAATATAAAACTCTCCCTCCTGGGGTCTGATGTATTCTGTTGTAAAATGGTTCTTCCAAACTCCCTGGCACAGAGAGGACCATCTTAGTGCCATGCTGAATGTTTAAAAAACTATGTACAAAAAAGCTTCCACGAGCAACAAACAGCTCAAGACCCAGGGCAAACGGGGAGCCTCGGAGGTCCCTTCCTTTTTTGTAACTTTTTCAGGGCAGGAGCAGCGCCCCACCACAGCAAGTGGGATCTTAGTTCTCCAACCAGCGCCCCCTACAGTGGAAGTGCAGAGTCTTAACCACTGGAACGCCAGGGAAGTCCCAGAGGTCTCTTCCTGAAATTGTTTTTGGGTTTTATCAACCTAACTAAAGCACCCTTCCCCTGCGGCCCAGGATGCCAGAGGTACCACGTAAAGTAAGGCTGGCACCAGCCACACCCCACTTGTCATTCAGACCCTCAGCTACACTCACCAAGTTCAACAACGTGAAGTAAACATTTTTTTCCACTTTTATTACAGTAAAATTTACAATGTTGTGTTAGTTTCAGGGGTGCACCAAAGTGATTCTTATATATATGTATATGTCTATATACATATACATTCTTTTTCAGATTCTTTTCCATTATAGTTTATTACAAGATATTGAATATAGTTCCCTGTGCTCTACAGTAGGTCCTTGTTGGTTATCTATTTTATGTATAATAATGTGTATCTGTTAATCCCAAACTCCTAATTTATCCCTCCTTACACTTTCCTCTTTGGTAACCATAACTTTGTTTTCTATGTCTGTGGGTCTATTAACATGATGTAAAATTAAACAAATCAGAACCCTGCATGCACATTCAGGATAACAAGAGCATTTGCATCGATTCGGATTATAAAGACTATGGAAATGAGGTGCAACAGGGGAAACCAGTTTAAATATTCCATTGTCTGGTCAAATTTCTAACTCAGATCCAATTGACCTAGATGAGACAGCAAGGCTAGAATGGACACCAGAAGGTTGCAAGCTAGTGTACATAATGCTCCCCCACAGCTTAAAACTATCCAGTTCCGAGTGAGAATGGGAGTTCCTTTTGCAGCTCTGTCTCCCCTTTCATCGGCTCAGAAACCAAATGAGTGGCTCTGAACCTTCCTGACTTCCTGGAAACTGCAACAAGAGACTGCATGACCACCTCTCTCCCCCTTTCAAGGGCATCAGTCACGTGTCATACACACACACGCGCGCGCGCGCGAGCGCACACGCGCATGCCATAGCTCATAAATGCCCAGGTGCCTCTTTCTGTTAATGTCTCATCACGAAGCCAGAGCTGTATTTTTTATTTGCCAGAGCTGTTTTAGAGCCTCCGTGTAGAACTCACCCCACAAAGAATACTTCTAAGCAAGTCTATAACAAACCGAAATCCGAAGCTGTGCCAATCCCTTGTTGGCTCAACCATCAAATACTGAAGACCTACCAGGCAAACACGAAGCCCATGGCTGCCTTCTTGGCATGACTTTGTCACGAGCCACCAAACAAGGTGTAGGAGAACCCAAGTGCCAGGGAGGCTCCAGGAGAAAAGTGACCCCGGAAAACTCAGAAGGCTAGCAACTCCCCACTTTATAATTTAAAATATAATACGAGAGGCTGGGGGCATGCACATGGGGTACATGGGAACTCTGTAGTTCCACTCAATTTTGCTATGAGCCTAAAACTGCTCTAAAAAGAGTCTATTTTTAAAGAGAGATAGAGATCATTATTAATGTTTTTTGTTTCCTCTGTAGCCTTTTCTGAATTTTCCAAGTTTTTTATAAGGAACATGAAATAATACCTTTACAACTAGAAAACTAAGTCATTAAAACAGAGAATGACCGCCCCTTTTTTGTATTAAAAAAAAACACAAAAGTCACTGAACTATACACTGAAAACAGGTACATTTGTCTGTTAATTATTCCACCATAAGGTTAATTTTAAGAAGTATTTTTAAAAACCCTAGAAATCTTACTTTTCACTTTATTTTTTTAAATTAATTTATTATTTATTTTTGGTTGTGTTGGGTCTTTGTTGCTGCATGCAGGCTTTCTTTAGTTAAGGCAAGCGGGGGCTACTCTTCGTTGCGGTGCGCAGGCTCTAGGTGAGTGGGCTCAGTAGTTGTGGCACGCGGGCTCTAGAGCACAGGCTCAGTAGTTGTGGCGCACAGGCTTAGTTGCTCCGCGGTATGTGGGACCTTCCCAGCCCATGACTCAAACCCGTGTCCCCTGCATTGGCAGGCAGAATCTTAACCTCTGTGCCACCAGGGAAGTCCCACATTTCACTTTAAACAGTATATATTATAGTGTATGTTATAATCTTTTAAAAACGTTTTATTGAAATATAGTTGATGTACAATATTACATAAGTTACAGGTGTACAATATAGTGATTCACAATTTTTAAATGTTATACTCTATTTATAGTTATTAAAAAACACTGGCTGTATTCCCCGTGTTGTACAACATATCCTTGTAGCTTATTTTATACATAATAGTTTATAATCTCTTAATCCCCTACCCTCTATTGCCCCTCCCCACGTATGTCATAATCTTTAGGGAAAGTTAATTTGTGTAAACTAGCAGTAGATGTTCCTGTTAAATTTGTGTTTCCTTTCAAGATAATTAATTAAAGTAAGTTCTCTAATTTTGGTGCCACCAATTTGAGATTTGGGGTCCCGTAGCCTACTGTCACTAAAGGTAACGATTATAATTCTGTAGAATAAATGGTTTGCTAAGCAAATAATAATTTAAAAAAAGTGATTGCATAATGGATACAGAGTTTCTCTTTAGGAGGATGAAAACGTTCTAGAGACGGAGAATGGTGATGGCTTCCCAACAGTGTGAGTATACTTAATGCCACTGAACTGTCTCCTTCAAAATGGTTAAAATGGTACAGTTTATGTTAAGTATATTTTACCATAATAAAAGGAACTTTAGCTTCCACCTAAACACAGTTTTCTGGAGATTCCATACTTTTTAAACGGGAACTAATACAGGAAGAATGTCACAAATGCTCTGCTGGGTGCTGCATATGCTTTACCAGCAAGAAGTCTAAAATTAGGGTTTCAGTCTCTTCCATTACACTGGTCGTTAATGCAAGGTCCCTGAGACAAAATTTGTCATTTGGTGATCTTCACAAAGACCACAGAGGCACAGAGAGGTGTGTCTGGGGAAACACACCCAAACCTGCAAGGCCTTCTCTGAAATCACTGCTACTCTGATTCCATCCATTCTAACAAATATTTATTGAGAGCCGACTACAGCCCGGCACTGCACCAGGACTCAGGGCAACACCTGCTCTCCCGGATCCTGCCTTCAGTCAAACTATTTCATTGATTTGTTGATTTCAAATAACATTATGGGTGGGCGGGGAAGGGATGAATTGGGAGTTTGGGATTAGCAGATGCAAGCTATTATATATAGAATGGATAAACAACAAGGTCCTACTGTATAGCACAGGGAACTATATTCAATATCCTGTGATAAACCATAACAGAAAAGCATATGAAAAAGAATGTATATATATGTATAACTGAATCACTTTGCTGTACAGCAGAAACTAAGACAACATTGTAAATGAACTATACTTCAATTAAAAAGTTAAAATTAAAAAAATAAACCATCAAATCAAATAATATTACAGGACACAGTATGACTTGTATGTCTCAAGGGAGCCATGTGTTTTCTTGTTTCCTTTTTATTTCTTTTTCTTTATACCCTGAAATGATTCAAACTTACAGAAGAGTTGCAAGAATATTACAGAGAACTCCTTTATTGTTGAACCCATATTTAACAGTTACTGATGTTCTGGTATCTGCTTTATCCTGGCTCTGGCTCCCTCCCTCCCTTCTCCTGCCCTGCCCCTTGCTTTCCTCCCCTCCATCCACACCCAGCCAGCTGCCTCCTCCTCCCCTTCCCTCTCCCTTTCTCCTTATAGACAGGTTTTCTGGAACCACTGTGAGGCACAGACATCTCCTTTTATTCCTAAACACTTCATTATGTATTTTCCAAGAATAAGAACCTTCTCTTATTTAACCACAGTACCATTATCAATTTCTGGCAGTTAACATTGATTCAATAGTATTACCTAATACATAGTCCATACTCAAAAGTTGCCAATTGTCCAAACAATGGGAAAAGCAGTGGTACCCAGGTTTTTTCTTTTATGTTTTTTTGCGGTACGCGGGCCTCTCACTGATGTGGCCCCTCCCATTGCAGAGCACAGGCTCCGGACGTGCAGGCTCAGCAGCCATGGCTCACGGGCACAGCCGCTCTGTGGCATGTGGGATCTTCCCGGACCGGGTCACGAACCCGTGTCCCCTGCACGAACCCGTGTGCCCTGCATCGGCAGGCGGACTCTCAACCACTGTGCCACCAGGGAAGCCCGGTACCCAGGTTTTAAAATCCTGATTTGAAGGCTCCTTCCTCAGCCACCCAATGGACTGACAGCCCTCCAGGAGACCTAGTTTACTTCCCACAAGACCTTTCCTAAAGGACTCCAGGCAGAAGGAAATTCTCCCTATTTTATAACTTCTCCCTGTGTTACCTTAACAAAGCTCTTAACAACCACCTCACATTTAACCTGAATTCATGATATGACTTAATTCTATTTTCCTTTCGTTTTAGTCACTGAAAATCTCTGGATAAAAATATTTTCTTGTAACAAAATTCTGAAGCATCACCCTCCCCCCCCAATTAGAAACTGTTCAAAGCCCAGTAGCCCTTCTGCTTGGCGCCTCTCAGCACTACAATTTAAAGCAGTATTTCTCAACCTTTTTTATCATCATCAGTTTCTTAGGGAGCCTTTTCAGACAAATTTCCTTAAGCATCCCTCCAATGAAATTAATACAAGAGATAGACTGTTCATCTATTCATGTACTCTACCTATATCTGCACTTTATATATTAAAAAGTGAGACATTTTCACCACCACCACCCCAGGAACCATTTTTTATCACCCCCATTTACAATGTATTGTCTAAGGCCATTCACAAGCTAGGGTGGGGAGAAAAAGGAGAGAGATCAAGGTGTTACCTGTGTGAGACAGGACCCCAGTCCAGCCCGGGATCCTCAGAGCCGAAGGATCAGAGCTCTAATGGCCCCTCTTCTACAGTTGTGGTCTAGGGTCTACCCCGGCCCCATAACAGGCTCAAAGTACTACAGAAGACTTTGCATATTCAAAGCTGGAATGAAGTCTTAGGGGAATAAAGGAAAATCCCCCCCTTGTAAAGGGGATGGATGAACCTGGATTGTCTAAAGGTTCCTTCCACAGATGTCTCCCTGGTGACTCAGTCTACTCAGCAGTCTTAACAGGGGAGCTGTGGTCTCAGAACCTCTTTGGAGGCCATTCATCCACTCATTAGAACCAATGCATATATATATATATATATATATATATATATATATATATACACACATACATTTTCTTTTTCTGGCTGTGCCACGAGGCTTGCGGGGTTGAACCCAATATATTTACATTAAGCCTGAATTGGAGTCCCCTAAATTGTCTGAAAAAGTATCTCCAGGGACTTCCCTGGCAGTCCAGTGGTTAGGACTCTGCCCTTCCACTTCAGGGTACATGGGTTCAATCCCTGGTCAGGGAACTAAGATCCCACATGCCCCAAGGCCAAAAAAAAAAAAAAAGTATCTCCAGGTGGCTCCAAAACTGATTTTTTAGATATTTACCTAAAATAATGGCAAGTGCCAGATAGGGAGAGGACCTCATAAAAAGAGATTAACAGCACCCCGCCCTGTAATGTTTGTGCGCTTTCCAAAAATATGAACAAATATCAAGTTCTCGTGACTTTATGCAGGTGATATTCAGGAAAATTAAATATACAAATAAGACAGTCTGTGAAAGAACACAAATTCAGGGGAAATTTTGAATACATATGACGTAAGCAGGGGTTGTGCTTTCTTTCTAGAACACAGCTCTAAAATTATAAACTAAAAATTTTTTTAAATCAATCAGGATATAGAAGAACTGAAAAATATCAACAAGAACTGGATCTAATTGACATTTACAGAACAATTCTCCCAATGACAAAGAATATATAGAGCTTCCCTGGTGGCACAGTGGTTGGGAGTCCGCCTGCCGATGCAGGGGACACGGGTTCGTGCCCTGGTCCGGGAGGATCCCACGTGCCGCGGAGCGGCTAGGCCCGTGGGCCGTGGCCGCTGAGCCTGCGCGTCCGGAGCCTGTGCTCTGCAGTGGGAGAGGCCACAGCAGTGAGAGGCCTGCGTACCGCCAAAAAAAAAAAAAAGAATACATATTATTTTCAAGTGTATATGGAACATTCACCAAGATAGAACATAACCAAGGTCATAAAACAACCCATAAAAAAATTTAAAAACTGAAATGATACAAAGTATGTTCTCTGACCATAATGAAATTAAACTAGAAATGAGTAACAGAAAGATAACAGGAAAACCTTCAAACACTTGGAAATTAACACACTTCTAAATAATCCATGAGTCAAAGAGAAAGACTCAAGGGAAACTAGAAAATACTTTGAACTGAACTAAAATTAAAATACTACATATCAAAATTTGTGAAGGCAACTAAATCAGTGCTTCAAGGGAAACTTATAGCGTTAAATATTTACATTAGAAAAGATGAAATAATTTAAGCTTCTAGTTTAAGAAACTAAAAAAAGAAGAAACTAAACATAAATAGCAGAAGGAAAGAATAAAAAAGATTAGAGCAGAAGTAAAAAAAAATTAAAAATAGAAAACAGTAAAGACCACAGGTGAAACAAAAAGCTGGTTCTTAGTAAGATCAATAAATGGATAAATCTCTAGCAAGACTGTCAAATACACAAATTACCAATATCAGGAAAAGGAAAAAGGGAATATCACTATAGGCTTCAAGATATTGAAAGGATAATTAGGGAATAATACAAGCAACTCTATACACCCTATAAATTCAACAATTTATAAGAAATGGACCAATTCCTCAAACAGCATTTACTACCAAAACATACCCAAGATGAAACAGATAATCTGAATAGCTTTACAACTATTTTTAAATTGAATCTGTAGTTAAAAACCCTTCCAAAAAAGAAATCTCCAGGCCAGATGGTTTCCCTGGTGATTTCTACCAAATATTTAAAGAAGAAATAACACCAACTCTACACAATTTCTTCCAGAAAATGTAACAAGAAGGATACTTCCCAACTCATTTTAAGGCCAGCATTATCCTGATACCAAAACCAGACAAAGACGGTAATAGAAAACCACAAATATCTTTCATAAACATAGATGCAAGAGTCCTGAACAAAATATTAGCAAATTGCATCCAGCAACATAAATAAAGAATAATACACCATAACCAAGTGAGGTTTATCCCAGGATAGCAAGGCTGCTTCAAAATTCAAAAAGCAATCAGTGTAACCTACCACATTAATAGTTGAAAGCAGCAATCAGAAAAGGGCCAGACAGTAACCATTTCAGTCTTTGCTGGCCTCAAGGTCTCTGCAGCAACTATTCAACTTTGTCACTGTAGAGTGAAAACAGACATAGGCAATATGTAAACAAATGGGCATGACTGTGTTTCAGTAACACTTTATTTACAAAAGCAGGTAGCAGACCCTTTCAAAATAAAAAACACTCAACAAACTGGGAATAGAAGGAAGCTAGCTCAGCAAAATAAAGGCCATTTATGAAAAGTCCACAGCTAACATCATACTCAATAGCAAAAGACAGAAAGCTTTTCCTCTAAGATTAGGAACAAAGCAAGGATGATCACTCTCACCATTTCTATTCAATATAGTATTAGAAGTCCTAGCCAGAGCAATTAGGCAAGACAAAGAAATAAAAGGCATCCAAACTGGAATGGAAGAAATAAAATTATCTCTGCAAATGACATGTATAGAAACTCCTAAAGAGGGACTTCCCTGGTGGTCCAGTGGTTAAGAATCCACCTTACA